>NW_020169842.1:379098-795940 GCF_002117355.1 Postia placenta MAD-698-R-SB12 | reverse complement strand
ACCGTCTGGGATGTAGACGTCAACGAGGTCCTGAGAATCGAAGGCGTGAACGAGGCCTTGGCAGGCAGCCACGTTGGATGGGGGGAGGACGAGGAGGTGCGCGTACTACGAAAGGCCGTTGTAAACTAGCTTACACCTACGGCGCCCGAGACGACACTGAGATTTGCAGTTCACGTAGGGCCCAATACTGCTTTTGGCTAGTATGCAGCAGGAACCAAGGCTACGCGTCCGTGAGGACAAGTACCGCTCACTGAAGCGCAGGTACTGAAGAGTTCGTTTCTCGAGTGTTGGCGATGTATCGTATGCTATCTATGTATCGTAAGGTATAGTAGGGGTGCGCACCACCCGGCCTATGGGAGAGGGAAGTGAGTGTGTTTGTTTTGGAACGCCGGCAGCGTTGGGGAGTTTCGACCTAATGTCGCGACTTGAGGTCAAGCAACAGGAGAAAACCTAAATGCTGGGGGCATTCGACTGGGTCTCACCGAAGCGATGGTGAGCAGAGCTCAAACCTAAGGCTAGGGACAAGAGATGTTTTAGTTAGTTAAGTAAGAAAGAGAATACATGAGGGGCTTACTGACCTAGGGACAAGAGGTCGAAACTGAGGTCCCTAGGGCAGCAGAGGCCGGCTTATATACAGAGGGAGATAAGGACAGGCTGTGCGCACTGGTCCATGCGCAGCTGGTCCGTGCGCAGCATGCTGACGCGGCCCCGGGGGCCGGTGAGTCAGAGAGGCTGTGTCAGCAGAGCCCGAGCTGTGCCGCGCACTGCCGCCCCATTTAATCTAATCGTACAGTAGATAACGACGCGTCCATATCAGGCATGTAGTACAGAGGTCGCGGGTTCGAGCCCGCGAAAAGGAAAAAATTAAAAAACAGCTAGACGCCGTGCCAACTCGTGACACCTGTTGCTTCATGTCCGCGAAGCCCTCCTTGAGGTTGATTTCGTGGTCATATTCAGTGTGGTCTGGAAGTCGCGCAGCCGTGGCTTTGTCGAATACGGGGAGGAGATCATGTAGGTAGGATGGTACCATCTGTGGTAGTGTTCTTTCTGTCTTGCCTTGGGCGTTCGATGCTGCGAGTTCGGTGGAAGTGGTGACACGCCTAATGTCGTGGTGGATCTTCCAGATCATGCCGTTGTGAAGTCGTTTGTAGCCAGCAGAAGGTTCAGGGAGTCGCTCCTTGAGCGGAACATCCCTTACTGCCAGGGGTTCCTGTTTCTCGTACTTGGTGATCATCGGTGCTCCAGATAAGTAGGAAATGATGAACTCATCATCGTCGATGTCCTCCGCTTGTTCCTCGATGGACGCAACACCCGTTGACCCAAACCCATCCTCCCCGCGTTCAGTTTTGTCGATGCAGTCGGTTATAGTTACTGGTGGGGTGCTTATCCTTTCAAGGATGAGCTGGGCAACTCGGTCGCCGGCTTTGATGGTGAATGGGAGGTCAGAGTTATTGACCAGCAGGACTGAGACCTTGCCTCGGTAATCAGAGTCGATTACTCCTGCAGCGACGTCAATTTCTTTTAGTGCTAGACCGGACCGAGGTGTGATTCTTCCGTAGTGTCCTTTGGGGATAGCCATGATAAGGTCAGTGCTGACCAGGCCTCATCGTTGGGCGGGGATGATGAGGTGGTGCACAGCAGCGATATCGTATCCTGCTGCGCCACTAGTTTTCTGTTCAGGAAGGGTTGCATGCTCTGAGGTGGGGATGATGACAAATTCGTCCTTCATTGGTTCTGGGAGTGGAGTAGTTACGGCCTTCTTTAGTTCTAGCTGGGCCACTCGCCTTTGGTACAGGTCCATTTTCCAGGCCCTTGTCTCATCTTTCGTCCACCGGTGGTTCAGCTCCACTCGTCCGGTTTTCCAGTCTATCTTGGGGTTTTCGAGCTTGAGCCAAGTGTGGCCAAAGATGATGTCTTCTTTGCCGATGCTGGCGACATAGGTTTTGACGAATCGGGGTTCTCCGCTTATCTTGTAAGATAAGAGAGCTCTTCGCGTGATGAGTGCTTCTTTGTTCGGGGTTCCATCCACGTTGAAGACGGGGATGGGTCGGGGAAGGGGTTCTGTCCGAAGTCGATGTTCTCGGACAAATCTCAGGCTGATGAAGATTCCTGTTGCGCCGCTATCGATGAAAGCGCGCGCCTCGACGTCTTTTCGTCCCACAGTAATCAGAATGTGCAGAGCGCGTTCATTTCGGACTACTAGAATTACACGGGACAGTGAAACAGATATGGGCAGTGGTTGCATCGGCTCACCCTGCCCCTTCAAAAATCCTCCATCGTAAGTTCTTCGTACAGCTCCCGCTTCTCATCGGCGGAGAGTGCCTTGATTCTGGCGCGGAAGTCGTCCTTCCCAGATCCTCCCTGGTTCGGCCTCCCACCCCCTTGTCATGCGGCCGCTTTCTTGCGGCAATCCTTGGCGCTGTGGCCCTTGATGTGGCAGTAGAAGCACAGGTTTCCGTCCCTGTGGAGCTTCTGATCGGCCTCATTGAGAACGGCTCCTAGTTCCCACTTCCTTCCTCCCGATGTGGAGGCAAAGGTTGCCGCGACTGCAGCGGCGTCGATATCCATTGGCTCGCCATAGTCCCTGGTGTCTGTGACAGTGAGGGCCCCTTGTTCGGCGGCGTCGGTGTTTCAGACTTCGTCGTACCAGGCTTTCATGGTGCTGGGTCGATCCTTAGTGACCCTTGTTGCGAGCGCAAAATACAGCTCCTTCAGGAGTCCTTTGACGAAGTTGGCATGGAGAGTGTGGTAGTCGTTCTCGACGCAGTTGGTGCCATTGACCTCGGTGTCCTTGAGCTGGGCTTTCGACGCTAGCTGTTCGAAGCGGGTGACGTAGTTTCCAAGGGAGAGCGCCGTCTTCTTGTTCTTCTGTCGTTCGGGCAGTTTCATCAGGATTTGGTGCGCCTTGATTCGCGTTCCGTGCTCGGGAAACACTTCCTCAAGGGCAGTGGCGAAGGCTGCCCAATCGGAATAGACCTGGACTCCCCCTGCCGACTTCTCGTAGTATGTGTCTGCCCATGTCTTCCCTAGGTCCTTCCTCATCAACGCTACAGTGAAGGCGATCTTTGCTTCATCGCTGAGTCGGGTGTTGTTGGTGGCGACGAAGTAGGAGAGGACGCATTGAAGGAAGCGTCTAAGATCCTCTGCCTTTCCGCTGAAGGGTTCCGGAGCGGGGATGTCGAGGCGGAGGGGTCGATTGGCGGTTGATTGTTGAAGTCGGTATGTATTGAGAGCAGCCGCGATGCGCTGATCGATGTCTGCTTGAGTGAACGTCGTCATCGGAGGTTCAACCGGTGCGTTGGTTGGTGCGAATGAAACAGGTGGTGGTTCGGTGTCTGGAGCCTCAATAGGAACGTACTGAACGTCCGGGAGTTCGAACGATTGTTCGTTAACAGGTGACTGTAGGTTCTCTGTTATTTGTGCTGGCTCAACGTTGATTCATAGGGTGGCGAATACGTCTTCTGGGTGAGCGGGAGGGTGTCTCTGGTAATAGCTGACAAGCTGTTGATGGGCGACGATCTGCGGGTTGGAACCTTCTGCGCAAACCCAGGAGCCGCCTCGAGGATAGATGGGAGTCCTTCTTGTGGTGGTGACGAAGCAACGGTCTGCTCGGTCGTACTGGAGAAGGGGAGATCCTGCGAGGGCTGGTAGTCCCAAAGGAACTGGGTTGACTGCGTTGTTCGACATGATGGTGGATGAGTTGTTCGACTAGGTAAAACTAGGAACGTAGCTTAGAAAGTTCGACCTTTTGATACAACGGTCTATACTCCTATATCGATGCCTGACTCGTAGACGACGAGCGAGGACTTATGGACAGTGCGTCGTCCTGAAGATCGAGCAAGGAAGTCGAGAATGACCACTACCCCAAGCGAGGAGGAGCAGAGACTTGAATGAATAACCAGGTCGAACTTAGGGTTTGACCGACTGATGGTACAACTACTTATACAAGTACTGACTACGCACGGACCATTGTGTCTATGTGGTCGTGTTAGTGAAGAAAGAAACGTAGTGGTACGATACCAGGCACGAAGTGCGCACAGACCCCATTATGTAAGCTACATAATGTTCAACCTGCGGGTGAGCGCTAAGACAGGCGCCAGTATGGGCACTAGTAGTACAAGGAATAGAACGGAAAGACAAATGTTTCAGGCACCTAGATGGTGATGGCATGCCCCTATATCCTATTTGGGTTACAGTGGAGGGAATCCTCAAGGAGGGATCCCCTCAGACCCATTTCGCACCACCCCTAAGGGGGTCTTCTTGACGTTGACAGGTCCTGCCTGGGGTGTGTTGAGGGGGGGGTAATGTCACAAGTTGACACGGCATCTAGTTGTTTTTTAATTTTTTTCCTGTTCATGGGCTCAAACCCACGACCTCTGTACTATACACTTGAATGAACAAGTTGCTATGTACTATACACTTGAATGGACAAGTTGCTATCTACTGTACGATTAGATTAGATGGGACAGCAGTGCACGGCACAGCTCAGGCTCCACTGACACAGCCATGCTGACTCACCGGCCCCTGGGGCTGTGTCAGCATGCTGCGCACAGATCAGCTGCGCACGAACTAGTGCACACAGCCTGCCCTTATCTCCCCCTGTATATAAGCCGGCCTCTGCTGCCCTAGGGACCTCAGTTTTGACCTCTTGTCCCTAGGTCAGTAAGCCTCTCATGTATTCCTTTTCTTACTTAACTAACTAATACATTTCTTGTCCCTAGTCTTAGGTTTGAGCCTAGCTCACCATCACTTTGTTGGAACAAGGGTGCGAATGGCGCGGGGCGCGTTTGTCCACGGGTGTAGCGATGCCCGTAAGGGACAATCACGTGTGGTACGTACATCACACGGGGTCGTTATATACTACGATAGGGGCCTCTGGCCCCTGGCTACTCGCACGCCCGAGCTTTCGAGCTCGTTCCTGACCACACAGGTCAGCACGTTTCAACACACTTTGGTAAGAACCAGTCAAACACCCCCAGCATTTGTTTGGCTTTCCCCTGTCACTTGACCCTAAGTCACGACACATGGGCCATCACATTAAATGTACTTATGGTAAAGCTAGATTATTGGACACAAGCCATGTGAGAACGACGCCGGAAAGACCGCCGGCAGCCAACATCCTCGATGGACAGGGATCAATGGTGGATAAGGTTACAAACCGATGGGGCTACCTACGGCGCGCGACGCCTACATAAGTCCTATTCCCACACCGGCGCACGACCACGTGACCCGGGCCGGCAGCGACGCTTGCCCGACATACCCAAAAGTTAACAAGCCACTACGCAGAATTATAGAGTGCAGTTTCAGAGACCAAGCAACTCTTGTGCACATGGCAAACCTCTAGTTTTTCTTGAACCTTTCCGCTTTTTGCACTGCACGCAGGGATTGCGCGAGATGCCTGTATGAGTCCACCATTAACCATAGTGGGATGAAAACCCAGCTGTAGGGACATGCATCTGTCAGTATTCATACACACCATGAGTACTGAAAACTCACATCATGTTCATAAGCTAAGCGCAATGGAAATGGACAGAACAAGTGTCAGCAGATGTTACTGCAAGCAATAGAGCAACGTACCACAAGATAAACCCAGAAGTGAAAAGCATTGGAGGTGTTCAAATACTGACTTCCAGTGAGCCACTCGGGACAGAACGTCATCCACCTACGAAGGCCATTGAGGGTGTATTGCCATGCAGATGCAACGCACGTACCCTCCATAGAGCTCGGCTGTACTCAACACAATTATCCAGAAATGCCTAGCAGGGTCATCCTGGACAAGCTGCTTGAGAATGTAGCAGCAAATGGGCCCAGCGCCCAAAACGGTCAGGATCTCGAGGGAAACGACGGTGGGGTCGGCGAATCCCCAACGAGCGTCTGCGCGAGCATACTCTTTCCCTTGGGTCATCATAAGTTGCACAGCATAGTGTGAGCTCGATTGAGGACACTTACACATCTCAGCAAAAACGCCTGTGCCCGTGTTGGCCTGTCGCCCAAATGTCGACACCCAGAGGAAGGAGCCCTCGAAAACGAAATGTATTCCGGCATCAAAGGCCTTTCGCAAGAGCCAATTTGTCAGGCTAGTCATATGTCAGAAAGAGACGAGGAGCCGTACCAGCCAGATGAACGTGAAACGATCCTTCCATCCCGCTGTCCGAGGCAAGAGTGTATTGGACGCGGTCCAGGCTACGACGCCCACCACAAGCACGAAGGCGAGCGAGTATGCAGACGTCGCTGTGAATATGGGTACCGACTCTGCCACTGCTCCGGACATTTTGAACGTCAATAAATGTTGGCTGGCAGACTGGAGAGACTGGCAAGAGCCCGCATCAATCATGTGCGCGAGATCGCGATTCCAGCCCGATCAGCTCGATCGCTTCCAGATTGACTTCAACTTCCACTGAAGTTGTGTGCCTCTTGCTTGGTTTATTCCACCCCGTCATGTGGTTCAGAGGTGATCTGGTCCACTGTCCAAACCTCGGAGAGCTCAATGTCCTCTATGACTATATCCTAGGCAAGCCTTAGGCTGGCATCCGTGCTCACAAGGCAACAGGCTCACAGTGGTGGTATTTTCTGGGACATAGGCGTCGACCAATCAGGCTACATAGCCTATGTTGCACCCGCGACTACCGCAGAATCATTGGCGATTATTCACGCCTCCAAAGAACCCATTATCCTCGTCCCCCGAGGCTCGTTTCTTCTGCCAACCTTCTGTGACTTGCACCTGCACGCGCCTCAATTTCTGTATCAGGGCACTGGCCTGCATCTGCCGTTGATGGAGTGGCTCAACGAATATGCTTTCAGGGCTGAGGAAAGTCTCGATGCGAACCCCATACTTGCTGAGAAGGTATATCGGCGGCTGGCGACCAGGCTCATCGAGAATGGCACCGGTGCTGTGCTGCTTTTCGGAACAATCAAGACGGAGACAAAGTAAGTGGCCATTCTGCACCTGCTGCAACACCAAAATGATAGGCTCGATTCCCTAGCATAATCCTTGCACGTGTCATGCAAGAGGCTGGGCTAAGAGCCTTTGTCGGAAAGCTCTCCATGGACATCTCGTCACGCGCGACATACGTCGAGCAGTCTGCTGAAAGCTCGCTCCACTCTGCCCGTTCCTTTGTAGACCAATGTCACAACCTATGCGCACACATGCCTGCCCATGAGCGGCTCGTTGAGCCGGTCATAACACCCAGGTTCGTCCCCACTTGTTCGGACGGACTTCTCGAAGGCCTGGGGAAACTTGCCGCAGAGAAAACCCTGCGAGTACAGAGCCACATGGCTGAAGCGCATGACCAGATGGACTGGGTCCGGCGCGAACGCGGCGCCGACGACGTAGATATCTTCGCGCGTGTAATGCTCTTCCTCCCACGCCTATAGCCAGCCATCGCTCACACGGAGCCCGCAGCACGGTCTCCTGACGCCCCGCACCGTGCAGGCGCACTGCACCTTCCTCGGCGCGCCTGCACTGAGCGACATCGCTCGCCGCGGGACTGCGGTCGCACATTGCCCGCTCTCGAACGCGTACTTCTCCGCGCAGCCGTTCCGCTTGCGCGAGGCGCTCCAGCGCGGCGTGCGCGTCGGCCTCGGCACGGACATCGCAGGCGGGTACGACGTGGACATCATGGGCTCCATGCGGCAGGCCGTCGCGGTCTCCCGGATGCGCGAAGGCGCTCGAATTATGGCAGATACCAACGAAGACGGCCAGGTTGCAGAGGGAGCCAGGCAAGTGAACTTGGCGGTGGACTGGAAAGAGGCCCTGTATCTCGCGACGCGCGGTGGTGCACTTGCGCTAGGGCTGCCGGCTGGTTGTGGCACCTTCACGGTGGGCGCCCCATTTGACGCGCAATTCAGTGAGTGGCACGGCCGCACAATTAAAAGTGAGGGGTTTGTCGTTGATGAGTTCGCAGTCCGTGTCTTCAGCGAGACAACAGGAGAAGGGATTGGGTCGCTGGATTTCTTTGATACAGATAAGAATGCAGCGAAACGGAAGACACTGGCCGTTGACATGATCGAGAAGTGGTGGTGTCTTGGTGACCACAGGAACCGCGAGGGCATGTGGGTGCAAGGGAGAAAGGTCAGTGCACCCTGAATCACAGATCGCCATCAGAGCAGTTGCTCGAGTTCTGCAGTCCCTTAGACATAAGCCCGAGTTAATTTAATATCCGGCCAACAGTACATCCCGAAGAAATAAATGAAACCCTATTAACTACGCCCATCCTTCATTGAAGAATGAAATGCCAATTCTTTATCCGATTCTCCACCAGCTCCGCCCTTGTTCACAGTTCTAGCAGTCTTGCTTGGTGTACCAACGACTTTACGTGATGGTTTCTTCGTACGACTCGAACCAAGTGCCCCGGATTCCAGGTCCCGTGTTTCAAGATTTTGCCAGGTAGGCAGCCCCACAACACCGGGAAGACCGTCCCAGAACTTCTTGCGTTCTTTGTATACATCGTTGCGGAACGCTCGGCGACAGACGGTGCAGATGGTGCTGTCGTTGAAAAGCTCGTCCACGGCTTGCATCATGAAGTGCAGCGCGCCTGTCCGAATGAGCCACGCGCGTGACAGCGTTGTGGACACCCTCGAGAACGCCTTTGAACACAAGCCCTGGTCGTTTTGGCACCCCTCGCTCGACGCCCGCTGACCGACGACACGACGTACGAAGTCCATGATAAGATCAATGCGATGCTGGAACATGAGGGTGTAGGCCTGCACGTCACGGGGAGATAGTTCCGAAGATGGGCGTGATGGGTGGTCTATCTTGAGCTTGGGGTGATCCGCGCGTAAGATGTCCGAGAGAGGGTAGAAAGAGAGGAAGTAGAGTGCCGAGGGGACGAGGATCTCGACGTCGGTCTCCCGAGCGAGGTTCAGGACGTGCAGAGGGTGCACGTACGGATACGAAAGTCCGTCGACGGTTGGGGACTGTAATGCGAGTTCAAGCATCTTGTCGTGCCCTTTGAGGGTGCAGCTCCAAGTTTCCGTGAGGAAACGGACAGCCTTGAGGCGGAGGTGCTCGATGAAATACTTCGTCGACAGGCGCAGTATGCCAGCGACATGACAAAAGTCTAGCGCGTTGCGGTTCTGGAATTCACTATCAGACTACCGAGTCAAGCAGGTCCCAGAACGAGGAGGCGGGGCACACGACTTACGCGCCGTCATACAGCGTCTTGATGAGCGCACTCAGGTCTACGGGCAGGTCATACATGCGCACAACCTGGCAGCCATCGATGGTCTCGAGGTCATCCTCAGCGGCAGGCGGGGGTAGCTGGAACATGTCGTCGAAGATATCCGACTGTCGAGCAAGGATACCGCGGTGGACTTTGAATGCGATGTTGGACTGGTCGACGAGGAGGACGACGTTTCCGTCGTCAATCCATGGGTCCCCGCATTCGTATTCAGGCCTGGGGTGGGTAGCCATGTCCAAGGGGGTCGATCACGCTGCGAGATCATGCTAGTTGATCGCTGGGGCAAGCGGCGAGCAATGCAAGCGCTCTTCTCACCATGACTGCTTACCCTGACCACAATGTTTCCCATGGCCTGAATACACGCCTGTGATCCAGCCTCGCTAGCCTTCTTGAGGAAAAACTCTTCAACGAGCAGTCATGTCGCCGCCTACGACGCCTCGTTCCCGCACGCCCTCGCGTGTAGGTACCCCGATACCCGCTCTGTCGCGTCTGGCGCCGTTGGCCAGGCCAGCGCCGTCTGTATCCTCGAGAGTACATAGCCACGGAACGACGTCCTCCATCCAGACACCCACCTCAGACTACTCACGGCTGGACGCAATGGTACATGGATCTCACGAGGGCGCAAGCAGTTCGGCTTCGTCAGCTCTGACTGTCGAAGCGCCAACTCCTGAAGGAATGCTGGTCCAGGAAGTGGACGTAGAGGTGATTGATGGAGAGCAAGGCACCGCTAGTGCGATTCCAACTCCGCGAGGGAACGACGAAGAGTCAAAGCAACATCTTCGCGAACAGCTCAGGCGCACGCTCAACAAGAAAGAGTCATCGCATGGTAAGCGCAAGGTCACCGTCAAGTCGCGCTTAGCAGCTCATCCGAACAGACCTTGCCCAGCGGAGCAGGAAGGGGAAGGGCAAAGCTATTGACATACATGAGATCCCGCATAGCCCATGTTTGTTGCCATTCAATCTCTTGCATTGCAGCCACCTCATGTTTTGTGCAGCCGATCAGTATCCTCCGCGCCAGTACTTCGTCCTCACCGAGGCCGGAAAACCGGTTTTCATTAGGCGAGTCTTCTAGCTTCTTGGCGTGCGTCGACACCACCCTGATGTTCTGTGGCCACAGTCGACAAGAAGACGAAGCTTCAGATAACTTCACATCGACAATTGGGGTAATGCAGGCACTGGTATCCATCTTCCTCGACGATGGTGACAAATTGCGATGCATAAATGCTGGTAATACGCGCATAACCTTCCTCTTGCGCCCGCCACTCTACTATGCATGTGTATCATCATGGGGAGAGGCGGAATCTGTTGTGAGTGAACTCAGATCACCTACTGTGTCTTCGCATGCGGGATTTGACGCTGGCAAAGCAAGACGCGGTTCCATCTCGAATACCTGCATTTGCAAATCCTCAGCATAGTTTCTGCAGAACAGCTACGGCGCATGTTTGAGCGGCGTAATAATTTCGACCTGCGTCGATTGCTCAGCGGTGCGTCTCGTCAACGCACGTATTTGCCTTTGGGCGATTCGTTGACAGAAGGTTTAGGTACCGAGCCTTTGTTGCATTCCCTGCTGGGGAGGTTGGAGTGGGATATCGCCATGAGCACATCTTCACTGCATTGTCTCAAGATGGAGCCCATGCTTCGTAAGAGTATCGCTGATGTTCTTGTGCCGACATCGAAGATCAAGGTCTGTCCGAGCTGGCTGCGTTTTCTGAATAGATGTTCATTAGCCATTTCTCAGGATATCTTATATGTTATACTGATAGCCCAAGGAAAAGTGATAACACTTGTGCGGCCAAAGAAGCATTCCATACATCCATCCGGTATGCGCCCAGATATTGACCCGTCTATCCGTCTTCATTTACAATGCTTTCAGATCTGCATATTCTTGTCAACACCATACACTCGCCATCGATCATCAATTCTTCAGCAGCGGCATCCTGGCTGCCTGTCTGTCTGCCAAAGTTCAATTCGGCGGCGTTTGTCAACGCCTACGTGATGTTCTTGCGGAAAGAAGATCAGACGCAAGAGCAACAGAGCCAGCATAGTCAACAGAGCCCTACCGTACAGGATAGCGATGCTGAAACTCGAGATTCCGCTGAGCAGCTCGCAGAAGCTGAAAGCAGTCATACACTGGTGGAAGAACAACCCGCTCCTGAAGTCTGTCTCGTGTGTGTTAGCGGGAGTGCGGACTTCGAGGCAGTCAGGAATTGGTGCAACACGATAAACCAGGTAAGTGTTGTTCTCTTCTCTGGCAGACCAGCCTCTGATCTTGCGCACCAGCGACTGATGCAAGACGGGTTGTTGGGAGCTCTGACTGGTGCGATATCCCGTGGGGAGACAGAGTACGCCGTCGGAGACCTTGGTGTACCTGGGCTACGTCATTTTGTCTACAAATCGAGGTCGCACGTTCAAGTCACCATGCCGCTCTTCGAGGACCCCTATGATAATCCGCACGAGAAGCGACGGTGTGTCGTCCAATTATCTCATACCCCATGTTGACTGAATTGCGCTCGGCGCGATAGGTTGACGACTCTCTATCAAACCTTGTATGATGCAATACACGCCAAGTCTGGACAAGGAAGCACTTTGAAGCTACAATACATTCGGACCGAGCGTGAGAGTGTCATGGGCTGGGTATGTGATTGGTGCTGCTATAAGTTGCTGACAGATACCGAGACCACACGTTGTAGATCACCCAGCCGTTCGAGCTCTACCTAGCATTATCACCACTGCTACCCAAGAGTGGCATCGTCAACGCTGCTAATGCTGTAGCCAAGTGGGTTCAGAAAGAGGAAAAGCGGTTGTTCCTACGAGATGCGCCCGTCTTCTGAGCGAAGCATGCCGTACTCAACGATCTGCTTCTGGGAATTTTATTCAGCCCTCTTGATAGGGATTCCTGTCTACGCCGTGATAGAAGAGTTCCCTTTACGAGACGGTTCTGTTCCACTCGGTCAAAGTGATTGAGCCCTCAACACGGCGCCAAATCGACAGATAATTTACGTGAATGTTTTTGGTATTGCTTCAGCCGGACGAATGAGAGTGGTGGTGCTTTTATTATTCAGTACGACATGTGACTGTAGTATAGGATCATTCAGCAGGTATTATCGAATGTTTGGCTTTGCAGATAGCGATCTGACGGACCACGTGGCGGACGTGCTGGTCCCTGTTGCTCCTGTACCTGCTTGTCATCTACCGTCAACCCGACTGCTCACTGTCTCTCGATCCGACTCTCCTTCCATCATGTCCTGGCGCCTGGCATCGCAGGCTTTGTCCTGCGTACCGCGGTTCTGCCGTGCTCTGCAAAATAAAGCTGCCTTGCGTCCTGTACCAGCACAGCTAGGTGCCTGGCTGCTTCCATCATCGACACGTTCTGGCCACATGCTTACCTCCTGGACCATGCAGGGGCAATAAGCTCTCCTAGTGAGTTTTTGAAGGCAATTGGGAGGTCCGCGGATACCAAGGTTACCGCGGAGACATGGGAGGATTTGTGGGAGATAGATGGGTTGCAGCTGAAGAAGGCTGGTTTGGCAGTACGAGACAGAAGGTGCGTAAATCTGTAAATTCATAATACACTCCTTCTCATGACTCTATATGTATGCTAGATATATCCTGTGGAGTATGGAGAAGTTTCGACAGGGAGAAGACCCTGCGCAGTTTGCGCATCCTCCAACACCGAAAAAGAAGATCCGTGGGTGCGTTCTGACATTTTCTCCCACGTCACTATCATAATGTGCTGCTATACAGTCATGGACCCGCGGTTCAAAATGGTAAGCGCATACGGTCCCGCAGATTGCGGTAAAACACGGGCGACAATCGCAAGGGATAATTATGTTGTTCCTCATGCCTGTACTTCACTTGCGGATCTAGTCGAATGCAGTCTTCGAAGTTTGTGTCATGTTATGAAGTATAAAAACAGTAAACAACACTCCGATACGGGGAGTCGAACCCCGAGCTACCGCGCACTACACACATTACTACCTGTGAAAGGCGGTAATGTTAGCCGTTACACCATATCGGATAGGATTGTGATGGGCTGCCCCTTCCCTAGAACGCCATGTCACTATCGAGGCGGACACCAAAGTGTTACTGCAGCACATATTCTAGATTACTAGAAACACTTGAAAGTGAAAGGAAAATAAGCAGTTTTAAAACTCACAATGGATGCAGGTTGTATATTCTCAGATGAAAACCACACAGCGACCGCAAATGCTCCATGGAGGTAACCCGAATACTCGGATCGGTAGGACACTCCGTTGTCAGCTCGATGAATGTATCGAGTGTAGCCAATTACACTCGCACAATCTGTAAAGTATTATACACTGTTTCCGAGTCGTCGGCAAGTACGTTCCACTCGTTACTCATGAACTACCTCGTACTTGTCGAACCGCTCCATGAAGCGCGCCCATCTTCCTCCGTCCCACTCCTTCACATCCGCCCACTCTGCGCTATCAGCCCCATACATGCGCCTCAAGCACCCAAGGAAGCACGCTACCGTGATGTCCGCGTAGCATATGTTGTCGCCCCCGAAGAACAGCTTGTCTCTTCCGTCCATCTGTAACCACATAGCCACCTTTGTGTATCCCTCAGCGAGTTTCTTCCACAGTTCCTCACGAGCCTGCCCGACAGGAGGGGTTTCCCCAAACTTCTCCCCAAGCCATGATTCCCTGCTTTTCCGGAAGTATGCTCGGCTCTCCGGGTGAATTGCCCCAAAGGTCAACGGCAGCACGAGGTGTAGCATGGGTAGCAAGAGCGATTCGAAACCCTCGTTGAACGCTGCGTGGAACGCATCCGTCTCCGGAGGGATGAGCACAGGCGTGTCAGGGTAGGTTTTGTCGAGGTAGCGTGCAATCCTGGCTGACTCGGAGACGACACTCTTCGTCGACGGGTCGTAGATGGTGGGAACACTATAAAACGGAGAACCGTCCGGACATGTAGCCGTCGGTTCCGCTCCGATCTCCTTGCAGACCTTTCCGATATCTGGATACTCAACCCAAATAGTCTTGTGCGGCAAGCCTTTGTAGTTCAGACACAGTCTGCTCCGAGGTAAGATCTCCGTGGTTGGAGCGTACATGATATACTCGAGACTCACCTAGTCTTCCACGTATTGGGCGAACACGCCTTTCCTGGAACTGTGCTTGGGAAGTCGTACAGGATGATGACTTGACTGGAGGGCATCTCGCTTGGGGTAGTCTGGATACTTCAGGTTCTGGGGGTATCGGAGGGCATATCACGCTACTTTATGGTTCTTGGGGCTCGACATTAGCCGCACCATCCTACAACCGCCCAGGGTTTGGTCCTGATCGCATCAGCAATGTCACATAATTTGACAGCCTGATGGCCGTGAATAATGGATCACGAAAAACTTCAAGCGTCAAGCCTCGAGAACCGCAGGATGTTAGGCATCAATGGCACTGGTCAAAACCGAGCTGAGAAGTAGTCAAGAATATAAGGAGACGCTCCTCAGCGTGCCGCAAAACAACATACACAGCAAAAAGAGCAAATTGCATAGTCCGGCTCGCCTCAGAAGGATGTGTTCAAGTTCATCACAAGGTCAAGCGCAGCTGTGTGAATTGTTTGCCGATCAGCAAGGTCATACACGCGTATAGATGGGCGTATAAATGGGCTCGGCGAACCATTGGCAGCAAACTGACAAAGACACCCGGCTGTTATGTTACAGTTAGACGCTGTAGGTTGCAGGACCGTCATGTCAAATACAACTTTGAGACCTGTCATGAGCTTTTCTACCCAAAGCTGCGGAGCTATGTTAGTGAGCGGCCTTGAGCGTTCAAACGACATCATATATAGCACCTGCCTTGTCGTACCCAACATCAGGGTCACACTTCTTCCTGCAGCATTGTACAGCTGATGGCAGAAAGTTACCGACGTACCACGCTGTCAGGTCACTCCCCGGCTATACCCAACTGAGTAAGCCCGAGTGAGCCCGAATCTGTAGGACAAAGACAGCGCACGGTTCCAATTTCATTGTGCGGTCCCGGAGGCGGGCTCGGAGCCGCCCTAGGCTGGGATACACGTACCTACGTTGTATAGAGTACAAACTCGCGGAGTCTAAAACAGGTCACTCTGCCCGCGCCGCGAGGCATTGACAGTAATGATTGGATCTGAGACGTACATGGGCTCGACTTTGATCTGATGTTTTCCAAGGAGGAGAATATAATAAGCATTCAGATGCACCATGCGTGGAGGTTGTGGAGATGCATCTCAATCAAATCTGCTATTGCAGTAGGTAAGCAAGATCTGGAGCAGGCTCCTTCCCGCCGCTGTGGGAGTTATAGGGGATTTCATCCGAATAGCGTACTCAATGCTTTATCTTGTGTGTCCTAGAATAGAAATCTTGCCACAGATCATGTGCCATTCCATCACGTGCACATCATGTGACATCCCATTTGAACCTTAATCCCTATAACTCCCTACAGCGGCTGGCACAGAACATCTACAAACAGCGGAGGACAGGCGCCGCACCTCCCATACGAGGCAGGATTGATTCCCGGAAATGATAATTGACATCAAAACATTTCAATTTCGTCAATTGAGGTCATCGCAACCCCCATGAGTGAATGTAACAACGACACGCAGAAAGCCCATTGTTCGCAACACTTTGCATCTTGGAAGCCACATTATCAGTGCAAAAGTCGAGAATCTGGGTCGCAGATGCATGGAGAGTGCTGAACTTGAAGTGCCAGCCAGGCCGAGGATGGGTTATTCAACGAAGGGATGTTGCATGAGGCCTTCACCAGTCAGAAGGACAAAAATTAACCTCGGCAGGGATGCGCGCATCTGTGTCAAAGCCAGGTATAAAATTTTTATTAGAGGGGTGAAGGCCATGGTCACAAAGTTGCACCGAGGGCGACGAGACTCGACACTGGGACACATAAACGCTACTGTAATACACGGGACCGTAACGATTATGTAATGATGGGGGAGTATCCTGCCTTCCTAATCTAGGTGACATGCGCCGCTCCTCCGCTGTTTGTAGATGTTTTGTGCCAGCCGCTGTAGGAAGTTATGGGGGTTTAAGGTTGGGATTCGGAGTTCACTTGCCCCGGATGTAGCCGGATTGTGGCGCAAGTGTGGCGGATGGGTTTGCAGGACTTAGCTTGCGTCAAGTTTGTCTGATTGAGCCCCTATAACTCCCACAGCGGCGGGAAGGAGCCTGGATCTGGAGCTGCTTGACAATCACTGATGCATCAGTCAAAAGCCGACCCGGGCGCTTGCGCGTTCAGCACGGTCTGGCACACAAGCGCGCAGTACTGATGGCCGGGAAATAGAAGTTGACCACCGCCATGACTCGGGGAATGGTCATTCGCAACGTGCACTTGCCTTGTCACGGCAATGATACTTTGCAAGGCTTGAAGGCAGCGTTGTATAACATTGTCTGTTCCAATGGTATAGTCCAGAGCATAGAGACCGCGTCGCGAGACGGTGCATCTGCCTCGTACATCTCCGATATCGAAGACAGCAATGCAGGTACAACATACCTAGATGCGACAGGCCAAGGCGTGTTACTCCCAGCGTATGCCAGCGTAGCCAATTCTATTTCTCGTGCGTTTACTCACGCATCGGTGCCGGGACCAAATTACCAGGCTGTGCCATGCCCATGTGCATCTCGACAAGTGTTTCCTGCTGGATCAATGCGATGACCTTGTGACCGGGTGAGCAACCCTCACACGCCTCGCCGCCTTATGCAATCCTACTTCTTACTCGAGTGGGTTCTCCATGGTGCTATTCAAGCGACTTCGCAGAGGCCCTTAAGGTCACGGCAAAGGCAAAGCGCACATTTTTGTCCAATCCCACCGACGTACATGCTCGAGGAAGGCGATTGATCACGCAGAGCGTGGAGTGCGGCGTCACTGCGATGCGCGCACATGTAGAAGTAGATGAAACCGTCGCTATGACCTGCCTGGACACTGGCCTGAGGCTGAAGCGGGAATACTCTTCAGTCTGCGACATTCAAGTAGCAGGTAGGTGCAAATGCTGCCTTGACACACCGACGTCACAGTAATCGTTATATTGCAGTATTCGCTCAGGATCCCTTCTTCTCCAACGAGGAGGACAGCGAGCCAGGGGTGAATCTATCACTCTTCCGGGACGCTTCCCTACGTGACGGTGTCGGCGCGGTCGGCTCCGCACCCTACGTTGAGCCCAGCATCCCGCAAGCGAAATGCAACATCACCTACGTCCTGGACATCGCCCACGCACGCGGCCTGCACGCAGACTTTCACCTCGACTACAACCTCGACCCGGCCTCCGAGCCGCTCATCTGGTTCCTCCTCGACGAGCTCCGCGCACGCATCGCCGAAGGCCGCTGGCACGCCGGTATGCAGGTCTGCGTCGGCCACGCGACGCGCCTCGCGCTGTTCTCCGGGGACGAATGGGCGCGCTTCCGGCGCGAGGTCGAGGAACACGCGCTGCCGATCATGCTCGTCGGGTTGCCCCCCAGCGACCTGTACATGATGGGCCGGGGAGCGCAGCCGGCGCAGAGGGGCACCCTGAACATCCTGCGCCTCGCAGAACGGGGCGTGAGGGCGGCGATGGCCGTGAACAACGTCGGGAATGCGTTCACGCCGCAGGGCCCGCTCGACCCCCTCGCGTTATGTCCGCTCGGCGTTGCGGTCTTCCAGAATGGAACCAAGGACGCCTGCCAGACCCTTGTTGTGCGTCCACCGTCGGTGCTAACGCCATGCCGATTTGGCTAATGAGTGCTCCAGGAAGCGGTCACAGTCAATGCACGTACAGCAATAGGGGTCCCCGGTCCTCGCAGCTTGATGCCAGCAATCGGTGGCCCTGCCGATTTCGTGTTGCTGCATGATAACGACTCGATGTACTCAGCCGCCCTCGACCCGTCATATTCGCGCACTACGATCAAAGGTGGAGTGGTGGTCGCAAAGAGATATACATCCCGGTGGTTGCTACATGAGGAATCCACTCACCGATCTCCAGTAATATGACCGTTGGGTTGATAAATTGTGAAATCACACCACATCAGATGTATGAGCGCATGTCAGCCGGCACAGCAGACTACATGGACATTGCGGGAACGTAGCGACATGATAGAGGTACACTACGCAGACATATACACGTACAGCGACTACGTAGACGCAAGATAAGGATAACTTATGGCACAATGCAGGTTGATGTACAAATGCGGAGACATAAATGCGCTAAGGGGACAGCCAAAAGCGCAACAGGTCGCAGACGCAGGTAGGAACGAAGCAGAGGACGTCGGCCGGTCCGGAAAAGGCGCACGGACCAGCACCGGATATAGAGACGCACGCGTCGTGAGGAGGAGGGAGGAACGACAGGAGAACAGACCACGGGAATAGGAGCGGGAGAAGAGCAAGAACACTCGAAATGACAGGTGCGACCAGCGAGACGGAAACGAAAGACGAACGCGGGACAGCCTGTGTTCCGCTTGCCAAGAGCGTGAAGACGCGGCCGTCCGTCTAAGACGAGGCGTACGCCACGAACGCGTTGAAGTTGTACTCGGACGGGTTTGCGTTGAACGTGTACCCGTCTGCGTTTACGGAGACGACAGTCGAGCCGTCACGCGTGATGGTGCCAGACATGCCCGCGCCAGGGGTGAGCTGAACAGCGAGCTTCGTGACGCCTGCAGGGACGCTGAACGTCTGTGCAGACCCGGTCGTGATCGTGACGGTCGAGGGGGCGGTCGCGAACACGACGGCCCAGAGTTTGTCCTCGGTCTGCAGAGCGTGGAGCGTGGTTAGCCATCAATTGCACTGTGCAAGCGGAAATGAGAGGCACGCACGAGCTGGTGGTTGGTCGGGTCACCAGTCGAGTCGGACGAGGCGACCGCGTCCTTCGGGTGGGGGCGTGCCCACATGTAGAGCTGATCGTTGGTGATTTCGGGGTACGACCCGGTGCGGAACGCGGTCGCGTAGTAGTTCGTCATCGCTAGCCAGCCTGCAGATATCAGCGGTTAGCTTCGCGGGTTGACAGGTGCCATATGGTCAGGGATTTCTGACCTTGGTGATCGTAGCCGGTTGCCCAGGTGGTGTACATGGGCTGCGCACCCTCGATTGGGCCGACGTAGTGCGACTCGCCATAGTCATTCCATGTGATGAGCTCCACAATGTCAACGCTGTCGCGGTTCGCGACGAGCGTCTCCCAGCGCGCGTTGTACAGCCAGTAGTCCGCGAGGTAGATCCAGTTCTTGTCGTACGTCGCCGGCGAGTAGTGCGTGAAAAACCACGGACTCACAGCCGCAATGTACGTCGTAGCGCCGCCGGTGAGGGTGCTGACACCGGAGATATACTGCGAATCGGTGTCGAAAGTGCCGATAGTCTGGTTGAGGACGGCTTCAACGTCTGTAGGGAAGACAGTGTCACCGAGCTGGGACGCAACGCTGCCGACCGACGTCGTCGTAAGAGAGATCGGCCAACCCCCGTTCCACTAGAAGCGCCAACATAAGCAATGCATCCCGTAAGAGGGCGGGAACAAATATTCACGCACGTTGAACGCGCCATTCATGACGCCATCGAACTCGCTGAACGTGGTCGGGTCGACGAAGAACGACGGTACAAAGTGAACGGCGTTCGACCCAGTGAGCTGGTTGATAAACTGAGTCTGCCAGCCCTGTTGCGCGTTCGCCTGACCAAAGGTACAGTCGGAGCCGGAAAAGGTGGACGCGAAGACCTTGCCATCAACTAGAAGCTGATTTGGGTGGGTGGCGTAGCTTGTAATGTAACTGCGGAGCGTGGCGGCATTGTCAGACGAAGTACAGGGCAGGGAGGACATGTCGAAGGAGATGAACAGCTTGAAGTCGGTGCCCGAGGACGCCGCGGCGGAATATCTGTGTTAATCACGTCAGTGAACACGAAGTAAAATGACAGTCAAACAATGACAGGAATCACTAAAAACAGCTCCTTGATTGATGGATCTGGCCGAGGGACTCAACAAGATCCGTGCGACCGAACAAAAAGCAACACAAGGCGTAAGGGACGCTGCCTCTTTCAGCAATGAGGATGCCGAGATCATCGAGGTCGGGGACAGGGGCCCGAACAACAGTCGCAGGATAATAGCTAACTTTGATATGAATCGCACGAGGTGGATACTCACGCATCTGCAACGCGGTCAGGCTGCCAAGAGTCGACCCCGACGTTCAAGGCGAAACCGTCGAGGCCAGAGTCGTAGGCGAGCTTAATGTCGGAAGCCCAGTTGCTTTCGGTGTACGGAAACGTGTTGCCGACAATATGGTGTGCGACAACTAGCTTGGAGCCGGAGTCACGCTTGTGGGACCTAAGAGAGCGGGGGTAAGGAAGGGCATGGACGATAGCAGCGCAGGCTGCAAGGCAAAGAGCGAAGGTGCGCATAGCGGTTAAATTGTAAGTGAGCGGAAGGACTGCGCGAGAAGGTGCGCGAGAGAAGGAACACCGAGTCAAGACAGGACGAGGACACCAAGATGAATATGGGCGGCGGTGGTCTTTATACTTGACGGCAGGGGCGCCCGGAGACAATTACATATGGAGACGCACCTTGAGGAACGGCTTGCGCGAGGACCCATCGCATACTCGGTGATAGGTGGTGCGTTATGAAGAAGAAAGGGAAATTACGAGGCCCCGATGGAGGACAATACTTTCGTGTGGTTGTTGTTCGCCGGCCCCGAACACATGCGCGAGATGCCATCGCGCGCTTGCCGTCGCCACGCCAACAGCCTCCTAAGGCAGTCATCTCCCTCTGCTCGAGGATATTGCGTTATTCTTCCATGACAGATGGCCTTCGTTGGCGAGATACCAAGATGCGAACCGTCACCCACCGCATGTGTGTTGCAATGAATGCTGCATGCGGCGGTTCTCACGCTGGAATGCAGCCGCGTGAACAATGCAATGCGTGACCGATTGCGTCGCACATGTGACACAACACGTCTGCTCAGTCACGCAATCGCGACTATTGTTGTGGGCGCCGATCGCTACCAGGGGTTTTGTGTTATCAATTATCTCGAGGCTTTTTAAATGAAAACAACAACATGTGATGATGTCAAAAATCCCCCAGCGTCCTTACAGGTGTAAAGTAGGCTGAAGCGGGCAGCATTATGAATTGGACATTGAATTTAGAATCTCCTTCACCGGGGCTTTGGGTAATGCGAACAGCTGGTGTTGTCTGTCCACGCAGGGCTCGACGATGTTGCCGCAGCTCGGGTACTCGTACGAGTTTTGTCAAAGACTAGTTAATAACCTGCCAACAACCCGATCGCCATCTCGGCTTGCGTGGTCTTCGATCGCGTGAGCTTGCTATCCGCATCCTCTGCTGACTTTGTCTGCTCTGCCACGGTCCTCTCTACCACCGCCCGTTTCATTCAGAATCGCCTCACCGCAATCGAGTCTTGATGCTTGAAGCTTGACTACTCGACATCGTCTCATTTCGTCCGCCTGGGTTCAGCATCAGCCCCGCGCTCACGTTTCGCTCACGACCATCGCCTTCCTTGCCTCCCGGCTCTGTTCTCAATCCCATCTTAGACCTGACAAGTCGTATGTCCGCACAAAGTGCTCGCCCCCGTAGCAACAGCATGTCGACGTTCCTCCGCCTCCGTCACGCAAACGCTGGCCAGCCTACCCTTGGTGACCTCAGGCGCACCATGCTGCAGGAGCAACGGTGCGTACATGTACCTTCCTGATCGCCTTGCGCTGTGCTGAAACATGTCACATTGGAATTCGACGCCTCTCGTCAGACACGCCGACGCACAGCTCGAGGCATTCGTAAATGGCCTCCCGCGCCTTGGCGAGGCAGACCTCGCCACGCTCGGCGAATCAGGTCAGCTACATGCATAACACCCCCTCTGATGTTTCTTCCAGTCGCCCGATGGCCACTGACGATCCCCCAGACTCGCACTGCCCCATCTGCTTAAACCCGCTGCTCACACTGCTCGCCGAGGAGGAGCTCGCGCTCGCGCTCGACTCGCCCGCGCACCCACCCGAGGAGCTTGGCGTCACCCGCCTCATTGACAGCTGCAAACATATCTTCTGTCGCAAAGAGTGGGTAACCCTGCTTCTCTGACTCTTGATCACACAACGGAAGACGCGCTGACCGCATGTCTCCCGCCGCAGCATCCGAAACTGGGTGCGCGAAGGCGTACGTATTCCGGGCCCCTGCTCCGGTTGTCTCACTGACACGCCCCCCGCGCAGAAATCGACGTGTCCGACGTGCCGCCGCCCCGTCCTCCCGCCACCCTCACCATCCTCTACATCGCGCGCTCCCTTCGACTCTCCTGCGACGCTCGACTTCGATGAACCGTTACGGCGCATCGCGGACCTCCTCGCCGAGCTGGGCAGCCCAGAGCGCGACATGGGCGACCGCGCGAGCGCCGTGGGGGAGTCGCGGAACGGGTTTGAAGGGATGTACTCCTAGGCCGCCGAGCGGCTGTGCTGCCGAATCGACGAGTTTTGTTTGGAGTGGAATCACGACGCAAGGGACGAGGCGATGATGTGAGCATATGTGCGCGATGAGTGTTCAGGCATCGGTGCACTTTATGATAGGTTGTAGTCGGAATGTACATTAGTGTGCGCCGCAATTGCAGTACAGATTGCATTTGCGCGGATAATAGTGTCTTGGATAACCTAGTGACTAACGCTGTGTAAAGGGCAGAAAGACTGCCACGCCCATTTACCGCTTCCAATATTAGTATTGTACCATTGAAGCGACTAGTCCAGATCACTAATACCCTCACAATCCGAGCTCAGTGGCACACATCCTATTCTACATCAAGGCGCGCACCGACACCTATCAATTCATCTCTCCGAGCACTCACGTTTCGTCTACCGTGGGATCCACACAGAGGGCAAACGCGACACCCAGGGTCGGCCACTCACGCGTCAGATCAAATATTACAGGCACTGCCAGTTCCGATGCTTATATGTGGCTGTCTGCATATGCCGTCAACCAGGAGGACCCGCGGCGCAGTAGGCGGTGCGCTGCGCTGTTCCACGGGCCCTCAGCACCCCATGAGCTCTGACAGCGCAAGTAGGCCTCCACGCCCGCCCGCCCCGTCAATGAACACGTCCACTTCGGACCGGACTGCGTCCATGTCCTCGTCTGGGTCTTCCGTTGCGCGCCGAATGTACACGGTCCGCATCCCCCTGCCGGAGTCTGAGCATTTTGGCGCGCAGGGGCTGCCGGGGGAGATTATACGCACGCTTTTGCGGCCGCGCGCAGGTCGTACGCGTGCGCGGCGACCATCGCTGCCTGTTCGGGGCGCACGCCGACGAGCGCGAGGGCCGTGGCATACGCCGCCGGGTCGGGCTGTGCATGCACGCACGGCGAGAAAGTGAACCGAATGGGAGCGGCCGCGGACGGCGGGGCGTACCTTCGTGAGATGCAGGATCTGCGACGAAAAGAGCGTGTCGAAGGGCAGTCGCGCCGCGCGCACGATGTCGAGCTGGAGGCGCGTGGTCCCGTTTGCGAGCACGACGCTGGCTGCGTGTTAGGGCGATAGATGAGATGAAGGGGAGAGCGGACTCACACCATGCATCGCTCTTTCAGCCTCCGGATGCCCTCGACGCTGTCTGGCCATGCTACATGCAGGGGAATCCAATCGTGTCACGTTGCGCCCAGCCGGTCTCACCACTCACCTTGCTGGTCGTGCCACGCGTGTACCAGCTGCTCACGCACAGATGCATTCCAGACCTCGGTGCCGACGCCCCGCTCCGCGAGTATCGCGTCCAGCACTCGTGCGTGCACCTCGTCGATGCTGGGCGCCTGCTCGCCCGCAGTGTAAGACGCAAAGATGGCGCGGAAAAAGCCCGTGCGCCAGGCCATAGCAAGCACAGGGAGGTCGGCGTCGGTGAGCGGGGGCGGGGGCGCCTGCCGGAGCATAGCAGCGACGATGGAGGTGTGCCAGTCGGTGCAGGTGCCCATGAGGTCGAAGACGAGGACTTGCACGCCGTAAAGGGGGCTGTCGTCGAGGATCATGTCGGGATCTGGTACTCTGGGGGATGGGCGTGGGTCACTGCTCGATAGTGTGGACATGATGTGGTCTTTCGGCAGTTGAGTCATTCGTGAGCTGCGGCCCAGAGATCAGCTGTGATCGGCTGCTAATGATGTCAGCGAGAGCCAAAATAATGGATCACGCAAGCGACATGAAACTTGTCGTCTCTGAAATAATTGAGAGTTGATTTGTCTTTGTTGAGACGACTGGCCGCGCATTCGAGCAGGCCGAAACCAACGCAAAGTGCAAGATATTGCCACCGATCTCATTGATGCGCCGATCCAATCGATCGAGGACGCTTATTATTTCATCACACTATTAAATCGAACTCACTCAGTCGGTCAAAGACCGGTCGCCCATTTCCTACCAGTGAGGCTACACATAGCCTCACTCGCGTAGACCTGACAGGTTTATTTTTTACTGGCCCCGGTCGCCCCTCCTTATGGGCCTATCATCGCCCCGAAACACGACTTGAATCTCAAGACTCGTGCGGGAGTCCTCTCATCCCACTTCCTCGAGGAGCACACCCTTACTCGCTTCCCGAGCCTGCAGATCCTCATGTGATTAAAAGTGTTAAATACACTCACTCGCGCATAAAATTACCGGTCATCCGAGGACGTGGGTGCGCGCGATACAGGTGAGTACCATCCCCAGGCATCGGGGTAGTTTTGTAGTCTCTGCGGCGATGCCTAGTGGTACAAGCTCCCGCACGAAGCCTGACAGTTACAGGTGGCAGGAGGATGACATCATTCACACGAGATGTTTACATGTCGGACTGTTCCAGCAGACCGTCAGTGTTCCCAAGATGAGTGAGATACAAGCGCACCAACGCGAAGGGCGGACCACGGTGCGAAGGCAGGATAGAAACGCCGGATACGTCAAGCGGTTTGGTCAGGCGGACGTAGGTTTGAGCTTACATTATTTAGATGTGGTGCTGCGTGCGTTTACAGGCTTTCTACATAAGAACTGTCAAATCGAAAAATCTGTCCAGAGAATCCCACAGCTCCTTCCGGCTGGATCGTATAAACGCCGACACTTCCCCTGCGCATCCTGAGCACATAAGTGTGTGTTCTTCCTCTATCTCATTTGCTAATCGATTCAACTCTATGAACGGATCGTTCGGTAACGCTAGATCATCAAAAGCCAAGCGTTCGGCCTTCTTGTCCCACCAATCTTCGACATGTTTTCGGCAAATTTCTTTACTGCCATTGAAATCGACGGTAGCAAAGTGCATGGCGTAGAGCTCGTCTTCGTATAAAGAATCATCGGTGAGTATCGCAGTGACCGCCATGCGAAGTCGTTCTCGTCCCATGACAAGCCGGTGAAGATCACCCGTCGTGAGGTCATTGACTCGGCAGATTCTAGTATGTCCGCGCCCATCGTAAAGCCGATGGAGTTCATAGAAAGCAGCACGGAGTGCTTCCGGAATCCTTGCTTCCTGTGCTAGCCGAATCACAGCGACTGGCCGTACATTAGGCCCAGCGGACAGATATCGGCAAGACATAGCATTCGCCTGGATCTTGAAAAACTGCACCCTTGGAAGATTGCTTCACGATCTGCGGTCTTCTCATCAACGTCTGGATGTCGGATTGCAGAATATCCTATTGATCCAACTTCGAAGGCCACGCATCCGTGATCTTCTTGCAGAGCACGGCACGCAGGGAATCCATTTCATATTTTGTTGAGAGTTTGATAGCTCCACCAAGGAGGTCGACAGCATTGGAGGCGAATTTATCCAACGCAAACAGCCTGGGTGAGATAGGGGTCATTGTCCTATCTCATTGCATATCATGGGCGGGAATGATCTTACATAGGATCATAGATTGCTCGGAGCAGGCTCTCCACGTCCTTCGGTTTGTCATGGAGTCTCAGAAGAGAAATGCCGTATATCTCCTCCTGAGACTCTACCGGTTGTGGCAGGTCGAACATGTCTTTGAAGACAGGAGAATGCCTCGCTAGCATTGACCGGTGACACTTGTAGAGAACCGTCGCATTCTCATCTTCGTTATCGGCAGCTAGGATAATATTGCCATCGGACAACCAGAAGTCTTCATGCTTAATCGTGGTGCGCTCAGATGGGGGTTTATCCATCTCGGCACGCCTCTTTTTGGAAGTGTGTTCGACATTGGAGGCTACTGATTCTGACATGTTCTCGTACTATGTCATAGAATAGACAAAAAGTATTAGCAGGTGATGGACACAGAAGCGCTAAAGACGGTGACCTTGTGCTGAACCCCTATTCCCTCGCAGGTTAAGGGTTGAATCCAGTATGTGTTCTTAGTTGTAGTGACGTTTCGTTGAGCGAGCTAATATTGAAGTATACCAGTTGCGGCTCAGCAAAGAGATTGTGGTCAGGTTTGTGGTAGGCAGTTGCCGAGGAAGACCTAGCTACAAGCTTCAGTACTTGAACATGCGAAGGGAAAAGGTGACAGCCAGCCACCCTACTCACGCGTGTGTCACAATCAGGTGATGTCGTCACGTCGCGCCCGGTCACGTATTCGTACACCAGTCTCAAAAGGCCCTGCGTACAACTGCGCCGGAGAATGCAACGACTGTGAGATTAGGCCGGGAAGGAAACAAGATACCGCAAGCCAGACACCATGAACGATCGAAGAGTTCGCTGGTATGGCTTCTTTGTTTCGCGTCAGTCGCTTGGATCTACTTTCGCGACGGTTTCACTCACTCACTTCTTCAATCATGCTCAACGAATGCACTTACACGCCAAGACCGCTGAATGTAGGCAGTAATTGCTGGTGGGTGCCCCCGATGTTTGGTAGCGGTTTGTGAAGTGAGGAATGCTTCGCTACAATGTTGACTCCCCATACCAGCCACGGTTCACAAGTTGCAGGTAACTTGAGCTGATACTGTGGGCCGAGTCAACCCTCATCAGCTCTCCTTCCAAGTCATTGTAACTCCGATTTCCTGGCTTTCATGCACAGACGCTTTTATAAACCTACCAAGTGAATAGTATGAGATAGGACGGCGAACGAAACGGATCTGCTTAGACCGCGAGAGTTTGCATTAAACGGCAAGTGCATTTACAAATGCCGCAACGCAGTTTACCGGTCAAGGTGACCTTCCACACCGGACAATACATAAATAAAACCTTGTTAGCATGGGGTAGGGTTAGATATTACCGAGATATTGTAGGATAAACACGTGCGAAGGATCCGCAGATCACTCGACGACGTCCTCTTCATCACTATCCTGTTCCCGCATGCGTTCTCGTCGGCCGGCATCTCTTGCTTTTCTCGCAAGCTCCTTGTTCGGCTCGAGATTGCTCAGAGTGAGCATCTTGGTGCAGCCTGACGCGGGACATTCCTTCTGCGCATAGCGACTCCCAAGGTATTCCTCGATTGCCGTCTTCGAGAACGAGTGTCCGCAGAGTTTCCTGAGGCATACGTGTCATGACAAGATGCGAGATGTCGAAGACAGGGGAAACATACGAAGTCAGCGGGTCCACGAGGATTGTCAGAGTCAACGGGCACTTATAATCTTGAGTTACACCGCCCATTACCAGATCGTCGTCATCGTCGCTCTCATCACCGTCCTCTGGGTAGAACAAAGCTTCAGCGAACAGCAACCAGAGCAATTGAGAGCAGCACCCGCCTCTCTGCAAGAAGTCGGTGACAGGTGGCATTGCAATGTCTGGATTCTGTACTTCCTGCACAACACACTTAAAGTTGCTCGTGTGCGATCCGACTGATTGTAAACTCACGAAAACGGCCTGTCTGAAAGAGAAATACTCGTCTGCCGTCGCGTACTTCTGGCGCGTAGTTTTCTCCTTGTATTCATTAGCTCTCCGCTTCACATCTTGCTCATACTGGTCTACGACGTCGGTCTAGTCCAAAATGTGAGACGAAGGTCAATCGCAAAGAGTGACACTCACGATCGGCTCCTTGCATGAGACTTTCTGGTTGAGGTCATTCAGCGCCTTTTCATGCGCAAGCAATTCTGCCTCGGAATCTATGAGTTGCCGCACGACGCCGTCCATCTCTGAAATGAGCTGCAATGGGTCAGTCTTGATGCGTAGGCAGTCCTCGCATGTCGCTCACGTTCTCTCCTTTCTCTCCCTCTGTGAATTCAGCGAATACAGTAGCTACATCTTTGATGATACCATAGAATGGAGCAAGGTGGTTACGTCTAATCATGTTCCAGTCAGAGGCCACTCCGGCAATCCGCTGAGCCTGGGCTTTGTCGAGAGGTTGGTCACCGAAGTTCTCCAACGGATCAGAGTCTTCATCTTCGTCCTGCTCTTGCGGTGCCGCTGTATTGGTTGTCTTCTCCTTTTTCCCTGCCTTTGCGCGACGCGGACGTTCCTCCTCGTCCTCTTCCTCGTCTACGTCCTCATGATTGGCATGCCTCTGGGTCGGCTCATCGGCCTCAATACCATCGGAGGATGGGTCTCTTCTACGATTGTTCGTGGAACGACGCGACGGACCTGCAACTGGCATGATCTCGAGTGAAAAGCGGGTGAGATGAGCGCAACGACTCAGAGACGCGTCTCGTTTCCTGAGCCCAAAGTGGATCCTGTGACTTGTTCAGGGCCGGGCAAGTCGCGGATGAGCCGCCAAAAGTGGCAAGTCTGCTCAGCGTCGACATCCAAAATGCTGTCTGCCCTTCGGTCGCTGGCCAGCCCGGCGCACCGACAGTGGCCAATCTCGTACTTGCGACAGAGTCTATTCCAAAATGCTAATGTGACCATGCTCTTCCGATCTTTCTACCCGTCGCCTCCTACCGCCGTCACATTGAATCAATCGACACGTCGGAAACCACTCCCGAAGAGCAAACGGCCAAGGTCACCACTACTGGAGGGTAACACGCAGAAGAAGGGTGTCATTAGTTCTGTCTTTATCATGAAGCCCAAGAAACCAAACTCGGCTAAGCGGAAGGTTGCCCGAGTAAAGCTGACGTCCGGAAAGACGCTTCATGCATATATCCCTGGAGAAGGCCATAACCTCCAAGAGCACGGTGTAGTCCTAGTGAGAGGAGGTCGTGCGCAGGATCTTCCCGGTGTTCGGTAAGATAGAACTGCCCATATTCTAGAGTCCGTCTGACACAGTCCTTGAAGATATAAGTTGGTGCGGGGTGCAGCAGACTTCGGTGGTGTTGTGAACAGACTCACGGCTCGCAGCCGATATGGAGGTCAGTCGTATTCAGTTGTGTCGTGCACTCCGCTAACGTCACTCTCAGCGAAGAAGCCCAAGGAGTAGATGCGTTGTGGCTCGATGTTCGGAGCCAAACATTGCTTTTGCAGCTCTTGCAACTCCCCATGTATCACGTAACAGGCTCACCGTTAATCAGGCTTTGGACAGACATTATTACAATCTCACGAACTGCCTGGCACGACAAGTTTCGTGCGAAGCTGCAATCATATCGCCGGCAACACAGGGGAGATAGTATTTCTAGGTCAGGTTTTCACAATATTCCCAGCCTCCCTGATCCTCTCTTCTCGGTCTTTCGTACTTCGTACGGCCTTCTCAATCTCCATGTTGATCGCCCAGACCCACGCATCTCGCTCAAGCTTGCTTCTCGTCTTGAAGAAACTCAATTGTCGCTTTACCTCCAATCGTGGCGTGTCGCCTGCTACGACTTTTGACATATTGCTAGAAGGATCCACCTGAGTGCGATACCACATCATGAACAGCGTGTCTTCTGGTCCGTCATCTGTCTCTAGACCATCTTGGTACCGTCGTGCTAGGTGCGGTGCGTCGGGGTCATACTGGCCTTCTGGCAGATATTGAGCGGCAAGGTAACCTGACACAAGGTAAGCATCCTGGAGGTTGATGCCCGTATGACGATGGTGGTGCAGCGACTTGCGGCCCGTGATGCGAAACTGGACGAGGTTACCTGCAATGAGGACGACTTGCACGTGTCTGTGCTAATTGTCAATGATATGTACGCAAGGATTGTGAAGCCGTCCTACTTGTATTGCCCCCATAAGCCTTTCCGGGCGAAGAGTTTTCCGCTCCGGACAATAGATCGGCATCCTTCAAGGGCGCACCAGTTGAAGAAAGAGCTGAGCTCTGGCAAGGATGCCTGTGGGTCGGGCAGGGGCTCAGGCGGCGAGTCGTGGTCGTCAACGACGTGTCGCAGAGGAGTTATGCGTGCTCTCCCAGTGCTAATGTATGCAAGCTGCATCTCCGTCTGCGCATCTGCTTGATGCCGCCTTCTCCAGTACGAGATGAGCGGCCTGAGCCGCACAATCCACTCCAGGGCAACTTGACATGAAAATGCCTGGCATTGCGTCTGTCAGGTACCTCCTCGCATCGTGAACTCTTCTCTCGACGTACCTCGAACCTGACCACATTCCCCGTAGTTAGCAGGAGCTCGAAGGATCGCCTCATATGCAGGCTGCCCTTATCCTGCGCAATGCTCAGTCCAACGTCTCCTCCCACGTCTTCGTCGTCGCTTTCTGTCCTCTCTACTGCCTCCCAGAAGCTGTCATCTTCCGAGTCTTGTCTGTCAACCGGTGGCGGGTGCTGTTCATGTCGCGGTACCAACTGAAAGGCTCGTCGAACAGCAATGATATTGCGCAGATCTGTCATGCCCGTCGCATGCAGGATCTGCTGTGCTCCCCTCTGTACCTCCGACTCTCGTAGAGAATCGGCATCGATACCGGGCGGGAGAAACCCTGGAGGACGTGGGTGGTGCGCGTGGGCTATCGGGACAGCGAAGATGTGGTTGTTATGGATCGTCAGATAGACGGACTGCTTGAGCTGGGAGTTGGGTCTGATGCGCTCCAGGTACCCTTCGACAGCTGGCGGTTCGTCGAGAACCGTGCCATCTTTCAAGTGCAGGCGGGTGGGGAAGTGCTCCTTGAGGCGGACTTCCAGATGTGCGCCTTTTCCGTGCTGCAGAGAGGTATCAGAGACAGCCGCGGTAACTATGCATTGTGACAAACTTGATTCAGCGCGAGCCCGCATAAGATAGCCCATTTCCTTGGGTTGCCTTGCACGTCGTCCAGTTGCCACACCCAATCTAGATTGGTTTCCGAGCGCCATGCCAGGGCTAGTTCGGCACCTGTCTTTAGCTTATGCCTAAGAAGTTCGTGCTCATCCCCTGTCTTTGAGAGGCTCTCCCTACACAAGCGCAACACGTTCTCGTTCTCAAAGATTTGGTATGCTGCAGTGAGTTCAATGCCTTCGAACCTCGGCATGTCGATCCTGACACGCGTATCGAGTAGAGGTGACCGGATATCGAGAGATGTAGGTAGCTCGCCCCCGAGATGTCTCCTGATTACTTGAATATCAGCAAAGCGATCATTATGCGGACATGGACCGCTCAAAGGATGCGCACCAGAGCTTCCAAACCCAGTCAATGGCCCTTGTGCGGCTCCTGATTTTGAACACGAAAATGTTGAGGCCCTTGTGTCGCCTGTTCAACCACCGCCGCTTCGAGCGATGCCGCAACGGAGCGGGCGGGCAGACAATGCAGAAGGTGAGATCCACAAAGGAGTATAACGACAGCCTAGTCGTCGATTGCCCCAGTGGGATCACGAATACAAGCTTCATATGTCCGAGAACCCAGTCTTTCCCTGGCATATGCTACAGCACAAACATTAGCATACTGACATTTATTGAGATGGCCAACTTGCGTGACCCGTGTACAGTTCCAGCCGATTTTTGCGCCAGACAACGATGTACTCCGCCCAATCTTCGTTATGGAGATGTCCCGTTGTGCGGTTCTGCCATTCATCGAAGTCTGATGGCAAGGACTCCGTTTCCGAATATGAGAATTTGATGTATGCTCTATCTAAAGATGAACTTCAAACTATGATAACAAGAAGGCGGAGATTGTGAAAGACGACTTACCTCGCATCACGACGTCACCCCAAGGGACATGTTCAACGTCTTCTGACCATTGAGCAACCCCTGCACTCGTATGTTCCGCTGCTTCCCTGGTCCGAGTGAGCACTTCTCCCGGCGGTGCGGGGTGGTCGTCAGTGATCACCGGATCATAATGGACCGTCTTCCCTTTGCTCTTGCTGGCAATGACATTGGGCCCTGTTCGATATGTATCACTCTTCGGCACCATATCTGGCATGTTTGTCAATGCCTGTGCGGTGGGGCGCGTTTGAGATGCCTTGCAAGACGTCGGTCTAATCAACGCAGTAGAAGAATCAGCAGTCTGAGACGCGTCGTCTTCGTGGCTGGCGGAAGGCAGGAGTGACCCCCCATGAGCTGCGTGTGAAGCAGTGTCCTGTGTCTGGTGTTGGGACGAACATTGATGAGACGGTGCAGACGCAAATGTCTCCGCGGTAGGGGGCGTGATGTGATGCGACGTAGAGGCTCCTGGGGTAGAGAATTCCTCTTGAGCGAGACTGTTCGAGGCCTGCTCCAGGATATTGAATCCCAGGAATACCCCGACGTCAAACGACGTCCCAATCCACTGTTTGTCCGTTCGCGCGGTTTTGCTTCGCATGAATGCCCTACCCCATTCGCTTTCCTTCCACCGCTTATAAACCTCGTCGCGTACATGCCTCCTTTCGTCCGGGTCCCAATCCTCGGCGTCCCCGCGCCTCCGCATAAAGTCAGCCGCGAGGTTGTAGATCGCGTCCTTCAAGCCGTCCTCGTCGTCATGGATGTTCGAGCCTCGAGTCTGATTATTGCCTCTCTTGCGTGTCTTCTTACATTGCTGTACGATCTCGTCAGAGACTGAAGACTTTGGAAGCGGACCGATGAATCTCCGGCGATGCTGGTGGTGGTCGCCTCTCTGCATGGTTTCATTCCTAGGAATGTCTACTCGAGACGGTGACGACATCGCGCTCACTGGTAAGCGGCCTGCGGTTTACCGGTGGTAAGAGGTGAGGGTTTAATCCTCTAAGGAGCGAAAGAGAGTCCAAGTTATATTAGACCGCAAGCCAGTGTTGGAGTCGGGCGCATTGTCAAAATAGCGCCGGGGTATCCGCGAACGTCATACTCGATCGCGTTTTTGATGCCATCACTTCCTGTCCCACGCGATTGTGATGTTCAGCAGGAAGTTGCAAGACTCCACACGGTGCTTGTAAATATTTACACGTGCAAACTCGGAATGTCTAGTATATATCACATAGTAAAATGTACACCGTGGCGATGAGCGAGATTGGTGAAAATGCAATAGAACGTCCGTAAGATCAGTAGAGGTGTGCGCTAAGTGGTGAGAGTACTAATAAATAGCGTGACTGAGACGAGACGATGACGGGCATCTGATGATTACTTCTGCTGCTGTGCCCTGTGTTCTTTCAATAGCTTTTGCGACTCGATAACGTACTGCTCGGCCTCCTCTCGCTCGAAGCTGCAAAACAAAATGAGGCAGTGTTCAATCAGTCAGGAGCGAGTACACCTACCCAGACTTCTTGCCCTTGACGGTCATGTCGGGCTCGCGGAACGCGAAAGGATTGATGTCGTCCTTCTTCAGGTTCGCGAGACTGTGGTTGACGAACCGGTGCGTACTTTCATCGCTTCGCACGGCATAAATAACGTCAAGCAATGTAGCATTTTTTTCCATGCGCCAGTAGTCCTTTGCGATCTCGGGGGCAGGGTAGTTTGACCTGGGATAGAGATGAGCTACAGTCCCAGAGTGATCTAGAGAGAAAAAGGCGCTCACCATGCAGGCAGACGGCCAGCCTCAATCTCGCCAATGCACCTAGTGCTGAAGGACAATTAGCAAGAGTCTAAACACGTCACGGTGGAGACTTACTAGGTAATAACAGCCTCTTCCTCCAGATGCCCGACAAAACGGTGACATGTGGGAGGGGAGATAAGGTATGACAGGACTAATTTGTGCTGGGTCAGTGCCTGTATGGCCATAGGGCGACAGCGACTCACAGAATGCGTTGTAGAACACGCCCTGCGCTCCAAGAATCATCGCACGGAAGAACCACCCAGGCTTACGCAGCGACATGAACGTCCTGCATATGTATGACCCGTCAGGGACTTTTGTGGAGTGCGTGTGCTACCAGTCTTACATCAAGTGCATGCGCTCATTTTCCGCTTCTTCGAGCAGAGTGTGGATCCAGCCTGCGTCTCGCCTCTGCGGGGTATATTAGACGCTGGATCCGGATAGGAACGCGGAAATGCTGACCAATAGACGCAAACTCTTCAGATGACGTAAAGTCGCCGCAACGAACCCAGGTACACCAGCGATACTTTCAAGGAAAAGGAAACGCTGTGACAACAGTCAGACGCAATGTATGACGCATGCATAGCCGTGAATACGTACTCGCAGCCATTGGTGTTCGTCCATGATGTAACCGCCTTTCCTGAGTTCTTCTATAGACATCTTGTCGGCATTTGGCGGGAGGGGCTTGTGCTTATAGCCTGACGCCACATCAAAGCCCCATCTGGAAATACGGATCAAATTAGAGCGCCACCCGATGTTACGCTGATACAAACCTTAGAAGCCGCACAAAGAGGAATGCAATCTTATCGGACATTGTCTTCGACTCTCGATGAAGGACCTACACGGGCATGGCAATGAGCAGACCTGGTGGCTAAGATCGACGTGAGGCCGACACGTACCTCAACCGAGTGCAATTCTGCCGGGCTGTATACGGGATGAAATAGGACCCAATCACCCTTAATTTCATCAGGGAGCTTGCTGTCCGTTTGACCTAGCTGTACAGGCGTCGACGAGACTCTGTCAACTAGATCCAATCTGTCAATAATGGTCCCATTCAAACCATACAATAATTGCGTACGATTGTGCGGGCCCTCTGTGCCAACGCTGATCTCCTCGTCGGTGCGCTTGGAGGTCAAGTTGTTCCACGCGGGCACACCCCTCATGAAGGTGCGGCGCTGCGCGCCAACCAGAGAAGGAGCGACGAAGCCGCGTGTGGCGGGCAGTGTACGATAGCAAGCAGTCCTCAACATGTCAAGTCAGTCTGATTGGTCCTGCAAGCGCGCCGTGACGCCTCCTATATACTGAAGACCCTTGGCAGACCCGTCTCGTCCCGAGCACAGTCCCGAGGTCCACCGCCGATGCCCTGCAACGCGCCAACGGAGGGCGTTCTCGCGCGGACATCCATTCGGGAGGCTGCCCGCCGCGGCTTTGACCGTCCTGAATTGGCTGCAGGCTCAGCATTCAGCAAGATGCGCAGGCTCACCGTCCTCTGCCGCACCGGCCAATCAGCAGCCCGGGAAATGCGTTCTCGACGCTTCTCCGGCAAATGCCGTGCTGCCTAATTTAGGCAATCCTCTCCCCGGGTGGACTCGGAAGAGCGCATCCCCACAGTGCACGCACAGGCGGCTGTTACGCTGACTCGATGTGGCCGTGACCAGCGCCGTCGATGCTCTAGACCCAAAGCTCGGAGCGGTTTTTAGAGAGCATTGACCCGTGTTGGTGCACCTGCGTCGCAATGACATCAGAGCAGCAGCACGGGGCGCCGTTGTTTGTCTAAAGATATCATCATCATGCTGCTCGATAGCGCTTGCTTTCCGAGTCAGCAGGCAGTTGGTTGTGTCGCTTGCGCGCCAGAGCAATGCATTCACCTTTCGAGATATCGCCAAACCTTATGACGATTTGTAGTACTTGATCGGACGACAGGCATGCCAGTAAGGTCTCGTACGGGAGAATCGTCTTGTATTAAAGTGTCGGTGTATTAGCGCAGACCACTTTAGCTAGAGGCTTGCATGCACCAGATGTAGTTGCGAGCAAGGGTATCGCTGCCGACATGGTAATACTTGCGCTATGAATGATCTCTAGGAAGTTCAATATTCCGACTGTTCCGGAAACCTAATACTTCGTGGAACAAATAGATGCTGAGCAACGCATTCTCCTAATTGTTAGTCAACTCTAAGAATCTCGCTCACACTCTCCTTCTGATATATCTGCCTCGGAAGAATGTATTGATAAGCCGAAGAAATGTCGAACGAGTCCGCGTGATCTGGAAGAGGCGCTCTGCTTGATGGCCTTCAAACGGCGAGCAACGCACTCGAAGGCTGTGAGATGCCAGTAGGTACCTGAGAAGTTGTCAGATATGGCGCAAGACCACTCTAGATCTCAAAAATATCTCCGAAACAATTGTATATGAAACCTCATTCCTGAAAGACTTCGTCGTTGCATGGCCCCATCGCGCCCCGTACAGTCCTAAGCGCACATCTTATGGGCACACTGAAACCGGAGCTTGACAGCCTTGACCTACGCATTACACCGTTGATGAAGGCAAGCCGCAGCGGCCGGTGGCGCATGACCTCACTTCACCGATGTAGAAGTATCGTGCTGACCGTATCAGATGAGCACATGTGATGCGCAGAATCACCACTTACCGCCAGAGACGCGCGGCTGCATCCTACATGTTCCGTGGCCGCAAGTGGCGCGAACCACGTACCGCTATGGCAGATAGATGCCTGCGCCCGTTCGACATGAGCTGACGTGCAGCCGACTGTCGCGCTGAACGCCTTGTGAGACGTCATGCTTACAGGTGACATCAAGTTGGCTCCGGAGCCAAACGTATGTATTGTGGAGGAATACGCAAAACGGTAGTTTGCAGTATTAAAAGATCGCCTGTACCCAAGCTTGCCAGCACGAAAGATCCATAAGGGAAAACCTGCCTCATCAAATCCATATCAAAGACTTGGCTGCTAAGATCAGATGGACGTATATGATACTCACTGAGGCACTGTCAGGGAACTGTTCACGAACTTGATCACTGATCCTCTCGGGCTCCCACCGCCTCTTTCGCGGGCGGTTCCCCTGCGACCCCTGCGATCTCACGCTCTGCATCTGAGAGTGAGAAAAACGCAGCCTTTTGACGGTCCAACCATCGCCTTGCCTAGGATTCCGAGGGGAGGAGGGGTCATTGGACGAATTCACACGTCGCGGACTTTACAGGTGCGTACCGGCATGAACACATGTTCTTTCTCTCCGAAGTCAGCGAAGAAGACGGCGTACAGAAGGGTTCCTGTGCGCCAGTGAGCTCCGCTCCGTTCAAGTCGCGCACGATAACCTGCAGGCGCACCTGGTATCACCACATAGTTCGCGAATCTACTCAACGGGAACACCCACGATGGCCGAGGATCAATGGGCGGAACGTTTTCTACCGCCCATGGGCGAGGCTGTTTGATTCTGTCCGCAGCATGATGTGTCGTGGAGAATGCCTGTGTAAGACGGCGTGCAGACGAGGGTGCTCTTAAGAGAGAGCGAAACATGGAAGAGCAAGCCGACTTGAAAGATAGAGGGTGGTACACTTGATCGTAGTTGAATAATAACCGCAATTCCGAGAAACTCGCTTAGGAACGGTGCGCTGATGGCGATCGAGACCTGCTAGCATTTGCCATTTCCGGCAACAAGATGGCTCTGCCGAGTGCTGCCGTCGTTTTCCCAGCTTGCTTTGGTTCTAATCGCTGTAATTGTCCGGCCATATGTTCTAAATGGATCTATATTCGCGGAATTGCACCTCGCGTTCAGACGCCGAGTGAAGAATCACGCAAGCTTCATTTCCGGTCGGCAAACTGCGAGCCAGCTTATACTACTACGCCTTCGCGGGTCCGCTTTCCACACTTCCGCCTACAACTCAGGAATCTACTGTTAGCTTCAAGTCACCGGTCTAACTGCACTCATTCTCGTCCGCGACAACCGGAGCGACCAACTCGAAAAGAGAGACTACACTCCGAGGGATCCGCACTCCGTCCGTGTCGGACATCGGCTAATTATTTCATCACATTCTTATTCACCTTCCGGTTACACGGCCTCGGCTAAAGTACGGGATTCACCGTCGGGATCATATCCCCCAGTTGCTGTCTGCCATCTTGCGACCATGCTCTCCGTAACATCTCACCAGCTCATGCAGGCCGTCCCCGACTACCACCTCGACGACCGCCCCACCAAACGCATCCGTGCAGAGGACGAGCTGTATCCAATCCCCGGGCCCTCTATTCCTCCAGAGACGGAATCAGGAGACGGTTCCGCGAAGAGGAACAGGAAACGACCCTTGTCGTGCGGAGAGTGCAGAAGGTGCGTCGCGTCGGCCTGTACAACATTTACACCGAACTGAATGGCAATCAGATTGAAGCTGAAGGTACGTCGGCCGACGGAACAGCGCTCGCGGGTCAATGACCTCCGGATTGTCTTGCAGTGTGATCGAGTGTTCCCATGCCAGTCCTGCTGCAAGCGAGGATGTGCGGAAATATGTCCAGATGGTGCATTAATTGGGGGCAAAGGCAGCAGGTGAGGTGCATCTAGCCGGTGCATCGGTACACGCATTCATCCATGGGTTCTAGATTTATCCTCGCAAACACTGAACAGCTGCACGAGAAGATCAAGGCTATGGCGGAGCGTATCCGTCAGCTCGAGGATGGATTAGGGTCGATCCAATTACAACATTCGTCTGAGCCTCATCCATTGCTCCAACCAGAGCTACTAACAATTAAGCGATCGCCTGAATTATTCGGTGTCGAGCGCAATGGACAATCGGGACCACACTCAGATAGCGGACGTAGTCACGAAGATGACCACCATGGCTCGAGTTCCTCGTCACCTCGAGACATCGGGCTCGAGGTAAGATGGTCATTTCCCAGCGCAGTATAGCGTCTCACGTCCTCTGTCCAGTTTGATACGGGGGAGCTTGTTTCGACAAGTGCTATGTCGACTAGCCTTGGCCTACCGTATGACATTGCAAAACTCAGCCGCTCATGCCCTGTCCCCAAGTCCGTACACACTGATCTCGACCCGCAATTACGACAACGCATCCGCGACATGCTTCCGCCGCGACATGAGGGCCAGCGTCTGTGCGAACAGGCACAGCTGAACGCATTCTGGCAGTGAGTTTTTAATGTTTTAACATTTTACAGAATATTGAATTTGCATACAGCTATAGCCCCGACACCAGCGAGAGCTTCCTTCCGAATCTCATACACAGTGTATACACGACACCGCTGGATGCGCTCCTGCCTCATCGACTGAGCCTATTCCTGATGATCCTCGCCATCGGTGCTGCAGTTGATCTCTCGCCGCACCGCGATCCGCAGACAGCGGAACGGTACCACCATCTCGCGCGCGCCGCGGTCTGCGAGACCGCCGTCATTGACGATCCAAGCTTCGACACCATCAATACTTTGGTTGGTCTGGATTCACCTGGCTTCACTGTGTCATTGTTATTGACATACAACAGTTTTACGAAATATGGTACCTACTCATGTTTTCTAATCACAAGAGAGCGGCGGAACATGCGTGGGGCATTATGGTTCGTCAAAATCAATCAGGGGTGGCTGTCATGCGACTGACCATCTTGACAGGGTTTGTTAGCGAAGCTCGCCCACAGTGTATGTACATCTCTTTCATCAGCATCGGATAAGGCGCTGATGTCATTATTGGGGTTTTCAGCTCAGTCTCCGTGAGTAAATGTGTTCGCACATACCCGCGATACCATCTCACCCCCGGCCAGACCGCGAAGGTGCAGTGAAGATGATCCCTGAGGAGTTGGACAAGCGCAAGGCCCTTCTTTGGAACATGATGAACGTTGACGTCCGCCTGGTACGTTCCGTTCCTGGCCCGTGCCGTTGCATACCGATCAGCGCGGATTCCTGACACATCGCCAACCCGACAGGCCCTCATGCTCAGGCGGCCGCCCTCCCTCTGCATACAGCACGTGGACGTGAAACGGCCCGCGTACATGTTTGACACATCGGGGACAGGGTTGAACTTGACAGCAGTATGTAAGTGGATTGCGATCGTCATCGGGTCCACATCCTAAATTCAATTTGTCTGCTGCTACGCGCTTATGTAGATCATGGCTGGCGAGACGCCTTTCTTGCACAGTGTCAGTACCCTGTGCTAGAAATGATTGTGTCGCCACAGCAGCCTCCCTATACGGACGTTCTGGACCTCGATGCCATGATACGTAATTATGAGGTCCCCCAGGTTATGCGCATGGTCGACAACGCGGGAGCGGTGCCGCCGCACCCTCTGAGTATGCAACAAGTGCTCACGCTATGCACTCGTGAAGTTGGTCTGTGGCATCGGCACTTACGTCAGGCCGTTCCCTCGCTGAGTCTGCAAACTTTCAGCGCTTCTCAACCTACATAGAGGCTTCTTTACCCAAGCGCTCAGTATCACAGAAGGCTTCACTGTGAGGCATAGATATGCGCCATCCGTACTGGCGACATATGGGAGCATCAGCAACTACCTATGGGCCGTGCAAACGTGCTACAAGTGGCAACCAGAGCTGACCTTGCGCTTCGCGGCGCTCTGGCACAACGTCCTGTCAGGAGGGGTGAGTTCAGAATTCATCTTGTAACAATACCGACTCAAGTACACACTTTGAACAATAGCTCGCCCTCTGCTTGCTTTTGGGGCGCGCCCCAAGCTGTCCCCTATGTCCTCACGTCAACATCCAGCTGGACAACGTACGGTCACTCTTCATGGAGGTGCGGGACCGCTGTCCAGTAGCCGCTAAGGCGCTGGTAAGTTTCATGGGTACATTTCTTGTATCATCGCGCTCATCACATCGCCACCACGAACAGCTACCTTTGGAAGCATGTGTGGCAAGAGCACGTTCGGTCTACATCGACTGGTGCCGGGGCTCAATCGACCGGTTCAGCGAAACACCAAAAGAGGACGACGAGATCTGCATTCTCGCCCGCCGCGCCGGATTGGTCCCGGAGCGGGAGGCGACCGTTGTGCCACCGCCGGAGGACCCCAACCCGTTCGAACTTGCACACCCGTCGCTGCGGCGCTGCTACGAGCAGTTCATCGCCAAAGTGCCGTCGACGTTCGTCGACCCACTGCCGGGGCAGCTGGAATCGATGACGCAGGCGTACAGCACGTCGGCGGAGCGGACAATGCATGTGGACGATCTGAACGGTGGCAAGGACCCGTCGTCGACGCAAACGGTGTATAATGCGGGGTTGGGCTCGGGATTGGGCTCGGAGTTTACGGTCAGCAGCTGGATGACGTATTTCTAATGGGACGGTTTGTTTCGCGTCGCTTTAAATGGACCTTATTGTATTCTACACCTGTATACCGCTTGCTATGCATCCTATTACCATACTACTCTAAATATGCATCGCACACTAGCTCTTAACCCAGTGCATGCGATTTTGTTGTCAAGCGGAATCTTGAGGTCGGATCGGGTGGCTGAAGGTAGGAACTAGAGCGATCGCCCCCGATCGAGATGCATGAGAAATCGCGATGACTCGGACCAGAGTACACCTCAGACTCGTCTCTTCCGGCTACGCTCTTTGCAGACCCTCTACTAGCTACGGACGTGCATACATTTTCTCCAAAAACTTGGGCAGAGCCATGTCTATGTACTCCACTGCGGTCGAAGAAACCCCAGACAAGCTGCAGGTCACCGCACACGAACAGTACCACGCGCCCGAGTCGCTCTCGCCGTCGACCGTGCTCGCCTCGCCCCTCGACCAGTTCCGAGCCTGGTTCACGCAGGTGCAGGGCGTCGTGCGCGAGCCCGAGGCAATGACGCTGTGCACGGCGTCCGCGGCCGGGGTCCCCTCCGCGCGCGTCGTGCTCTTCAAGCAGCTGGACCCGCGCGGGTTCGTCTTCTACACGAACTACACGTCGCGCAAGTCGCAGGAGCTGCGCGCGAACGCGCACGCGGCGCTCGCGTTCTACTGGCGCGAGGTGCACAAGCAGGTGCGCGTCGTCGGGCGCGTCGAGCAGGTCGCGCGCGCGGAGAGCGACGCGTACTTCCGCAGCCGCCCCGTCGGCAGCCGGCTGGGCGCGTGGGCGAGCAGGCAGAGCGCGGTCGTCGCGGACGGCGAGGTGCAGGCGCGGGTGGACGAGCTGAAGCGGCGGTTCGAGGCGGACGAGAACGACCCGACGGCGAACGTGCCGCTGCCCGAGTTCTGGGGTGGCTGGCGGGTGGTGCCCGAGTACGGCTTTCCGCATGGGCGTGTTGGCCATCGCTTACTGTTGGTTCCACAGTGAGATTGAGTTCTGGCTGGGCAAGCCGTCCCGCTTGCATGACCGAGTGCGGTACCTGCGTGTAGAAGGCTCACGGGAGGATGCCCCTGAATGGAAGATAGACAGGCTGGCGCCGTGATGCACGGGAGGAACGGGAGAAGTGCGCGAAGGGGACACCAGTGTGTAATTCTATGGTTGGTAGGGAGTTGCTCAAGGCATTTTGATAACAGTGTACGCAAATACCGACCCAGATGTCGCCCGAATGCGATGAGATTTCATCCCGGGAGCTGTCAGTCTTCATTCTCTATTGATATAAATGTCCGTCGATGAGCCCGATACTCAAAAGCACTTGAGGTACAATGTAGACAAGCATGGTGCATGAGGTCGTCTTGTTCCTGCGGTACAGATCGTCTCGCCGCTCCTTGTAGATTTGTGCTGGTACAAGCGCCATTCATTGTACTGCGCTGAATATATTCACACTTGTGGAGAAGATGCTAATGCATCGATTGACACAAGAATCATGGAAAAACACGCAGTGGTTCGTGAACCCGAGGCTCGCGAACGCGGCCACGAGCAACTCCTTCCCAACCATAGTACAGTCAGCACGGATAGCACGGATCCTAGCACCCGTTGTAGTATTTCAAGGTCGATCAATGGGGATCACGGCCATCTGTGACGTCTTCTGAGCGACAGGTCTGACATTGCGATCGAGGTAGCCGCGCGTTGTCGTCCCGCGGCCGGTGTGACCATCGCAAGATCGAGAGTTGCCTCTCCCTCTTCTTTCGGTTCCAAGAACGGCCCTCTCCCTCTTGTTTTGGTTCTTTCAGCTGGGCTGTTCTTCGCAGTCATGCAAGGAACAGCCCTCTCCCTCTTCTTTCGGTTCCTTCAACGAGGGCGGTTCCTCGCAATTGCGCGAAGAACAGCCCTCTCCCTTGCTCCACTTGGGCTGTTCCTCGCACAACTCCTCTCGTTTGCTTTGCCCCACTTGGGCGCTTCCTCGCTCGACTGCCCTCTCCCTGCCGTCTCAGCGGACTCACCGCGCACTCCAGCGGGACTGCCATCTCCCCACCATGGGCCTCTGCGCCGCTCGCAAAGGGCAAGTCGAGCACTTCGCACACCCACGTACGCCTTCATCGACGCATTTGCGGCCGCACGCTGAGACGTTGCCCGCGATGTCGAGGGCCGCGCTGCACAAGGTAGGACTATTCCTGCAATGCACGAGCGCGCACTGAGCACGCCAGGTCGACATGTTCATCGCGCAGTCTAACACCACCGCTGCAAGCATGTGCGCCGGGGCCCATCCTCGTCGCGGCCGGCCGCTTCAGGGTCTGCAAATGCAGCAGCGCCGAGCAGGAACAGTCGACCAAGCAGCAAGGTAATTGGTCGCCCGCCGTCGTCCCACCACCAGCAGACGCCATCTTGCGTGCGCAGGTCTCTTGTGCATGGAACCGTCTCTTCAGCCGGGTCAGCATGCTCCGCGCCAAGTCGCTAGCGCATTGCAAAACCACACGCTGTTCCCGGTCTGTGCAACACGACCGAGTCCAGTGTCACGCGTCGAGGTAAGAGTGCAGACTGCCACAACAATTGCTGACCGGGAGCACAACGCCGCCCGCTGCCGCTGGGCGCATTTGCCCCCGCGCCTGCAAACGCGGTCAGCACTCCGCATGCAACCGCTCTCCACCACGTCCGGACGCCTGCACGCCGTGCCCGGTCAGCTAGCCGCCTTGAACCATCCCTGCGCGGCGATCCCTCGTACATCATGCTCTCAATGGCGCCTGCTCCATCTCGCATGCCGCTCACGCCTAACGCACACAGCGAGCCGCGTTGGTCCATGTGTGCCGGTTATCGCATGAGTCCACGCGATGCTTTGTTCTTCGCTGCCGTGTACGCCTGCAAGACCACCGCCGCATGGTCAGTACAACCACAAAACACTAAGCTTGCACTTACCATGGCACTTTTGACACAGCCCGTGTCTCCGAATCGCCGTGCTGATGTGTACCGGACGCCCGCACATCACGCCTCGTCCGCTCGCCGCCTCGAACCATCTCCGCGCGATGTTCTTGTGGACATCACGGTCACGCATGCCGGTCATCGCACTCCTGCAGGCCGCGCGACACTTTGTCCTTCGCCGTCGCCCATGCCTGCAAGGCCACAGCTCGATATTCAGTATATTTGCAAAATGGTAAGCTTGAACTCACTGTTGCGATGCCCTTGACATAGCCCATGTCCGACCTTACGGGACGCGTAGCCAAGCCGCACGATGCTCTCGCATCCCCCCGTTGCGCTGATGACCAGTGCCTCCGGTCACTCTACCGACCTGCGTCTTCTGCGCCTGTCGATGGTGCTCCCGGCTGACGTCAAGCGAGTGCGCGGGGTCCCATCGTCTTGATGGCCGGCCAAGGTAAGCTAAACGAAACTCAGTATCTATCCAATTGCACTATATGGAATCCCAACTCACCTTGCCAAATGCCACACGGTCGATGCGCAGTGTGGTGTCTCATGTTGCGCGCCGTCTGCCCTGGTCACACACCACCCAGTGGCCGCCTTCGATGCGTGACCAGTTGTCAGCACGCCGGACAGTGAATAAAATGAGAAACGAGCTTACCATGTAACTCGGCCCCCAGTGACATCCCGCGATCACCGTCGAGCACCACGTTTCTGCAGGGGAAGCCAGACACATCGCACAAAAGTCAGAAACAAATAACACAACACACTCATATATATGAGCGGTCAGTCAGGGCCTCGACCAGACTATAATTGATGGTAAGCAAATTGTGTGGGAAGTACGTGTTCTCGCCATCATTCTGATATCACGATCATTTTGAGGTAAAGATGTGATATGAAAATGATGCCGGTCACAATATCGGAATTGCTTCCACATCTGTGCAATGGACTCGGAGATCCGTAAGCATGCCGAGAGTGTTCCTCGGCACACTTACAGATGTCTCGAGTCCATCACGCTCCGGAGAAGATGGCAGATATATGGGGAAGATAACAAACCTTACTGGGAATTGTGCATAGTGACCGTCACTTTGTAACCTTTGTCTCGGTGCTCTCTTTCTCACAAACATGATGGGACCCGGTCACGATGCACTGACGGGATGGGTATGTAGGTTGCGGCCCATGCTCCTGCAAGATCCCTGGAGTTGTGCCCACGCTGAAGCTTTGGGGGAGGGTGCATGGTCTAGTTGAGATAATGCCGGAATAGGTTCACCCGTGCTGCGACACCAGGCTGAACTGGTGCAGATCTACAATATCGTAAGCCCGCATTTTGCTACAGCATTCTGCCTTGTTACTATGTACCTGATTTAGATAAGAGTTTACTACATTAGGCCAGATTCCCACATGTAATTACTTTGCGCGTTTGTCTCCCCGCCCCGAGGACAAGACAAACTGCTTCGTATTTGATCCTTTCCCACGCCGCTCGCTTCCATATACCTTTGCGCTCGCTTCCATAAACCTTTGCGCTCGCTCGTTCGAACCCGACGCTGACACTCATTTTCTACACATCCTCCCACCTGCTAACATAATGCGGGATGAGAACAGACAGACAAAGACCACATTTGGTGTGAAAATATCACACGTGCGGGGACGCTGCATGCGACACGGGCATTGCCGCCACAATAACAGGGATGACAGACAATGTAGGAGTGTTTCGGCCTGTAGATGTAAAGGGCGCGTATGTCGGTGTGTCCATCCGTCCGCATCAAAGACTGCTCACATCTAGGCCCAGGTACGCGCATGGGTATACGGGGAGAGTTACCATCAGGCGAATAAGAGTGTAGTGACACGGCGGCAGATGTGACACAAAAGCGGTGCCTGGGCGAGATGTCCGGTCAGCAGTCGTGGGAACAGAAGCTGACCGATGGAGCATGCGAGGTATCAGAGGCAGGGAGAGGAGCCGCTTTGTCAGAGATGCCTCTGCGATTTACAACTTGTCTTCCACTGTACTGTTGCTCTTATTGCACCCCGCTCGCTGTCTCGCTCGCGCGTCCCAGTCGTATCGTGCTACGCACCTGCACGCTGATGAGGTAAGCTGCTGTTGTGTTTAGGCATGCTGCATTACGCCGCTCACGGTGTACACCATCGTAGGTGCACCACAAACCGCTCCCCTGCGCACGCGCGATGATGGTGAGCTGATGGGGCTGATGGATGGTATCAATGGGGTACAGGAGCGTGAAGGACCACTGCCGCAGCTGGGCAGATTGAGCGAGGCGGGCAGTCAGCAGTAGCGTGCTAAGATACAATGGTCTGTGGTCGCATGGAAACTGACAGCAGGCCGGTCAGAACATCGCGTCCTACGTCCGTGTCATCTGGTGAGTGACCGGCAGTAGTGACCACATGCAAACACTTACCGCGATGTGCGATTTCGCGCCATCCGCGTCTCGCTGTCTGCACGTCACGGCAAGCAGGCCTGCCCAAGTCATCCCGCTGCAACGCTGCGAACGACCTGTGTCCTCGTCGCCGCTCTGAAGCAATGGTGGCGGGAGGACACAATCGCGGATGGGGGTTCGTCGTCATCTAGATGCCGGGACATCGGGCTGCGAGCGGAGCGGGGCGTGCGGAACTCGGATGATGCGGGATAGCCAATAGCTAGATAGCGGGAGGTGTACGTAAGTAGATAGTGACCGTCAATAGCGTTAACAAAAGGTGAGTATTATTGAAGCGCGTGCACCGCAGTTATCCCGATTCGTTTGCGGCGCATGATATGTCCTGTAGTGGGACGGCTAGCAGCGGGATAAATAAGATAGCGCAGGACAGAAACAGTGCGTATGGACTCGGTCCTTCGGTGTTAGGTTTTGCCTCTGGTGCAGGCGTTGCGGGGACAATCTACGACTGCCGACGATGCAGGCACTTTGCGCCTTCGTCACCACTTTGAAGCACCGGCAGTCAGGGCAGCCGTCTCGACGCCAGGTTGTCGAGCCGCGTGTGTAGCACACTGTTTGGGAGGTGTGTGCCTGCGAGTAGATAGTGACCGGGAGTCATGAACGACCGGCTGAGTATCAATCACGACGCCTGTTCATTGAGAGCAAGCCTCGCAGAGCTTGTGATCGTCCGGCTGCGGCGGGTCGCACGATAAGCGGATGGAATGTGCGATCGGTAGGTGTTCGCGTCTCACCGTCTACGCATCGCAGCGAGCTGGCTTGCCCGAGTCGTCCCGCCAGTCCCGCGACAGTGCGGACGGACGGTGCCCTAGCCACCGCCCTGAAGTACTGGCCGCGGTCAGATGCAGTCACAGTTGGGGGTCATCGTCTAGATGTCGGGATGTCGGGCTGCGAGCGGGGTGGGGCGTGTGGAACTCGGATGATGCGGGATAGCCAATGACTAGATAGCGGGAGGTGTACATAAGTAGATAGTGACCGTACACGAATGGTGAGTATTATCGAAGCGCGTGCACCGCGGATATTCCGACTCGTGTGTGGCGCGCGATATGTCCTGTAAGGGGACGGCTAGCAGCGGGATAAGTAAGATAGCACGGGACAGAGACAGTACGTATGTACTCGGTCCTTCGGTGTTAAGTTGTGCGTCCGGCACAGTTTGACGGCACAGGCGTTGCGGGATCAGTATGCAACTGCCAATAATGCGGATGTTTTGCACCTTCATTGCCACTTTGAAGCACTGGCGGCAGTTGGATGCGGGTGCAGTCATGAACGACCGGCTGAGTATCAATCGCGACGCCCATTCATTGAGAGCAAACCTCGCAGAGCTTGTGATCGCCCGGCTGCGGCGGGTCGCACGATAAGCGGACAGAAGGTGCGATCAGTAGGCTTTCGTGTCTCGCCGTCTACACGTTGCGGCGAGTTGGCTTGCCTGAGCCATCCCGCCAGCCCCGTGACAATGCGGACGGACGGCACCCTAGCTGCCGCTCTGAAGTACTAGCCGCGGTTGGACGCCGTCGCGGCGGGGGTCAATTGTCTCCATGTTGGTTGTCGGCCTGCGAGCACAGTGGAGCGTGCGGACATGGGCGATTCGGGACGATGAACGGCCAGGCAGCGGGAGGCGCGCGGTTCGCGCGACGTGCAAAATGCGCATCCTCTGCCGTGCAGGTCGCGTCGTGCCATAGTCTCACTCGCGACCGGGGATGCGTGTAAAGAACCACTATTGCTGCACCTCCCCGCTGTGCGCGCGCGCGTGCGGGAAATGCGCAGGACGTTGGGCGGTGAGTCTTTTCCTCCCGGGAGCGACCCCGGCCGTGCGCCGCGTCGCGCGTACACACCGCACGCGTTTTGCCATCGGTGGATTCTCCGCGCTAGGATACGCCATCGCGATGCACAAGAAGCTCTGACGAGCGCCCGGTGGAGATGTCCGCACGCGGGCTTCGCATTCCAGTTCGCGTCTCGACTCCCGCTGCCGCCGATAGCCACGCGCTATCTCATTCGCTCGCGCGCGCGCATATTCGCAGCGCAGCAGCGTATTTCGTACACCCTCAGCAGAGGCCGCATGCCTATGTTGACCGGGGTCATGAAGGATTTGGGCGGCTCGTAAGCTCACCCCCGCCCCCGCAGGGCAGACGGTGCGACATGCAGAGTGCGTATCTACCGAGCCGACCGCGTCACGCTGTAGCGCCGCTCGGGACAGGGCCGCATGTGGACGCCCGGACGTGCGGTGGCGATCGCGCGCTAACGCCAGGCGGGCACGACGTCCCGTTGGCGGACGCACGAGTCTCGCCCTGCGCGTTGAAGATCTCCCGGGCGCGGCGTCGGCCCTGCGCGCGGGTTGCCAGGTGGACAGCGGACAACTGCCCGCGTCGCGCATGCTAAATGCAGGACAGGACGCGGACGCGGACATGGGCGTGCGCGTCCTGCCGTCGGCGGATTCTCCGTGCAGGGATGCACGTCTGGCGCGGTGGCGGACGGCGCCGCGGCCACACGCGAAGCCCGTGCGAGCGCACCGGCAGAGATGCGCGTAGCTCGGGTGTTGCGGGAGGCAACGCGCGGGAGGCTACGCGAGCAGTGGCGTTACGTACGCGGCGGGACCGGGTGCCGTGACGCGGGAAGGGAGCGTCCGTGCGTGGGTTTGCAACGCAGGAAGGGGGTAGCGGGAGGGATATAAGGAGGGCCAGATTTGAGAGAGGGCATCCGTCGTCTCCTGGTCGTGAATTTGTTGCTGTCGATTTCTGTCTGTCTCGGTGGTTCAGCTTATGTCTGCTTACGGGACCCACGGCTACTGTCTGCACTGACCTTTGTGTATTGCAGCTACGTAGGCCGACGTTTAGGCCTCAATGGTGAGTGTGTTTGGGGGTCGCCGTTGCTCTGGTCGATGGCGTGCTTACTGCGTGACTGCGTTGGGACAGAATATTATGTGGCGGCGGGATTTGTAGAGGTACGGCGCACCTGCATCGTATTTTGTCAGCTGTACTGATGGGCGCGCAAGCCAGTAGCCGGACGAGATGTCGGCGCGCGTACTGGATGCAGGTGCGGGCGGCTGAGGATGCTGTGGCAATGCACAGGAAATGCAGGCGTGCTCTCTGGCCGCGTCACGTGCGTAAGGTGGGCTACGGGAGATGATGCAGTTGCGTGAGCTCGGCAGTTGAGTACTACACCTTGATGCAAGGACATGACGATTTCGATACGCGTGCGCGAGTGCAGCAACAACGTGAGCGGACGGCGGGCTCGCGGGCCGGTAGAAAGCTTGAGCGGTGCGGCGTGTGGATGGTCAGTGGCTTTGCGCGTGAGGGATCGATGCTGCAGCTTGCGGGGAGAGCGGCCGACCACTAGACGCCAGTGATAAGCAGCACGGCGTGAGACGAGATGCCACGAGAGAGAGACCAGACACAGCGAGCAAGCAAGCGAGTAGCGCAGTTGTAGCGGTGTGGGGTGTGCGTGCGCGTGTGCGGGCTGGAGTTGCAGATGCCCCGGGCTGGAATGAGCGTGTGTCAGATGTGCTGGGATGTTCAAGCAGTAGAGGCGAAGGCTGCGGAGAGCGCGGCTACTGTTGCACGAGTTCAGAGTGACGGGAATGCTAAGATGCAGCAAATCTGGGCGCGCGTGCAACTGCGGCGGGAGCGCGAGTGTTCCATACCTTTACATGTGCCTCTCTACGCGCGCGATGACACGTCGACGGCGAGTATATCACCAGCATCATGAGCTCGATGGACGCCCTCGGGTGTCATCGAGAGCGGTGTGGGGCGCAAAGACCGACGTGTGTCCGTCGTCGTGCGAGTCGACGCTGCGGTGCACCACATGCGCTGATCGCATCCGCGCGCGCGCACGATGCCAAAGGGAGCGGAAGCCCTACTCACTGCTTGATCAGCACGAACCTGTCTGGCCGTCTACCACCAGCGGTGCCCCGGCGCGAACCGCACGCCGTATGTCTCCCCGCGCGCGCTAGGGCTGGGTACCGCAGCGTCATGGGCACGACGTCCCGCGCGCGGTCGACGCTGCGGACGTCGCACAGCGCGGGTGGCCAAACGCGCGCGGGGTGCCCGCAGGTTCAGGATCTGGAAGCGGCGCCGGAGCCGGACGTTCCTGCAGCGAACATCAGCACGCAAGCCCGTGCGGTACGCGTGAGTCGAGTGTTGAGTGCGGCGCACGCACCTCGATCGCGAAGACGGCGATGGACGCGGCGTAGCGCACGTCGCTCGCGCTCGCGCTCATGATGTCGATGGAGAGGCCGAGCGCGATGCTGTGCGCGGCGGCGACGACGGGGTACGGGCAGCGGTCGACGGCGGCGATGGAGTGCTGGAAGGCGTGGAGGTGCTCGCGTGTCGAGGGCGGACGGCCGGTGCGGTTAACGACGCGGCGCTGAGGATGTGAGGAGGAGGTGCGGTGAGGCGCGGCTCAGGGAAGGGGAGGAGACGCACTGTGTATGTGATCGAAGGGCAGGACGCGGCGCACGCGCGTGGGGCGCAGATGACTCCGACGAGCGATCTAGTCCGTCAGGGAGACGTGCCCCGCGAGACGAGACATGATCGCGATACTCGGACCAGCGTAACGCGTCTCTTCTGGCTACGCTCATTTCACTGGCTACGGACATGCATACAGCTTGCGCAGAGCCATGTCTATGTACCCCTCTGCGGTCGAGGAAACCCCAGACAAGCTGCAGGTCACCGCACACGAACAGTACCACGCGCCCGAGTCGCTCTCGCCGTCGACCGTGCTCGCCTCGCCCCTCGACCAGTTCCGAGCCTGGTTCACGCAGGTGCAGGGCGTCGTGCGCGAGCCCGAGGCGATGACGCTGTGCACGGCGTCCGCGGCCGGGGTTCCCTCCGCGCGCGTCGTGCTCTTCAAGCAGCTGGACCCGCGCGGGTTCGTCTTCTACACGAACTACACGTCGCGCAAGTCGCAGGAGCTGCGCGCGAACGCGCACGCGGCGCTCGCGTTCTACTGGCGCGAGGTGCACAAGCAGGTGCGCGTCGTCGGGCGCGTCGAGCAGGTCGCGCGGGCGGAGAGCGACGCGTACTTCCGCCGCCGCCCCGTCGGCAGCCGGCTGGGCGCGTGGGCGAGCAGGCAGAGCGCGGTTGTCGCGGACGGCGAGGTGCAGGCGCGGGTGGACGAGCTGAAGCGGCGGTTCGAGGCGGACGAGAACGACCCGACGGCGAACGTGCCGCTGCCCGAGTTCTGGGGTGGCTGGCGGGTGGTGCCCGAGTACGGCTTTCCGCATGGGCGTGTTGGCCATCGCTTACTGTTGGTTCCACAGTGAGATTGAGTTCTGGCTGGGCAAGCCGTCCCGCTTGCATGACCGAGTGCGGTACCTGCGTGTAGAAGGCTCACGGGAGGATGCCCCTGAATGGAAGATAGACAGGCTGGCGCCGTGATGCACGGGAGGAACGGGAGAAGTGCGCGAAGAGAACGTGAAGGGTGTAATTCTATGGTTGGTAGGGAGTTGCTCAAGGCATTTTGATAACAGTGTACGCAAATACCGACCCAGATGTCGCCCGAATGCGATGAGATTTCATCCCGGGAGCTGTCAGTCTTCATTCTCTATTGATATAAATGTCCGTCGATGAGCCCGATACTCAAAAGCACTTGAGGTACAATGTAGACAAGCATGGTGCATGAGGTCGTCTTGTTCCTGCGGTACAGATCGTCTCGCCGCTCCTTGTAGATTTGTGCTGGTACAAGCACCATTCATTGTACTGCACTGAATATATTCACACTTGTGGAGAAGATGCTAATGCATCGATTGACACAAGAATCATGGAAAAATACGCAGTGGTTCGTGAACCCGAGGCTCGCGAACGCGGCCACGAGCAACTCCTTCCCAACCACAGTACAGTCAGCACGGGTAGCACGGATCCTAGCACCCGTTGTAGTATTTCAAGGTCGATCAATGGGGATCACGGCCATCTGTACCTGTTTCTCAACGTCCCGAGAGCATCTGCAACACCCTTCGTTTTATCTTCCCGAGTAGAAGTTGTACCTGAAATACAGTGTGTCAACATGATCAGCGTACTCGTATCGGACCAATGAAGGCCAGTCGTTGCAGACAAATTCGAACACAGGAGGTAATGTCGGAGACATGCGGTCCTACGCACCATATGGGCGACTGATTGTGTTTCATTCCCATACATGGCGGAGTGGACATCTGCAAGGGACGATGGTCCGCGCGCTCATAGTCCAGGTTCTCGCCTGGAAGCGAAATAGACTCGACCCCTCGGTCACGTCGACAATCTAACTATAACAAGTCTTGGATGCAGGAGTGTGGTACACAGCGTGAAAAATATAATTCTACAGCGTTGCGCAGATCCAGAAGTCCTGCGCGAGGCACGCCTCGTGGCCGCTGTTCTCCATCGATGCCGACGGTGGTTGCCTCACTTCCGTTTACATGAACGGCTAAATGCTGGCGGCACACCCAGACGCTGTATTCCGCAGGCGCATGCCTTGTATTTGTACGTTCGCCAGAGGCGCTCGGGACCCACAGACGCAGAAGCCCGAGGCAGGGACCAATAACGGGCTGCCAAGTCCGTTCCGCGGAGGCGCGCCGGAGTACGTCCACCCGATGTTCGCGAACCACCTATTGAAATCCGCGTCGAGATCCTGGCCCGCAAAGCCAGCCGAGAATCCTTACTGGTGCAGCGGTGGCGCAACAGTGTCCCTGAAGCAAGAGGACGGGCTGCCAGCGTGCTCCTGGGTGCTGTGTCCATAGAGGTGAGTGCGAAAGCCGCGCTGGGCTGACGGTGACACCACCCGCACGAACGCTGGCATTGGGGACCCCCGTGACGAGGGTGCGTGACCCGTGCGCTGTCAGAGTTCCCCCCGAGCTTCTGCAAGACTGTCTGAGATAGGACGAGCAGCGGATGCAGTCCGAGCGAGCTTGGGCCCTTGACAACCATCTATGGCGCGCATGCGAAGGTAGTGGGGAGCTTTGGGAGGCCGCGAAAAGACCGGGTGGCGGCGGAAACCCTTTTTCTCACTGGGGCTCACGTACTGCGGGACGCTCGGGTTCGCGCTCGTATTCCACGGTGCATGCGTTTTCTCATTGGCAGATGGGCTCACGGAGAATCATCCCCGCCGTAGGGTCATGAGCGGGCCCGAGGACCTGATACACATAAGGCATTGACGAATGCGTCCAGCAGGAGACAGTGGAATTGACGCACTATGAAGTGTCACAGCGGCCTTCCTACGTAGTACGGTACATAAGATAGTAAGGCACCTGACTGATGGGATGCGATACCGTCATATCAGTGGACCGGGCAATTTCACAGCATCGAGGCAGACGCAGAAGCGGGCGCGAGTTGACGTCTTCTGAGCTTCGTCATTCACCGACAGAGAGGGAAATGGGGCTTGGGGGGGACACCTGTTCCGTGGCGAAGCCTGTCGGCGCCGGGAGAGATGGGCGGCACAGCCAAACGTCACACAGGGCAGCGTGTACGTGATTTCGTACGTCGTGGTGCGGACATGAGAGGGAGCTCGAGAGTATGTACTCGCCATAGCTAGGCGGTGCTGAGAACCTTGCGGACGTATAAGGCCAAGCGCACCGTATCGAAGTGTCGGAGAAGCTGAAGAACCATGTCCCAGATGAGAATGTATGGCATGCAAAACGTTTGCGCCGACAATACAACCCACGCTCCCAGAGCTGAATATGAATGTCCAGTTCGGCGCAAGGGGGATAACAGGTGTATATGCGTTGGCTAGGATTGAGGCTATCATACAAGCACAGTACTCAGCTCGAGGCAGAACATGGCCTCAATCGGGAGCGAACGTGACGGCCGGTGACAAGGCGGGCGGGGCGTGACGTGACGGAGGCGCAGCGCATTGGTCGGATCCTGCCGAGAGATTGGGTGCCCAGATGAGAGCCATATATGGAAATACTTCTAGGTTCGGCAAGAGGTGGAATGCCATAACAGCTGCGTGTCGACTCCCAGTCCTGGTTCCTCTGACATTTTCCCCCTCCTCTCCTCCGCCCCCGCCCCGCCTTTGCGCTCCCGGCGCGCGTCGCCATGTATCCCATCTCCGACCTCACCTCGTTCTGTCGCAGGACTACCGGCGATGTGCCCCCAAAGCTAGTGGTATGTATAGCTACAGTCTTGTGATTCATATATGCGTCTGACACTGCATGTAGGGAGCGTCGACGACCGTCGTCGGTTCCAAGATGTACCTCTATGTGAGTCGGTACCTATTTGAGCGCGTTCAGTACGCGTTTTTGACCAGACTGCGCAGGGTGGTCGCTTGGTATCTGAGCGTAGGATGGTCTCCGATATCTACATGTTTGACTTGGAGTCATTTAACTGGGAACGCCTACCCCAGTCAGCAGAGGATGACATCCCGCAGGCACGGTACTTCCACAGCGCGGACGCATGTGCGTATATGTGCTTCTTTGAAACCGTCATAATCTGACGCGCCGGGCAGGGCGCAACCACCTCATCATCTTTGGTGGGATGGCAATCAAGCCGCACTCAGACAACCCTGAAGATTTGTGTGTCCTGAACGACGTCCGGCTGTTCAATCTGTCCACCGGTCATTGGGTACCGTCATCTTCTACTCCCGGGGATGCATCGCCTCAGGCGTTCGTACCGAATGCACGATACGCCCACCTTAGCTCCGTCACCGCTGACCGGCTATTCATTATCGGAGGCCAAGACCTGGCGAACGTCTGGCTGGATGACGTGTACATCTACGATCTCAACGCCAAGGCTTGGATCCAGCGTCGCGAGTACTCTCGGCATTGTGGTACATATCGCAGCGTAGCCGTGACCGGAGATATGCGCGTTCGTCTCCCACAGGAAGAAATGCGCAACGGTCAGTCGCCATCTTCGAACCTGGGGCCGGTGGGTACCCGGTTCAAGGTGAACAAGGCGGCGGCTCCGACCACGTCGGTAACTCAACCGGAGTCACTCGTGCACTTGCCGTACTCAGCCCCGCCAACTGACGACTATCCTTGTGACGTATTCCTCTTCAGTAATTATAACGTCTGTTCCATTCCTACTCGCTTCTAGCGGGCATTACTGATAAATGACATCGCTACTGCAGTTCACAGACGTACAGCGAGAACTAGAGGTTTTCTCGCCGATTTCAGACGGCGATTTCACTGTATCCGATCGCTCTGCTTCCATGGTTGGCACCTCCTTTCCCCCGGGTCTTCGATTCCCTACCGGTGCCATTCTCGGAACCTTCTTTATTGTCGCGGGCACCTATCTCTCACAGAGCTACCAGTCCTTCTCGATTTGGGCGCTGGATCTTATCAACATGACCTGGTCACGGGTCGATCCTGGCACCACGCTGAACACTGGCTCGTGGTTCCGTAGCTGCCTCTGGCCTGCCGCGAACAAGTTTCTTGTGTTTGGCAACCGACATGGAAACCTAGTCGAGGACTACAACCGCCGCCTACTCAGCTGGGATCACGTCACATGTATTGACCTGGAAGCCTTCGGTATCTACCAACCACCTCCGCTCATCCTTGACATTCCTTCGCAGGAGCTGGGCCTGGCTGCGTTCGAGGAGGGCGCACTCACTGATTTCGAGATTGTATGCGATGACGGGCGCAAGATTAAGTGCTCGCGGAGACTCCTCGAGGACCGCTGGCCTTGGTTCAGAGAGCAGCGTAGGCTCTTCCTTCAAGCTGCGCAACGTTCCGCGGAGACGATGCCCGCCATTCCGCAGCATGTGCCTCTTCCTCTGTTAGCTGGCGATCATGGTGGGCAGGAGCTCCGACCGGATCCCCGTCTGACCCCTCGCGCCTTCCTCTTATCGGAACCGTATCCAATTACGCTCGCGCTGGTGCAGTATTTCTACTCGATGGCTCTCGTCACGCCCCTTCATCATGCGCCTGCGGTGCTGAGTCAGCTCTTGCTACTGTCGAGCACGTACGAGTTGACGCACCTGCAGTCGCTTGTCAAGCACGCGATGCATCGTGCGCTTAGCTATGGTACATCCGTGGCGATATATGGTGTCGCAACGCTCTGTAGTTGCCGGAGTCTCCAGATACGGTAAGCCATGTGTTCGGATTTTCTCGATCGATCTAATGACGTCCATTGTGAAATACAGAGCATTACGGGTGGTCATGGTAAGTCGGACACAGTCACCTTTATCTTAGATCATACTTCACAGCTGTTGCACTAGGCATACACTCAGAAACGACCTGCTGGAGGCCGTGCCCGGATCGACAAGGATGGACCCTCGGGTGGGAGGGCCCCAGACTCCGCGAACGGCAGCAACGGCACGGGAGGCGATGGATTGTCGGATGGCACTACGGCGGCCAGACCTCGCGGCATGTCTGACGCCTCCTACCTTCGCGGCCCATCCGAGGGACGTGGTTCTGGATCGAGTGGTGGCTATCGAAATGCGCATACTGCCGGTGAGGGACATTCGCATAATTGACGGGGGCTGTAAAGAACTAAAACGTCTCCGGCAGTAGCGGGGACATCGAACGCACCAGAGACGGCTTACGTTCCGATAACGCGCCCCCGCGCGATGTCAGACGTGGCAGCATCCAGGGCACAAAATCGACAGGCACTAGGTCGCGAGACCAGACGCCATGTCTCCAGTGCGTTGATCGGTCGATCAGTGAGGAAGCTCTATCTCTGACATATGGCAACAGGCACGTTTGTGGTGGGCACGCTTGCTCCGGCGGCAGGGGCGGTCTTGGAGCAGCCCCCGGCACCGGTGCCTTCATCGAATCCTGAGGTCTCGAGAAGTAAACCGGTGGAGCGCGCTCGATCGGACAGTATGGTGTCGGTGTTGACTGAGAGGGAGCTGTCGACAATTGTGGAGCTTATTTCTCCGGCAATCGAGACCGAGCCGCCTGCGAACGAGAAGGCACAGCGGGGACTCCGTGCTCGCGCAAGCTCATCTGCCCTTTTGGACCATTATCGCAGCACGCAGAGCGAATTGCAGCAGCGGACGCCTTCGACGCATTCCTACTCGACTTCGACGCATTCATTACCGTCGTCTTCGGGCAGCTCTGTCGCCGAATCAGACTCCGAGTATTTCTCGGACGGGTTCTGCGAGAGTGCTGTGTACTCGCCGACGCAAGCTGCCTACCCGGCGTTCCATCTCCCACTCAGCCCCAGTAGGATGACGAATAGGGACAGCGACATACTGTCCTTATCTCATTCGACATCGTTCAGTTCGCTATCCACTCCCAGCCTCAGCCGCACGTCTTCTTTCTACCGGTCTCCCCCTCTCAGTCCGACGCTGGCTTCCTTGTCCACGCCAATCGATGCGACGTCGACGTCACCGCGTTCGGCGCACTTCCTCGGCGCTATCGAGGAAACGCGTATAGCAGGTGGCCCACGAGGGGGCGAAGGGCAGCTCCTCACCCAAGACAATACGTCATTGATCGGTGACGATCCGTTCCATGCCACTTCGTTGCTCAGCCAGGCAGCCCGGTCAGGCCGCGCGGAGCTGGAGAAGCTCAGAATCGACACCACTTCGCCCGCGACTATTGTCGCGCCCCGTTCTGCCTCTAGGAGCGCGTCTCCGGTCGACTCTCCGATGCTTCTGTCGCCAAAGATGCTGCGCAGCCGGACTGCGCTTTCCCGGCTATTCGGAAAGGACACGAGGAAGTCGAAACGGGAGCAAGGACTCCCCCATCTGTCGCATTTGAACGGCTCCGTTCTCAGCCTCAGCATGGCAAAGGCTGATGACAAAAAGAGGAAGAAGGCTGCTCGTGACCATGCTACGAAGCTTGGTCTCGATGTAGTGCACGGTGCTCTGGATCTGCACGCTCACTAGTCAAGCTACCCTCGAGGTTGCGTGGCAGCCTGCGCGTGTGTCGCAGAGTGCTGGACCTATCGTTGCTTTCCATTTAAACTGACAGTGTGTTGTTTTGATTATATATATGTACACTGTCGAGTGCTTCGAGTTATCATCCTGCTGTAGAACTTCTATCATTATCTCTGTAGATTCTGTACTTATGTCGCCGAGTCAGTTTTTTCGTGCGTGCTGTAATCCACGGAGTCCAATTCCCCTTCAGTGCCTGCACTGACTGACGGGGCCAGAAAACTATATCATTGCATGCTTAATATACAGTGTTGTGGAACGAAATGCAGTCACCGACAGCGCGCTAGCCAGAGCAATAAGAATTACAATGACATCCACTACGAAATCCGTGTATGGGGAGGATCAAAAAAGCGACGAGAACATTGTGGAACGAGTGTGGAACAATTACAATAGTGCCTCAACCTCATCACGAAAATCTTGAGAGAGGTCCGGGAACTCAGCAGCCAAATGCGAAAATAACGCGGCTTCTAGAGGAGTAGCAGGTTCTGTGTTGAGCAGTGGAGGAAGTGCGGCATTGTCCTCGAGAGCAGCAAGCCGAGATGATGATGCCCCGTTTGCTGATGTGCTTGGCGTAGCGGCTTCGCCCGGCGGACAAACAACATGGTTGACTGGAAGACAGTCAGTAGTGGTTCTGCGATAGTGCATTGGTACTGCGTACATTCTTTGGCATGTGCTGTTATCCGCGCGATATCAGCATGGCTGTGCATAAAGAGAACCCTGCGGCTTACCGTAGTCCTTCTGTCTGGGGCACATTCTTCCCTCTGGGCAATCCAGGCGTCTTGTTACTTCTTCCTCGAGGAAGCCCTTGCGCCTCTCCCTGACCCACCAATCACGTACACCCCAGAGGAAAATCTCTGCGGCGCAGACACGGCAAACCTTGTTTCTGGGGGTGTCAAGTCCGGGTTCTGGGCCAGCAGATACCGCGTGCACGTCCGCGAATAGGTCGAGTTCAAAGAGAGGCGCGAACTGCCCGGGTTGGCTGTGTATGTGCATGATAATCTGCGAAGAATGGTTTGACACGTCAAGAGGACTGCGCTGATGGCACTATACGACCGTACCTCACGATAGATGAATCTTGGATTGATTCTCTGAGCGGTCAAGTAATCAAGCATGATGTCCACTTCAACTGTGTTGCCATCAAAAGAGTCGTAAATCTGGGAGCATTGCACCAAGTCGCCTAGGTCAGCCAGTCCATGAAGATGTTGCTGGAGTATCGGCGCCGCTACACAGCGTCCGGGGATGCCGATCCCGCAAAAGGACACTTGGCAGAAGTCGCACTTCGTAGTAGACGGGGCTTCCAGGGCAAGCACGTTCTCACTATAGTGCATCAGGGAATAGTACAAGTCATTTCTGCTGGTTAACGCACCAGTTGCCGCAATAGGCATGACCAGGAGGCGACCCATCATCCGCGTGCCATGCGCGATCCGGGTCAGCTTCAGGGTCAACAATGGGTCTAGGACACCGCCAGCCGTAGTGGTTGTCAGGTGTACAGTGCGGGCACGGATGGACAAAATTGGTGTTTCTGTGAGGTAGAGGTGGATCGGGAGACGGTTGCCTGGGAGACGGTATCTGTGTAGTGCAGTCTCAGTTCGGATACGCATAACAACTACAAGGAAGGAGTGTGATACCCTGATTGTGCCACCAGCCACATAGATTTCGTCCGCCTGTATTCGCTCGTTCACGGGTCTCACTTTTGAGGGCACAGAGCGCAACAGCACATCTACCATCTTCTCGATGATACGAGATGGAGTAGCCACCGAGGCAACGCTTCTGCAAGCTGGACAGTTTGCCCCCCCATTCTATAGAAAAGGCGCATCAGCCTCGGTCTCAGGTCAGTACAAACTCGCAGACGGCTTTCAGTGCATGTAACATGCAGCTGGGATCCATTGTAGTGATAGGGACTCACGCGTATCCACATTACGATACAACTGAACAGAAACCGGTGAGCGCTAGCACGGGTGCAGAGAGCTGACGTCGCGGTGCTTACCTTCCACAGAAAAAATGCTGACATGGAATCACCGCCACCGGTCGATACACGAGCGCGGAGCAGCATGCGCACTGAAGCTCCTGCTCGAGATCCTTTGCCAAAGCTTCTCCATCAACAGTTTCCGAATCGCCTGGCCCGGATCCTGAGGGCTCGCTGACGGATTTTTCCTTCAGCCTCTTCCGGCTGCTCTCGTCCTGCATGCCCTCAAAGGACGAGGATGCCCTGCGCTTGAGGCCCGCCACAGTACGCGTATGCTCAGATGAGTCTGGTCGAAACATGTCTGCCAAAAGCGCTGAAGGGCGTGTCGCCGACGACGATGACGCTTCGTCTGACATGTGCTTCAGGCTTCGAGGCTGAATAGACGATGATGGTGGTCGTGTGGGATCAAGAGCGATAGTGGCGATCGGGCAGCTGCAAGTCTTGTACAAACAGTTCCAATCACATCCAACTTTGGGTTGCCCTTTCTCTTCTGCAAAGACAACCAACACCAACACGTTGTGATCAAGAATATGCCAATCAGCCTCGAAGGTTCCGAATATAATATTCCCTTCCAACTTCATTCCGGCCATCATCGGCCTGCGACATATGTATAGCATACACATGTACGTATGCTTGGCATCGTAGGGTCGTGAACTCGTAAGCGCGATTGCGGCGGTACTAGAGCAAGTACTAAATATCCTATGTTTACTAGACGGACCAAAACGCGTGAGACAGTGTACTTAGATTTCCTAGTATGGTGCGTGTATAAAAATCCGAATAAATGCACATCTTGAATCCCACAGAATGTCACGAGTGAGCGATCACCGTCCAAGCTCACACGCGTATTTGTTTGCGATCCCTCGTCGTGCGACTAGAAACGTCCGAGTGATTTCAAATAGTACCATCGAGGAAACGGGGTGAGAAGGATAATGGCATGGGTGGGCGAACACCGGCAGCATGACATACCGCACGCACTCTTTTTCGGAGGTCCTGAAACCTACGATTGGCCTCTGAGTGATCGCACATGAGAAACGGAAGCGTGTCTTCTCGCATTCCCCTGAACTCACCATCACAAGGCCACAGAGCCATTAAATACTCTAACGGTGCGAATATGGACTTGATCGACTGCAGCGCGATCGTGAGCGAGCCGTCATTAGACCACAAATTGAGCATCCTGAGATCGAAAATATGTTTAGCTATCCGTAATCACTGAGTTGAACATAACGCGCCTACCTCGACACTTGAGCAATGAACCACCAGGTCAGGAACGGACGCACGGAAAGGCTAGTCGAGGGTTGTCCTGTAACTGTGTGTAAGCCGTTCATGATGCGTCGAGCCATTGTGCCATGGTGCCGCACTGCAATAGACCGTAAGCGCACAGGAAGAGACTGAAACAGCCAAGACTCACGCCATTCTTCCGTTTTCTGCCGGACAACGTTCTTATCGCTGCATCGCAATGAATACCAATGAAGCGGTAATTTGGAGAAAGCACTCACATTTCGGCGTGTAAAGCATGTCGTTGGAGCCCATCGATGATACACAAACGAGAGCTGTTCGCTATGAGTGGAAATTGGGGGGCCACGGTGTGTGACCAGAGGACACTTACAGGAATAGGAAATCCCGGGGAAAGAAGAGAAACGTCCTTTCTATATTGCATGTATGGCCATCAAGCGCATCTTCGATTACACATATCTCCTGCCAAACAGCCCTACTAAGGTGTGCTCGTAACGCATTGTTCATGTTCACGTCATTGCGCATGTGCACACATGTGTGCCATAGCATGAGCGAGCGCATGGATAACGCCCAAACAGAATCCTTCGCGGCGGGGCCACCAGCGGCCCACGTCGACTCGCCGGGGAACAGAATCGCATACTGCGTGCTTGTGTGAGCAGGGATGCGCTCGTCCAGATGCGCTCGGAGGACGTACGTTGGCAGGGTCAATGATGGGAAGGTTAATCTGCGGCGTGAGAGTTGCTGCGTTGTAGGCGGTCCAGTTCGCAGTGAGGCTGATGCTACTCCAGACGAGGCGTCGAGACTCTTCTCTTCTCTCTTCGGCGTCGGTCAACGTGGTCACCGCCAGCGTATGGCTCCATCCCGGTACGAGTTCCACGGAATTGGGAGACGTACGTTCAAGTGTATAGAAAGAGCACCAGCATCTATCCTGCGGATGTCGTTGCTGGACGGATTGCAAAAGGGATTGTTGGGGAGACGCCCCCTGCAGGGTCCTGCCCTCGTTTCCTGGCTCCGGGCCAGTGACTCCTGCTACAGGCGGCCGTTGTGCGAACCTGGTCACGCGAGGATCGTCGGCGTCCAGCGTGGTCAGAGACAAGTAGCGAATCACTGAGTCAAGTGTGGACATGGCCGCGGACACGCGTGCTGTGGAATGCACGGGATGTGCGCAGGTCTCGAAGAAGGCGAGCAGCTGGCCGACATAAACACCTGGTCAGGTAGCGCTCGAAACGTGGCCACAATGCAAGTCGACTTACCCAACTTGCTTGCGCCAATCCGTTGTCAATCCATCTCGCCGCCAGGCTTGCCTCCAACGCGCTCTGTGCCTCATCTCGCATCCGCAGCGCCCTCTCTCTGCCTCGTGCTCCCTGCGCAGACTCCAGGTCCGAGCTCTGAAAAAATGTTGCGAGCGCGAGCGCGGCCCATACATAACTTGGCTGCAGGGTGGCTCTCATGGCTGGATCCTGTAGCTGACGCAGCAGGCGCGAGGGGTTCATGAACGCCAGCCAATGTAGTGAACAACGAAAAAAAAAGCGCAGGTCAGATGTGACTTGCTGATTAGCGGACTCCCGGGCGCCCGGGGCCAGAAATGTCGCAGATCCGTGCGATTGCTCGACAGACCACGCGTAGTGACCTAGGAGGACGTCCCACCATATTTCGCGGGCGAACTTCATCGATGGCTCCGCGGGAAGCTCAATTCGAGCCAGTGGCTTGATGTCTTGGCCGCTCCCGGTGGCAACGGCTCTGGTACCTGGAATTTGAGCGGGAAGTCCCTTCACGGCCTCAGGAACTCTATAGCGGTGGTAAAGGTCCGACGCATAGCTAATATTTGTCTGGATAACGAGATCGGATGGTACCAGTGTGGGGAGGGATGGATCAGACTATACCTGCGGGTATTCTTGGTATTCGGGCGGGGACAGCGATTGAGAAGATAGCGGCCGAGATGTAGGAGGAGCAAGAGGCAGGAAGTCATCGTCATCCAACCTGGACGTCGACGGAAAATTCGGGCCACCTTCAAGATACACGGAGGGCGAGCGATGGGCATGTGGAGAGGACACATGTCCATCAGAAAATGGAGAATTTGTCGAACGAGCATCGTCGCGACCCTGGTACACGTTGTCAGTGGTCGTGCTAGTCGTGCTGTCTGCATCTGTCCCTGGAACCTGAGCGTCCTCGATCGGACGTGTTCTCACGCGCCTGCGTGGTTGCTGCTCAGAAGTACCAAGGCCTGACACCTGCCGCTGGCGCGCCCCAGGAGTCCTATCCGGACCACGTCTCTTGGGCGTCGCATCGTAGGTGCAGGGATCGCTGGTATCCGAGCGACGCTGGCAATTATGGCAGACCGGTTTTGCGCCGTCGCAGCGAATCTTACGGGTGCGACTGCGGGAAAAAATACCACATTGTTCAGCAGCTTATAAGCAACGATAAAGATAACGAAGCGGACCATTGGACACATGCCACATAAACTCGGGCGCGAGGCTTGCCTTGAGTCGTCAACGGCTGGTCCGGCGCAAGCTGCAACCTAGGCTTCTCTCTACGACTCCTACTGGTGCTCGACGATTGTCCGGCGGCGATTGCAGAGATCGGAGACGGCGGGCCAGGAGGATGCGAGACCATGGACGAGGGCGAAGGGTCGGAGAAAGAGCTGCGGTGAGAGAGCTGCCTCAGGTCGGCTGCCTCCAGCTGGAAAGTCGATGTTGACGTGAGATGGGCATTGGTATCGATTGGAGACTGTAGGTAGGCATAATTTACTGGGTGGGCAGTTGAGCTAGAGGCGACTGTGCTAGAGGCTATGATCGTCGAGGTAGAACTATACGCGCCAGCGAGTGATGAGACATCGCGAAGGGGATCACCGACATGAGCGTCCCCGTAGTCACTGGGCTGATAGGCATACGGAGCATGGGAATATTCTACGGGAGCGGACTCAAAAGGGACGTCGCTACCGCCAGTGTACGAGCGGTTATTCGACACTGGAAAATGGTGGGGGAAGTCAGGATCCATAAAGGACCGGGTGCGGGGTAGAAATAAGGGCGAAGGTTGGGTTTATGAACAGCACCCGACTCCGAAGCAGATGCTAGTGCATATGTTAGGGCAGAAAATGTCAGTCGATCAAGCCTCGGATCGAAGCTCGCCGCGATCTAGAGGTCGGAACTTACTTCGTGGTTAGAAGTCCGATTTCAATGACAATCGGTGGAGCGGAAAGAGGATTGAATGAGCAAGGGGGCACCAGCTCGCTTATAGGAGGACACATAAATATAGGGCCCACCTGCGAAGCATCGACAAATGCGGAGCGGCCGCGGAGTCGTAGCCAATCGCGATTCATCTCCAATTGATCTCAGACCTTGCGTAAGAGAGCCGGAATTCGCAAACTCGTCTATGCTCGTTTCAGTCTCCACAGATCCACCATGCCTGTCATACCCCATTTTCTCGGCCGCGTGGATCATCCCACAGGCTCCGCTTCTCCGATCCCGGCAACTGTGGCTTACAATAATGGTTGCATCGACATTGATTGTCTGTCTTGCCACAGATCGTATACATGTTGTATGTCGCGCCGCTAGTGACACAGAGACCTTCATTAGACAGGCGACGCTGGACGGGTCACGGATGGACCTATTATCTCACGGGGACATACATTATGCCACAGAATCCACGAACCTGTTGCGGTCCCGAACACGATGTGATCCCGCGAATTCTCCCTGGGCGCATCTGGTGAACTTCCATCATGCACAACACTGAATAGACAGCTGCTCATGGGCGCTACTTGAACCCTGTGGCGAACACAATTTAGCGCCCATGGAGACGTTGGCTGTCACTCGACTTTATCCTAGCTTTTGCAATCGTATCTTCCATGTCGTAGGCGTTAAATCATTGACCCGTACACAATTTAGTAAGTCCTTGGATATATGTTCACGTGTAGAACCACCGGCCGGGATCCTAAGTGGCACACCTCACTTCGGCATCATCCCAACACCTGCTCAGCCGCCTTTCCTGTGCAAACCTTCACCGCAAGTGCGGACTTCTCGGATGGAAAATTGGCTGGACCGCTCATGGTGCATTATTACGGAGAGCCTGGGTCCCGCAATGCCCTCGTGATCCGCCGCTGCAATTCCATGGCTCTCCAGACCCCCCCTTCTCACGCTGTACTATTATTCGGACCGCGGTTTGCGAAGGGATTGACTCTGTGGCTCTACTGGCCACTCGTCGACTTGATGACATTATCCTGACGACATCATATCGTCTTAGCCTAAGTGACGGGGGCCCCAGGCCCTGTATGTTCACCACCTAGCCCTTCTGCTTCCCGGTCGCAAATTATGCGGAGTCAGCTATCCTTGCACGAAGAGCCGCAGGTATCAAATGTTCAGCATCACATCCAAGGCCGCATTCACCTTTCCGGGAGACAATAGAACAATAAAACCAGATATAGCAAAATCCGGCCGCTTGGCGTGTGACAGGTGTCGGAATATGCAGAAACCAGAGCCTTGCGGCATATCGCGGCTCAGGGCATTGCCTGCGCCTCGAGTGAAACCTGCCGGTCTCGTGCGTGTCATTTGTCCTATTCCCAGCTGCAATTTACGTGAGCCTCCTTCTCTGGATAGGATAGTTCTGGCCAATGTACGCGCCGGCTCGCTCAGCTGAGATGATTTTGTATATGTTTCCCTCGCTTCGCTTCTATACACAAAACCGCCGAAACCATGGGCTCGCCATCGACAGCGCGAGGGATTCTTTCAGGGCTTCGAATCAAATGAATATGCGACCGCTCCGGAGCGAAGCACTTCTTTAACTTTCTGGGACGATAACGCTCCCAGGCTCGACACCTTTAACGCATGGATCCATGTGTTGCCCGCGCGAGAAATGTGGAAAAGGTGCGGACGAAAGATACAGTCGCATCAGACAACTAGAGAAGAGCGCATGCTTGTCTGTTATCACACTGCGTATAATGATAGCGGAGGTGACGCTCAGGCCCAAATCACTCGTGTAGGAAGGCCGCGCGTGCGGCGGCGCCAAAGCTCTTGCCGCGGGGTACCGCAGCCAGCCAGCTCAGTGCCGCCTTACGATCCGCACAACGACGATGGGGGTATGCACGTTTTATTGGTATGCCTCCCACATTTCTTCTGGGGCAGATCTCGCCTGCAATCAGGGGTGCGCCCAGCGTGCGTGTATTGGCCACTGCCCCTGGAGATTGAAATGAACGCTGTCAATCGGACGCCGCATCAGATCTTGTCTGACCCATACTTTATACTCAAACAACAATAATCAGTTTGCGACCAGTTGTCGCAAATCGCGTTCCCAGAATGGAAGTTTATTACGCCACTGCACCGGGCCGTGTGCCCTCGCCATCGCGCTCACCAGAACACCCTCGAACTCTAGATCCGGCCAGGATCCAACCGGGTCGACTAGGATTCAGAGCACTTCCTTCGTTGGATGGTAATTGGATGAACCCGGAACTTTTACCCATGTTTAAGTGATTGATTCCATCCATGCAGGATTGCAGGAATGTCACAAAGACCGAACGAACACGCCAAATGGGACAAACTTTGAGTTACGTAGGATATGTGTACGTAGTGCGGGACAGCGGGGCTAAACTAGCTCGTGCCGATGTCCACTTCTTGGGCAGAGAGAAGACGTTTGGCGAGAATCGCCAACACACAGATTCCACAGCGAAACTCTCTTCAATTTTCTGAATTCGCGAAGCCTCCAGTCAATGTCTCCACAACGGTGCATACATGACTTCTACGGCAAGCTTCGTGCAGGTGCTCCAGCTACTCCAACCAGTCTAACGACCGCAGTAAAAAGGTCGCTAGAGGTTACCACCGGCGTCCCAAACCATCCAAGGGAGCGGGCACCATCGGGATACATACGGTGTAAGCACCGATTGATGAGTGGAGCCCCACCATGTACCTGAGTGCCCACGATTCTCACACTGCAGGACCCGCAAATCCAGATTCGTGAGATCGCCGCCCCACGGTATTGAATCGCAGATACTCTGTGAGATCTTGTGTTTGCCGGGGTGGAGCGAGCAGTGAATGTCAGCGATGGACAGCTGTGCCACGTTTTGGTGTGTGTTTCGGCCGCACCACCCTCATCCTGCCGCGGCGTTCCCGTACGTTTGGCTAGCTAGCTCTGGGACGATGTCATGCTATGCACTGTGGTTCTGAAGCAGGAGCCGATTGGGGTGCGGTCCCCCAAGTTCCGACATACGTCATAGCCTTCCATATACACACCCGCGAACCGGTCGCGGTTGCCACAACAAAGCGACTTTAGAAGTCTCCCCATATTTTATGGCCCTATTTGATCCCCACTTAGACTGTTCCGTGGCATAATAGCCGGAACGATTTCAAGGTATCACCGGTATACATGAACATATTCGGTGTGTTTGTCCCGTGGAGCTAAACCTGTACCTACAAGCTGGTCCGCATAAACGATTTGCCCTGCAGGTGCATTGTATATGCTTAGCGAAAATGCCTCATACTGAAATATTCATTACATATGCACGAATTTTAATTTGCTTATGCGTCCGACGAAGTCGGCATGTAGACCGTGAGTCAGTAACGGGGTTACATTCTTGCAGAGTTTGTTCCGCCGTGGTGTGTTAGACGAAGCGCAGCTAGGCGAGATAATCGCAGGAATACATCCACGATATAGTGCTCTGGCAGCGGCAAGCGGCGAGAACCCCTTCTTGAGGACCGCGTGCAGGTAATTTCATTGCAGAGTGAGATCGGGATATTGCTATTAATAGTGCTTTCCACGATGTGAGAGATGCAATAAACCTCGATGTGCGTTGCGGTGGAGTTGTAGTCAAGACAAATTTACCATATTTAGTGAGCTCGACACGGCCTTGTGCGCGAGATGAGGGTTATCCGGCTTCTCACAGCCATCGGCGCCGTCGATTAGAATTACCACAGCTCAGGATTTGAACGGGTAGATGTGGTTCTACATGGCTGGTCCAAGTCGATGAGCACGTGTAGGCAGCGAAGCACGAACCTACGAGGCACCGTGAGCTTAATGGACAGACTCGATCGCGAAGCCTGCGCGGAGAGCAATCTATTTGCTTGATTAAAATCCCAAATATATCGCCGAATCCTCGGATACATACATAAAGAATTGGACCACTCGCCTTCATTGACGCTCCGAGCACACCCCAACCAGCATGAAATAGACCGCCCTCATCGACCCGGCGATCAAGAACGAGCCATAATGTTGTCCACGGTGCACGCTGGGGCTCTTGTGGACGGGCTGCTCAGCCGCAGTTAGATGTGCCAGCAGAGAGCAAAGACGCTGGCCAGAGGAGAGATGCGGAGGCGCCGGACGGAGTGCACTGTGCGGCGCCCCACGATCGACGATCGTGTGCCCTGACCGGCTGATCAATAACGGATCCAAGGCCCTCTCCTCCTGCGCTCATCATCCCAAACACCTTATGGCACTGACAATGTAGTGCGAAATTGCCTACTTTTCTCCAATCTCATTTGCTTGTCGGATCGATGCCAAGATTGCCGTGATGCCAGCTCTCGGCGACAACGTGCTATTGTGCACGTTATCGCATGAGGAAGCTGACCCGAAATGAGATTTCTAGGTCACGGCGCAGCCACGAAGTGCCAACTATATTCGACCACATGGAACACGATCACCAGACTGCATGATATCCCTACTAAAGCCGTCGGCAGCTTGCTCTGACACTGATTGAAGCAGCTGCTGCTGTGCGCAGCCGCTCTACAGGCGAAATCTCACGTTAACCACCGTGCTCAGGGACAGGCAGTGCGCTGCAGTTCACCGTAACTAGCTCAAATGGTCGCTCTATCACCCTCGAGTACGTTGTGTCCAACCATCACTGGGATATTTTTGACCGGCCAAAGGCTCCGCAGGTCCTTCGTATGGTTTGCATTCTGTTGTTAGCCCTAGCCGTATGTCAGCGTGGTGATTCCCGATTCCTCGCCATGTGGAAAGCAAGAGAGATCACACGGCTTGTCATGTCTATTTGTCCCCGAGGTTGCCTGATGCATCCAGGAATACAAGCTGCCGTTGCACGACCAGATATAACCAGCAATGTAGACTGGTTTCCTGTAAGCCCGCTCGACTCCGTGGGTCGCTCAACCCCCCAGTTCTCCGACAGCAGTAGAACGATGTGGGTCCTGCTTGCTGCGCTCTCCCCCTTGTGGAGCGTTGTGAGCGTCGTCGCGAGTCCGGCACCAGTCTCTATAGCCGCGAGGGACGCCATCACATCAGTATTGGACCCATCATCCGTTCTCACTTTGACGTCGAGCGAAATCTCGGCGTTTGAACCCTATGAGCAACTGGCAAGGGCTGCATACTGCGCGTCAGACATCATTACAGGATGGCAGTGTGGCGGTAAGTAGCGCAGTGATTCATATTGAAGGACTGTAAAGTAATTGTGACACCCACCAGAGGCATGCGCAGCCATTCCGGGCTTCGAGGCGACTTTGACGGGCGGAGACGGTGATGCTATCCAACTGTGTAAGTAACAACGCAGTATATAAACATAATCTCGCGTCTTATATCCTTGTCAGACTACGTTGGATACTGGCCAAGCCAGAACGCTGTAGTCGTTGCCCATCAGGGCACGGACCCAACACAATTGTGAGCACGATTGCCCCCTCGCCGTACAATGCGAAATTCAATGATATTACACTCATCAAGGCTGTCCGATCTCACTGACGTCGACATCACCACGGAGAATCTGAACAGCACGCTTTTCCCGGGCGTGTCATCTGATGTCTGGGTGCACAGCGGGTTCGCCGATGAGCAGGCCCAAACGGCAGAGATAATTTTGGCCGAGACACAGAGTCTTATCGCCTCGAAGGGCGCTACAACTGTCATCCTGGTAAGCTTTCTATTGGAGCCTGATGAACTGATATCTCATGTCTGATTTGTAGGTCGGGCATTCGCTGGGAGGCGCCCTTGCTCAGCTCGACGCACTCTATATGACCCTGAACCTCCCGTCGGACATCCACGTCATGTCGCGCACTTTCGGGACGCCCAGAGTGGGAAACCCAGCGTATGCTGACCTAATCGACTCGATGGTAATTCGCTTGCCCTACCGCCATCTACTCAGCAACCACCTACAGTGTTCGCTTACTCTTGCTCTTGCAGGTCCCCGACTTCACTCGCATGAACAACTATCTGGACCCGATTCCGATTGTCCCCGGGCGGTTCCTGGGATTCCAGCATCCCGAGACAGAGGTCCATATTGTGTCGGACTCGAGTGACGACTCGGACGTCGTCGCTTGTCCCGGGAATGACGACGCAACAGACGCACAGTGCACTATCATGATGGTGCCAAACGTCGTGGACGCCGATATCCTGGACCATCTTGGGCCGTATCCTGGTGACGTCTACATTGGCACTATTTATTGCACATGAATTATACCCTGTACTTGTATTATTGAGGATCTGGTGTTTGTTCGTGTAGTTTGTGTACGGTACCTACTGTAGCATTTGCGATGGGGATGCTTCGTCGAGAAGCTTCACACAACATGCATCAGAAAAAAGTGTGCGCCCTTACAAATTGTGTTGTTGTAGAACAACCAAGGGGATGGGAGCTTCGACGATCATACTTTCGCAAAAATACTTCGGATACGGGGAATTGAACCCCGGGCTATCGCGATCACAGCAGTGAGAGGCGATAATGTTAGCCACTACACCATATCCGATTATTAATTTTATTTAGAGAGGTATACATAACTAATTGCAACGCTTCCATTCTATAGCCACAACCACAACGGAGCCACAAGGACGCGATTCCATATTTCAACCTCACGACCCAAACCGAAAGTCATGGCACGGACCTCTCCATCGCCTGATAGACCCCATCGCTCGGAAAACCGCTACAGGAACAGGGATGCAGCGCACTCAGCTCGCGATGACCCTAAGTACGGCCGTCAGAGAGATAGCGACACGAGACGGGATCGACCGCGACGGTCTGAACATGAGGATACCAGGGATGGGTACCGTTCGCGCCATAATAACTCCATTGAATACCACAATTACTCGCGTACAGGCAGAGGTCGTGAAGGCGACAGACGGAGAGGACGTGACCGAGATCGAGAACTTGAACGAGAAAGGGGAAGGGATACGGACATGCGTGGAGGGCCATCGCATCGGTCAGCTTCGCCGCGCCGGCCAACGTCCAGAGCGCAGTCCAAGGCACCCTCCAAGCGTGAAGACTCTCCAGAGGACAAGGCCAAACCCAACTTTGCACCGTCTGGACTGCTCGCGGCTGCTACGAAGACAGTCCAGCACGTAGACGGAACGAGTACAGTGCTGAAGTACCATGAACCGCCTGAAGCACGAAAGCCTGCAGTCGGGTGGAGATTATATGTCTTCAAGGGGAAAGAACAAGTAGGTGAGTTCGGGAATCAAACAACCTTGAGATGCTCGCTGGATAATGATGTCTTGTGCATGGCAGACTTGCTTCACATACAGCGACAGAGTGCGTACCTGATAGGTCGAGATCGAACTGTAGCGGATCTTGCTATTGAACACCCTTCGTGCTCCAAACAACACGCTGTGATTCAATGTGTGTTGGCCATCTCTTCCTCTCAAATTCACGTCTTATAAAGTCTGGGTTTTACAAGACCGACATGTGCAAGAGAAGAATGAGTTCGGCGAGGTTAAGAGCGCTGTGAAGTAAGTCATTGTGCTTTCCCCCTTGACTACATGCTGATACTGCGCTATCCAACCACAGGCCATTCATCATCGACTTGGAGTCCACAAACGGGACGCTCGTTAATGACGAGATGGTTCCCACATCCCGATATTTCGAACTAAAAGCGGGCGACGGTCAGTTCGCGCCTAACATATATGAATGCCAGTTGAACTGATATCCCAATGTCTTCGAATGTAGTGATCAAGTTTGGAGAATCACAGAGGGAATATGTGATATTGCATGATGAGGTTGCGTGATGTTTACCCGTTCACTACCAATGTGTTTATTTGCTTTCGGGCTTCGACGGCTTCCATGTTGCTAATCTCGTGCCCTGAGGGAACGTGCTGTAGGCGATACACAATGCTTTCTGAATCACTTGGTGGTGTCTGAACACCGTGCAATTTGGTGTTCTACATTTGGTCTTGATGCGTACCTTCCATGGCTTTTCGTCTGCGCCGCTCCTCGAGATTCTCACACTCTGTGATAGACCCAAGCATGCTAGCTGGTACTACATGCCGGAATACGCGCGTCTAGAAATGTGTAACGTTCTACCTTTCGGCGGAGATGCACCCAAGCTCATGCACGTGGACCTATCTGATGTCCACATTGATTGGTCATGGTTGTGTTTTCTATCTGGCCTGACCGCGCCTGAACTATCCGAGCATCGCGGCCGACATTCCAGGAGATGGCGCAGATGTCACGGGAAACTCAATTTGCAGAGCCCCTGCGGTTCTCGAGGCTTGACGCTTGCCGTTTGTCGTGATCCATTCATTACGACCATCAGGCTGTCACATTATATTAAATCGCTGCTGCGACCAGGATCAAACCCTGGGCGGTTGTAGGATGGTGCGGCTAATGTCGAGCCCCAAGAACTATAAAGTAGCGTGATATGCCCTCCATTACCCTCAGAACCAGAAGTATGCCAAGCGAGATGCCCTCCAGTCAAGTCATCGTCCTGTACGACTTCCCAAGCACATTTCCGGGAAAAGCGTGTTCGCCCAATGTTTGGAAGACTAGGTGAGTCCCGAGTATATCATGTACGCTGCTCCAACCACGAATATCTTACCACGGAGCAGACTGTGTCTGAACTACAAAGGCTTGCCGCACAGGACTATTTGGGTTGAGTATCCAGATATCGCAAAGGTCTGCAAGGAGATCGGAGCGGAACCGACGGGTACCTATCCGGACGGTTCCCCGTACTACAGTGTTCCCACCATTTACGACCCGTCGACGAAGAGTGTCGTCTCCGAGTCAGCCAGGATTGCACGCTACCTCGACAAAACCTACCCTGACACGCCTGTCCTCATCCCTCCGGAGACGGATGCGTTCCACGCCGCGTTCAACGAGGTGTTCGAATCGCTCGCGCTACCCATGCTACCCCTCATGCTGCCGTCGACCTCCGAGGTACTTCACCCGGAGAGCCGAGCATACTTCCGAAAAAGCAGAGAGGCATGGTTTGGGAAGAAGTTGGAGGAAATCTCTCCTGTCGGGCAGGCTCGTGAGGAACAGTGGAAGAAACTCGCTGAGGGATACACCAAGGTGGCTATGTGGTTACAGATGGACAGAAGGGACAAGCTGTTCTTCGAAGGAGACAACATATGCTACGCGGACATCACAATAGCAAGCTTCCTTGGGTTCTTGAGGCGCTCCTCTGGGGCTGACAGCGCAGAGTGGGCGGCTGTGAAGGAGTGGGACGGAGGGCGCGATTCATGGAGCGGCTTGACAAGTACGAGGTAGTTCATGAGTAATGAGTGGAACGTACTTGCCGACGACTCGGAAACTGTGTATAATACTTTACAGATCGTGCGAGTGTACACTCGATACACTTATCGAGCTGACAGTTGTTTGCCGATCCGAGTATTCGGTTTGCCTCTATTGAGCACTTGCAGTGTCTGTGTAGTTTTCACCTGTGAATACGTAGTCTGCATCCATTGTAAGTTCTGAAACTACCTATCTGTATTTCCCTTTCACTCTCATGTGTTTCTAGTAATCTAGAATATGTGCTGCAGTAATACTTTGTTGTCCGCCTCGACAGTGATGTGGCGTCCTAGGGACAAGATACATTCTTCACACGCCCTTCACATTAAAAACAACGAAGTGCGCCTGTCGAAAGCAAGATTATGATTATCTCCCCAAAAAGGCTTTGTGCATCCTACTCACTGAGCCTTCCGTTATTCCTCGTCGCTAGTGCAGTCCGAACCGACATCCGTCTATTCGTCTTCGTCTTCGGCGTCAGAGTCCCCGCTTTCGTCACGCGGTGGGACGATGCAGAACGTGTGCGCATCAAGAATTAGCCGGCTTTCGTACTTTTATTCCATCTACGGGTGCCTGACCAGGACGATGTCCCACAGATGTACGCCCCACTCCTGCCGTTTATTGATGAGTGTGCGCATGCGTGATCCGATGAGCTTTCCGACGATGAGCTGTATGAGGTGTGGCCGCACGTCCTCGCATACTATATGAGGATACCACAGCCCGGACACTTCACTTCAAGTCTGTGTATATTCAAGCCAGGGAGGGCGAGGCGCGATACGAGATGAGTGGGGTAGTCAAATGTTATGAACGGGAGTGTCACTTTCGGGAGAGATGCAGAATACAGGTTCGATGGCTGGTTCGCAATGTACCAACCATCTTCATTTGCGGCCGGCCCAGAGGTCCTGAGACACGGGGTTCTCAAGCTTGGAGGCTCGCGGATTATATGTGCCAGGTCCATGTATGTGGGGCGTGTGTCAAGGAAACTGTTGCACAAGTCGAGTGAGGTCGGTCCCGCTAGGAAGTGCGATCATGCCCAATCGAAGTGGACACCGGTTAAGATGATGCGAGAGAACTGAGGGACATTACCATTGAAAGGCAGAAAACTTGTCAGCTGCTGGTATCTCGATCCAGCAAGCAAGGAAGTCTATATGCTTGAACGAGTAGGTGTGTGTAAACTGTTAAAGTATTGGGGCTGAGGGTAAGTCGCTGAGGGATAGGACTATGGTGTGCACGACGAAAGTATGAGCAATTCTCAACGCAAACTTTCACCTGTGAGACACATGAGCGGAGGCGAGCGACAAGAATTGCTGCGTGACTGTAACGACGAACTGTACTCGTGTTGGAATAACGGTGCGACGGCGCGGCGAGCGCGTTTGTCCACGGGCGTAGCGATGCCCGTAAGGGACAATCGCGTAGCGTACATACATCGCGCGCGGTCATTTTATACTACGATAGGGGCCTCCGGCCCCCGGCTACTCGCGCGCCCGAGCTTGCGAGCTCGTTCCTGACCACGCGGATCGGCGCGTTTCAACAACTCGACCCTCTGTTATCATATACATTTGGATAAGAGTCTCTGAATCAAGTTCGGTAATGCATAAGAGAGCATTTCCCGACCTTTCGAGATAAGTCTCGGCGTTCGTAAACGGCAGATGTTACGAGAGGTTGATTTTTGTTCATAGAATGTGCCATCCATGATGCATGATGCTCTATCACGCTAACGACGGCGACAGACAGTGTTCTCAAACGCCACCCTCAATTTCACCGATTCAGTAAGATTGAACCTGCGATCGAGCTTATTCTCGAAGGCTTTGAGCACGTCAGGTACCCTCGCAAAGTGTGTTTGCCCTAGAAGGTCAGCTGGAAGTTCGTCAAATACGCAGCGACTGACGCGTGGATCGGGGCGTTTTTTACCGCACGTGTGGGGCGCACATGTGTTCTTGGGCTGTTGAGCATTCACTTACATTCGGTGTACTGGAATCTGGGATCAAGGTGCTGCATTAACCAGACGTAGTATTAAAGCCCAATTGTCTATGTCCAGGCAGCGATGATGAATAGTAGGCTGTTGCCGCCGCGCCACGGTGTAAGTATTTGGGAATGATCGATCAACAATCGAGTGTGATTCCATTTCAGGAGTGAGTGTTCGCCATACGCATTTAACATGTGTTTGTATGCGTGGTACTAGTAAGAGTCATAAGAGAGGAATAAGTACCCGTAGATGTTTAATGAGCGCAGCTCAAACACCGCGCCGGGTTGAACCACACCGGGGTGGGATACAATTCCAATTTTCGTGCGGACCTCTCGCCCAAAAATGAGCGAATGAGGACTCAACATCAGTACTACGGTGACCTAGCACGTAATTCATGGGATTTCCGTAGGACATTGTCTTCGACGGTCAGCGCGACGCAACGGAACTGCATGAGCGGAATAGTCCGGCAGCATCATGATGCACAAATGGTCTAGGGTACCAAGGGATCACTAAACCCATTGATATACTTCCTCACTTCTGCGCTGCCTGTCTCGTGTATGACGCCTCGGCACAGCGCATGGTACAAGGATATATTCACGGTACAGCATCGATCTCGTATCGAAGTCCTTCAAGGTGAATTCATAAGGATCTAAAGCCACCATCTATAAAGGACAGCAGCCACGATGTCGTCGACTTACAGGTACTATGCTTGCTACCTTGAAACGATCAGATTTGACTCACTTCCATCTCAATCGTCGCAATTTCCGGGGTCATCATCGTTAGGTTTGCCTTCCATTCTGTTCGGACGGCACAACACGCAACATATGCGTGTTCATTCTCAGCCACTGCATGTCTTCCCACGTCATCTCGGGCGACGTGAGCACAATGAGCTCCCACAGAGGTGCGCCCCGCTCTTGACGTTTGGCGACCAAGTTGCGCATCTGAGCTCCAGTTAGGCCGCCGATCACGAGCTTTGTGAGGCGTGGCAGCACCTCTTCGCATAGTAGCAGTGTGTGCCAATGCGCTGAGGCGTCTGCAGTGCTGATATTGAGAGCGGAAAGCTTTGGCATCGCATTGTAGACGGCTCGTACAGCGTCCGCACTTCCTCCAGGCATTCGCACGATGTCCAATTCCTCTAGGCCAGCCAGGACAGACTTCTCGGTGTGAGGAGCAGGATGCGCTAAACTCTCCAGCAGACGTGTACAATCAGATTCAGGCCGTTTAATTCCCAGATGGAGCGTCTTGAGGTTGGGAAACACGAAACCCGTAACGAGGTCTGTCAGGTAGTCGGGCTCATTGAAGATGAGGGTCACCTCCGAAAGCGAGACAGACCAGAGCATCGCCCGATTGAGTGAATCGGAGTCAGCTAGTTCAGCGTCCCACTCATCAGTGCCTCCAGCCGGCCCTGATTCCATCAAAGTGAGGCTATGCAGATTGGGAGACTCCCGTAGCATCCGCGCCATCTCCTGGAATGTCGGCAGGGTATCGGGACGGTGCTTGGATAGTTCAAGCGTGGTGAGGCCAGATAGAAACCGCGACCGCGACCAATCAATGTGGACACCAGATAGGTTTACATGCGTGAGCTTGGGCGCATCTCCACCGAAAGGTAGAACGTTACACATTTTTGCACGCACGGATTTCCGCATGCAGTACCAGCCAGTGTGCTTGACACAGAGTGTGAGACGTTCGAAGAGCGGCGCAGACGAGGAAATCATGGAGGTCAAAAACCAAAGTACGCATCAAGCCCAAATTTGGCGTCTTTAGTGCAAGGCTCCGGCAGTGGGTCATATGCGGAGACACGAATGACGAAAATGTGATTATAGGTTTGGTGTGGGGCATGTTTTGTGGTGGGATATGTCTGAGCACTACCTGCGGGTCGAAGTTAAACGCAGAGATGTCGGCTACAATGTTCAAGGGAGAAGTCTTCGACCGTTCCAGGCATGTCTCGGCCCTGTTGTGTAGTGGTGGACGTGAGAGCTCAATCTCGGTCCACAGCATTGGCGCGTTCAGTGCAACAGCTCGCCATCGGTGGCACACGTGAGAGACAAGGATTTCGAACGGCATCCGTTGCCCTAGCACATTAGGAGCATTGTGACCAAAGTCGAGAGTGTCCTCGAGGGCCTGGAACACGTCCGTGAGTCCTAGTAAGAATGTTTGCACTAGGAGTTCGGTGGGAAGTCTATGAATCAAACATCGGCCGTCTGACGGTAGGATGCATGGGTCTTGGCATGTGTTTAGATGGGTGTCGACGTAGTGAGGCTTTCCCTTCCATCGTTTAGCCATTGTCTTGGCTTCACTTCAAACTTTCATTATGATATAGATGGCAATATTTATGTGGTGTGAAAGGTCAGCACCTACAGTACACGTACCGCGTGTGGTGGCCGGTGTAGGTCTTGTTGAAGTTTGTCTGAGGCGCGAAGCGAGAACGATCGACAAAGATATATCGCGTTTGTCTCAATTCTGTCAAACGCGTAAGGATCATACAGAGAGGTTCGCGCGAAGTCTACGAGGTACTACAAATAATGCCAAATATGATGGCATGCGCTCGCCACAATAGGCCACAATCCCAAGTCTGGTCTGCGTAGCGGTACCAAGTAGCGACTCTGGCAGCTCAGCTGTGGCGAGCTGACTCCGTGGCCGCGCACCGCCAAAAGGCTTACACAGTGAAATATATCCCGTAGCCACTGGCGATCGACGCGCCCCGGCTAATGTTATGCCTTCGTGCGCAACTCGTCGAGCTTGTAAGTTTATTGTATCACGGATCACATATAGTTTACGGATCTAATCTTTTGAGGTCATGTAGTCAACTCGAATACTACAAGCTTACCAGTATTCAGGAGCAAAAAAGGTCAACCGAATGCTCGGCTCGGCAATAAAACATTGTCAGCTCGATGAATGTGTCGAGTATAGCGAATCACGCTCGCACGAGTTGTGATGTACCATAGACTGTTTCCGAAATGTCGGCAAGTACCCTCATTCGTTACTCATGAACTACCTCGTACTTGTCAAACCGTTCAATGAAGCGCGCCCATCTTCCTCCGTCCCACTCCTTTACAGCCGCCCAATCTGCGCTATCAGCCCCAAAGGAGCGCCTCAATGCCCCAAGGAAGCTCGCTACCGTGATGTCCGCGTAGCATATGTTGTCGCCCCCGAAGAACAGCTTGTCCCTTCCGTCCATCTGTAACCACATAGCCATCTTTGTGTATCCCTCAGCGAGTTTCTTCCACTGTTCCTCGCGAGCCTGACCAACAAGATAGACTTCCTCCAACTTCTTCCCAAGCCATGCTTCCATGCTTTTTCGGAAGTATGCTCGGCTCTCCAGGTGAAGTACGTCGGAGGCCGACGGCAGCACGAGGGGCTGCATGGGTAGAAGCGCGAGCGATTCGAACACGTCGTTGAACGCCGCATGAAACGCATCCGTCCCCGGAGGGATGAGGACAGGCGTGTCAGGGTAGGTTTTGTCGAGGTAGCGTGCAATCCTGGCTGACTCGGAGACGATACTCTTCGTCGACGGGTCGTAGATGATGGGAACACTGTAGTACGGAGAACCGTCCGGATAGGTAGCCGTCGGTTCCGCTCCGATCTCCTTGCAGACCTTTGCGATATCTGGATACTCAACCCAAATAGTCCTGTGCGGCAAGCCTTTGTAGTTCAGACACAGTCTGCTCCGTGGTAAGATATTCGTGGTTGGAGCAGCGTACATGATATACTCGAGACTCACCTAGTCTTCCACACATTGGGCGAACACGCTTTTCCCGGAAATGTGCTTGGGAAGTCGTACAGGACGATGACTTGACTGGAGGGCATCTCGCTTGGCATACTTCTGGTTCTGAGGGTAATGGAGGGCATATCACGCTACTTTATAGTTCTCACATCAGCCGCACATCCTACAACCGCCCAGGGTTTGGTCCTGATCGCAGCAGCAATGTAACATAATTTGACAGCGTGATGGCCGTAATGACTGGATCACGAAAAACTTCAAGCGTCAAGCCTCGAGAACCGCAGGATGTTAGGCATTAATGGCAACGCTCGAAACCGAGCTGAGAAACGAGGTTCTGCAAATGGGAGTCTCTCGTAACATCCGCGCCATCTCCCGGAATGTCGGCCGCGATGCTCGGATAGTTCAGGCGCGGTCAGGCCAGATAGAAAACACAACCATGACCAATCAATGTGAACACCAGATAGGTCCACGTGCATGAGCTTGGGTGCATCTCCGCCGAAAGGTAGAACGTTACACATTTCGAGACGCGCGTATTCCGGCATGTAGTACCAGCTAGCATGCTTGCGTCTATCACAGAGTGTGAGAATCTCGAGGAGCGGCGCAGACGAAAACCATGGAAGGTACGTATCAAGACCAAATGTAGAAGACCAAATTGCATGGTGTTCAGACACCACCAAGTGATTCAGAAAGCATTGTGTATCGCCTATAGCACGTTCCCTCAGGGCACGAGATTAGCAACATGGAAGCCGTCGAAGCCCGAAAGCAAATAAGCACATTGGTAGTGAACGGGTAAACATCACGCAACCCTTCCCTACCTACTTAAACTGATCCGCCCGTGCGGAAGACCTACATATGCGACAGCGATAGTAAGAAGGGGGGTCGGAGTAGCCTATTCTTTAAATGTTACCAATGTGCTCCTTGTTGCAGGCCTGTTGATTGGCGAGAGAAAAATGCAGGTATGGCGCCACACTACACACTACTCAGATCAAATCAAGGCTATGACAATGAACATGAGACCTTAAATTCCATTCAAAAAATGCTACAGGCCGACCATCAAGGGAGGGGGAGGGGGTGGAGAACAAGGGCATAGAGGGCGTTCATGTGTCTGCTTAGGCATAACTGCCATGATGAAATACATGAATGAATACGCAGGGATAAAGTAAATGGATGGATCGTGTTACAGACATGCTGCGTACTGGAGGCGGTCCATAACGATGCTGGGATTAAGTTCGAATGATGTATGCGGTATGCGTTTCATGCGATTGTTGTTGAGTTGGAGACTCGGATGGACCACTCAATCTTTGACTTTGCGTCGTTTTGACCGTGTAGTCCGATATTGGTACTCGTCTTCCTCGCCTTCACTATAATCGTCACTGGCAACATCTGGCCCATACAGGGCCTTACGTTTCTCTCTGTCTGCCTTACGAAGGCGTGCAAGATTTGTTGTCAACGCCTTAAAGAAATCGCTCTGTGTGGAACATAAGGCGGTATGATGTAAGAGACGGGCACATTGCATACCTTCGGACTACGGATCTTAATACCCGGCTCTGTGGCTGCTTGCTCGAGCTTTCTCTTCTCCTTGTACTGGATCATAAAGTAAATTAAGTGTTAATGTAGCTGGTCTACGAGCAAGATCCCAGTACCTTCTTCTGCTCCTCTTTGTGGAGGATGGTTAAATGCTTGATCCAACGCTGCAAGTTGGTCTCTGAGCGTCTCTTCTTCACGCTATCGTCCACCTTCTCTTCCGCGATTTCCTCGTCGTCACTATCCGGGACGACATATGACTTCATCGTTGTCGTAGCAGAACGACGAGGTCTCTTCTTGCCCCGTGTGTGGCCTTGGATTCGAGATGGTCCTGGAACAGGAGGCAGCGGGATCACGACGACTTCAGGCTTCGCGGTGACCTCCATCTTAATCTTTGTCCGACGGCACCGCGCCCTAGCAGGGCTGGAGACCACCCCAGCTAGCTCTTCTTGTGTCAGGTAATCCTCCTCGCTGAAGTAGAATTCTGTTCCAGTTTCGATGTCCTCGAAGAGAGAAGGAGTCTGCAATCAGCAGACACGTTAGCCCCTCTTGCGACGACAGTCAACAATGCTCGTACTGGAGCTCGACCGATTCGTGCGAGCATCTTGAAATACTTCAGTGTCACCGGCATGCGTGCGTTTGCGTCATATGGTTCGTTATAAGAATACGGTTGCATAACCTGGGATCCTTCAGCTGCTGAACCAAAAGATAGACTATTGCAAAGACGCACAGCTACGCTCCCGTTCAATACAGCATGCAACATGAAGACCGCGGCAACGGCGCTTCGGCGACCGTAGTGGATGCGAATAAATCGACTTACAATCATGTAGTCTTCGAGAGCGGTGAATGTAGGCAACCAATACAACACTGTGGCTACGCACCTACAGGATATGGGAGCTTGCCCATGGTGTCGTTGTAAGATGAATACATGTCATAGAATCGTCGGCGACGAGACGGCGCGAGCTCGTCCTTCCGGATCATGGTAGACAACGTGTCCTGACCTATCGGGCCCTGTTGAGCATCAAGAGTGGTCGCGCCTAGTCAGTGGACACAATTTTCATCAAAGAAGGTGGTCCCGACGCACGAGGTCCTCCCCACTGTCTTCATTTGCAGTATCGGTTGATCCTATCATATCGTCTTCCTCATCGCCTTCATGCTCCTCAGCACCTCCATCTTCCTGGTCTCCATGCTCCTGATCTTCATGCATAGCATCTTCGACGTTTGCCTCGCCGACAGCAGAGTGTGCAGCTGCTGGCAATTGCTCTGCATGTCCTCCTGGTATGCCCAAGGGCACCCCAAGAGGTCTTGTGACATCTCTGCAAAGGCGAGCTTCGAACTTCCGGCAAGCCTTCTCGTCGTCAGGGGACGGTAGATCGTCGACGCTCAGCTGGAAATTGCGTAATACATGCGCAGCAACAACGTCCGAGAGCGTTTCATCAGCCTCGAATAGCTTCTTCAGCATCTTCCCCTTGCATCCGACCTCTAAACATGCGAATGCAACGTCACGCAGCAACGCGCTAATCTCCGTCTTGTCCAGACCTACTACCCTTCGTCCGTACTCCAGGATCCCACCGAAGCGATCTGGAGCAAACCTGTTCACGAGTACTTCAAACAGATCCTGACGCGTGATAGGGGCCAGTCCTAAGCCCTCGATCTTCTCGCGACATGTGGTCACATAGTTGTTGAGAGGCCCTGAAGACGCCGAGGTAATCGACAGCGAGGTAGGAAGGAGCGGCACCTCTGAAAAGAATACCGTGCATAGCAGGACAAGACGAACAGTTGGATCTTGGGACGTAAAGTCGCGATACAGCGTGCTGAGGACATGATTGGTGAACGTGTTGCTGATGGAACGGGTGTTGACAAATAGCTAGCTTAGGGTTAGCTAGATCATCATTGGACGCGTGCTCAAATCCCTCGCCTTGGTCAAATCCTCAACAACAGATCTGTACCCCTGTGAGTTATTCACACATACTAATGTGAAAAGCACGCACAGTAGCTCGAACTTGAGAAGCCCTTCTTTATCCAGTCTCTTGAGAGCTGTATACGCAGGTTCATTCGTCCGTGCTTCCATGCATATCTCCGCGGCGACTGTCCGACTGAGGAACATACTGTCATGACATCACGGATCCGTCAGTACTTCATTTCGAGGAATCCAGTCGCCGAGGGAAATGGGGCAATCAACACGTACTCAGTGTCGAGACGTGTTAAATCCTTCACATTCTGGATGATCTCGCCCACGCGCCCGTCAAAGGGTACCGCCGGTTTCTCGAACATCTTGCGGAAGACGAAATTACGATACTAAATCATGATGATGAATAATGTCATCATAAGGCAGAGTTGCCATTATCGTACCTTGCGATCCATGCGGAAACCATTGGCTCGCGCATATGGCAGAAGACAAGGCTGAATGGCAAGTACTAACGGGAATTGCGCCATGAGGGGGTCCTATGTCATTAAAAAGGCGCATATAGTTAGGTTTCTCTCCGATATCTGGGATAGCGTACCTTATTTGAAAAGGGGATGAACTAGTTTTCAAAGCGGTAAGTAACACCATGATTCAGATAGTCATTACTCACTTTGTACTTTTCCAACACCTCCTGCAGCGTGTCCAACTTCCCCGAACGGATATCGGTAGGAAACCTGCTGCACTTAAGTAAAGCGGTGAAGATCGAACCGTCATCCTCATTCTTGCCGTGGGGGAAGTCTCCAAAGGTGGCCGTGGCGAGGGTCAAGAAATAGTTGAACACCGGGAGGGGCAGGGTGCGGACCCATTTGGTCTTAATGAACGATACCTGTGCGCGGAAATAGTGGTGGATTGCACACTGCACGAGGTATCGTGAAAGATGGGCGCCACTAGATAGCAAGATCTGTTGCAAGCGAGAAACAGGTGAGGCATTCGAGCCGCCGGTAGACACAGGCAGGGGGGGATGCACGTACATCCAGTACTCTCTCGTTGACCAATTTCCCTCTCCCCAGAGCCCAAAATATTGCCTGTATGCGCCCATAGCGAGTGAGAAAGTACGAGGAGCGCACGTAGGGGTCTTTCGTGAAGTGATGGTAGCGTTTAGAGAGCTGGCTGAAAGCCGTCGGGTCGTCGAGCTCGTTCAGGATGATTTGGATAATCTCGTCTGGCAGATGACGAGGCATGATAACGCGGTGGGATTAGAGGTACCGCCCTGTACGCATGACCCTAAATACCGGATACGCACCACATAGACGATCCATCATGTCCACGATACGTTGGATTCGACGTCAGGGAAGCGTTGCTGCGCCCGCTGCGACCACTGTGTATGGAGAGAAGTAGAACAAAGAGAGACGACCGCTGTGGCGTGGCTCGGAGCGGTCGACGTCTGAGAAATGTTCGGGTCAGGCTGCCAACCGTGCCGCTGCTTTGGCCAAGGCGGACCTCCAACTTTCTAATGAAAGAGCGCTGTGCGATTGATCGGGCCCGTACATCTGTCACACACTGATGCATGCAGTTGCAACATACGAATAGGTCTGAGATAGGTAGGTACACTACAAACCGCCTTTGTAGTAACTACGCCATATCCTCCACGGTAACTTCCAATCCCGTACCTGCAACGATGGATGAAACGCGTCAAAGTTAACCCCTTCGAGACGCTCGAGATATAACCGTGTCGGAACCTGCGGAGATGTCATATGCTCAGGGGAAACACTCGCTGACGGACCGCAGCTGGCAGTCACGTACCCCAGACAGGAAGGCCGGCCGCGCTTTACCCGGTACCACAGCGTCCCCACCATGTTTAAACATCTCCACACATGTCAGCAGATTGTCGTTCGCTACGGTGGCGAAATCGAACACAGCGTCCTCGACGCCCTTCGCGTGGCCACCCTTCCGGAATACCTCCTCATGGTTCACGCCGTGTCGCGCGGTTATCTCTGCTGGGATTACCATTCGGCCTTGCGATGCATGGTACGGCAGTGCGCGCAGTAGCGTCGTGACCCCATGCGCAACACCAAGGTGGGACGCTGCGTGGGACAGCGTGGACGATGCGGAAAGGTTGAGCAGGGATAGCAGCAGATACAGGAATGTGGATGCCGTGGACTCCGCGTGCGCGGTGAGCGAGTCCACAGTGAGGTGTGTGGGCGTGTGTAGCTCAGCATCCTGAGAAGGCGTCTCAATCAATGACGTGACAAACCACAACCACACTGCACCCACTCACCCGAGCATCGACGATCCTCTTGAGGTGGTACGTCGGGATATCTGCGTGCCGGCACGCATCATGCACAGCCAGCGCGATTGGATGCCGCGGCGGTCTGCCCTATGTGAGGTCTCGGTCATCAAACCACATTCATAGATGTAGTCCATCTTAGTACCACAAGATCCCCAGGCCACTGGAAGTCAGTCGGCCAAACGCTGGCACGAAAAGCACAGTGGAACGCAGGCGTCAACCAGTGTGCTGGTTCGCGGTGCGACCCTCTGATATCCATTGGCCCAGGCACTAGCAGTATATTGCGAGCACAACACACGCACATCAGATATACCCTTTATAGCGTCTCTCCAGAATTGCATCCGCATCCTGCCAATAGTCGGATTTGACACTGCTTCTTGCACAGAAGCCAGCTCTACCTGCGGTCATGGTTTCAAGACGTACCGCAAGCCGTAATCCGCAGTATCACATACATAAAAAGCCCTCAGCGCTATGTAATGTGCGCGAATCTCGCGAGGCCAGAAGTGTGACACCAGATATGCCTCGTAGTCCCGTTTGCGGATCAGATCACTGCAGTACGCGTTGGGGTCGCGGACTCCCACTTCCGCACTAAGGTCACCGCTCGTCGCCAGTCCTCGGTGCCATGAGAGCGGCTGATATTTTGGTGGCTTGAGACAACGAGAGAAACGCAGCATGATAGAGAGTTGGTCCAAGCCTCGAGACGCGCTTTTACTAGCAGCCACTGACGTGACGCGTTCCTCTGGCACTCAGCACGTGACCCCACGCGTCGGTCTGTCGTCGGCGACGACCTCTCGGACTCGAGGAATATCTCAGGCTACATGTCGCATTTCACTTAGCTTCCCAACCCTTCACTTGCGTGGACATGTCAATGCGACGAACAGGCTTGCAGAAAGAAGTCCTCGCACTGTACAGGCGGTGAGTGGGACCAAAGTGGTGCACCCGGCGCAGCCGTTGACGGACGTGCGGACTTAGAGCACTGCGCATGGTCAACACCAAACCACCCGCGGTACGCCCCAAGTTCGCCCTATTTGTGCGGTACACATTCAAGGCGCAGGCGACCTTGGTGTCTCCACGCGACTATGCGGCGATCGAGCATCTCCTACGGCGCGGGCGACGCCAGGTAGAAATGTACGAGGACAGCAAGGTGCGGGACTGCTGGGTGAGCGCGGAGATGGTGCAGTGGGGGGAGAGGAACAGGGGAAGGGTACGAAATACGTCACAGTAGCAGCAAAGCTGAGAAGGGCATTGTCCAGTGAGTGACATCAGACTCCGAGTCGTGGTCGATCTGCATAGGCAAACACAAGAGTGTAGGATACCAATCTATTAGCTCTTCGCCTGCCCCTCGCCCTGCTGCACGGTCTCGAACAGACCTGCACCGGCCAGTCGTGCAGCGGTCTGCGCTTCTCCCGCGTCCTTCCTGAGCTGTGCCTCCCTCGCCTTCGCTTCCGCTTGCTGTTGAGCCGCTAGCTCCTGCTTTCCGGCTTCGATCTGTGCCTGCTCCTCGGCCATATCTGCGTCACGTTGTTCTTCGTATGCCTTCATGGCCCTCTCGTACGCAAGTCGCCGCTCATTAATGACATACTTTATCCGAGCCATGCTCTTGCGACACTGCAGCAGAAAAGTGAGTCGGTAGTCCCGGAATCATGCGGAACACAGGGAGCATATCATCCAATTGTGCATTTGGGCACATGGCACGCACCTTCAACATTCTGCCATGCACAGACAAGAAATTTGGGTGGACACCAAGCCGTCGCGCTTCCTCGATCTGCGTGGCGAGTAGATTTCGTTCCCGCAGGAGAACATACCAGAGAGTATGCAGGTCCTTGAAGCTTTTGCGGCGGAGTTCTGCAGCATTCCAGGAACGGCCTGCATTTCAATGTCGAAGCAGATTGAGCTATGAGATACTAGACAACGCAGCGAACGAAAGTGTAACGAAGAGACACACCACTCTGGTCTTTTGTCACATCTGCGGTCTCAAGCGTCTCGTATGAGACTGCGCCCTTGTCCTCCTTCCTCCGAAAGAACCCATACAGCCCATGGTTTGGATTAATCTGTATGTTCAAATGTTGACGCAATGGTCCATTCTCATTCTTCTCTGCCAGAAGGGCAGAAACCTGTCCAAGCTGCGAGCTTGCGGGTACGGATGGTAGGGGTGTAGCGTGGGTTGCCAGAGCACGAATCTGGACAGGCACAGAACGCGCAGCCCGGAGAGCAAGAGGTTTTAGTGAGGCCAGCATCCTGATGCTCACTGTGCTTGCCTACAACAAGAAACACAAGCACAAGCGGTGTCGACGAGGACTGTCTCGAGAAGTAGTTGCAGGCGCCCATTCTTGAATATGTGTTGTCACGATATGTCACGATCATGCCGCTCGTTGTCACGCGTTTTCTGCGACGCGCCCCCTGCATCTTGAGGCACAAGTCGGCCGTCGAGTCGTTGGGTGCGAAGACTCACTATTCACAGACGCTGCTAGCTTGGATTGCATCTGATATGTCTCGTGAAATGTCGACTGTCTTGTAAGCCAAGGGCTCCAGTTGCGTCGGAATGGAACAACACGTGCAGCGGTCCTGAGCCATTTCCACAAGCTTTCTATGCTCTTCTGAGGCTGTCTTCCAATCCGTCATCTACTGTGATACTGTATCGCTTTCTTACCCCTGAGGAGGCGCTTTGATATGTCGTATTTTCACCCGAATCGTGCACTCCTGAACCCAAAGTTTGAGGGTTACAAGCTGTCGCCGCTAGACCAGGAGCAAGTCGTATCTCACCATGCCCTTCAGTATAAGCCTTCGCAGACAAACGTTTCTGGCCGCTCTCATGTTACATTCCAAGAAGTGCAGAGCAGGATATCACACAACCATTTAGCAGTGTCCTCACAAAACGGACGCTTGATTTACTTTGATGAAGAACAGAGAGTCATCTCTGTTGGCCTAGACAAGGTGAGCATGAATGTGAGCATGAAGTATTAAGCTATACTCATTGAGTGACGTCGGGAAAAGTAGGCGGCTCTCGAACCTTCGTTTGAGACGCTATATGAACTACCGAAGCAGGTTCTCTCCCCTGATGTCGCCTCCCCACAACGCGAGTACCCCTCAGCCGCCTTTCTCGATACAACATCACTCTTTGTGTCCGACGGACATGGGTATCTGTATGCTCTGCAGCTGTCCGACGGGGGCCCAGCACTCCTCCAGGGTGTCTACGAGCTGAAGATTCCGCCCGCTTATGGCTCTTCGGAGGGTACTGTACCTTTCCGAGTACACCAGGCAGTGATTGTCGACCCACAGACGGCACTGGTTATCCTCTCAGCAAAGCACTATACAGGCGGTACAGTCTCTGCAGAGTCTAACGGCTCAACGGAGAAGCATTCCAGACATACCGTGGAGTTCGATATCTGGGCAGCACGTTTCCCCCTACCGCTGCCGCCCGCACAGGAGCGACCCTTAGCGTTGGATGTCCTATGGCATAGGCGCGGAGCTGATGTTCCTGCGTACACAGCATATGATGCTACACGCCAACTCTTTAAGCTCGTCGGCAGTTCGGCGTACCATTCAATCAACGCGTCGCCCGCTCCCAGCTACGAACCCTCAGCAGACGAGCTGGCGCCCATCCCTCGCGCCGGTGAGAATGTCGACAGTTCCCAGCCACCAAAGCCTCCACCATATTCCTGGACCCAGACGTCAGATTCAGTGACCGTAGCGATCCCGCTGCCGTCCTCAACCCGCACAGAGGACATAAAAATCGCGTTCACACCCCGGGCGCTCACCATGCTCGTCCGCCCAGACCCCACCACGGAGACCGAAACAGGACCCGGGCGGCCCCCGCGTTTCGACATGAGGACGCTCTGGGATGGCATCCAGCCGAGTACTAGCATGTGGACATGGGACCGTGCGGCGGAGCGCAGGTTCGGTATCCTCACGCTGCACCTCGACAAGGCGCACGAGGGCACGCGTTGGTCGCAGGTTTTTGCTGCGGCCCCCGTCCGCGCGTCCTCGGAGGCGAGTGACGGTGCTGACGACAACGGGGAGATTCCTGAGACGCTCGACCCGTCCGAACTCTGGGCGATCCGTGAGGCGTTGGAGAAGTATACCGCGGCGCTACGCGATGGTCAGGACACCAGCGGCCTCGGCCTAGGCAATGGCGTGCCTAGCCTGGCGAAGGACGAGGTCGACGACGAGCTGGACGCAAACGTTGGACGCACAGTGTGTGTCACCTGGGTCGGCGCACATGGCTCGCAGCTGCCGAACACACAAATCGGTGACGCCCCCATCCACTTGCTGTCGACACCCCTCCCCGGGACCAGTCCCATGCAGCCTCCATCACTGGTTGTGAAGAACGGTCTGGACGGCGTGTTATATTCCTTGGACGAAGCGAAGGGACCAGAAGATCAACCTACATGGAAACACACCTCGACGTATTCCGCACTCTCGTTCGTACTTGCATCAAAACAAGACGCGCGCTTCACGCACCATGTGTCCTCTACTGCGGTCCTCGCCTTTGAAAGTGGCTCCAAAGACCTCAACGGCAATGTGTATATCTACCGTGGCGCTTCACCAAAGGATAAGTGGGCAAAACAGGCTATCATCCAGGTTGGTGGCAGAACCGCCGGACCTCTACTCGGTGTCGCTGCGATCAGGGTTGAAGACGAAAAGATCGTCATTGCGTGTTTGTGTGAAGACGAGTTGGTTATACTGCGTGATGTATTGTAGGCTATACAAGACACCACTGTTCTATATCAAGCTCGCAGACATCGTAGTGTTACGAAGAAAAGCGAACCCAGACGCGAAACTACGGAAGACATTCATTAACTGGTACCAGTAGTGACTAGCAGCTGGGGATGAATACACTGGTATGGATATGGACAACAAACAGATATTGCATGATAAGCGGTCGTGAGGATCATGACGACACTGAATAATAGACAGTCAATCCCAGAATACACACACGGGGGGCGGGAGACACAACAGAGCAAGAAAATCATAAAAACGACAGAACTCGAATCTGAACACTACACCTTCAACGGGCTTTCGCTCGCATCCATGAGACCTTCCGCTTCCACCGCTGGGGTAGGTGCATCAACACCCGGAATCGATATGAGCTGCTTCGTCGTCCCCGCCCCATGCTGAGACGGTGCTGGGGGTGCTGGGGCCTCCCCTTGAAGCTCCCGATGTTGAGTTGATGACTCGCGTTCTGGACTTGATCCTGGCTGCGAATCCTCTTCGTCTCTCTCCCTCTCGAATTCCTCAAGCTGCGCCCAGAGACTGTTAGTGGCATTGTTTCCTCGGATCTCTTGTGCGCGTTCGTCGCCTTCCTCCGTCTCGATTGACTCCCCTTCTTCGTCGCTGTCGTCGTCCCCGTCAAACATGAGTGGTTGATCTGGATCCGTGATGCGGCCGTTGCCAGGCCATGCCCCCGACCTCGGCATTATCGTGATACCTGCATTTTGTTTACCGATAGCCCTGATTAGGCCTCCGAAAACGCTGCCCTCAAGAGGGTCGCGAGGAATCCCACGTGCCTCGTGGCCACGCTGCTCTGTGTCGTACTCCTCACGTTCTCTGTCTCGCTGTGCCCAGATCTCCTTCCTCGCTCTGAATGCCGACAACCTATGATCGCTGTAGATCTGTGGAAATTCTTCGGGAGTGTTGTAGCCATATTTGCGGTTCGTCCGCTCGGTGATCCATTGGTGCCATTCCTCGACCGAACGGCCATGAAGAAGCGCTACAATGAGGATGGTCATATTGTCACAGCCAATGCCAACGCCTCCGGTCGTGTCTGGGGCGAGGCAGAGTTCGCAGATCTCTTCGCAGACCTCAGGCAATTGCTTGCCCTGCGAGACAAGACGCCGTATAACATCGACCACTTGCTGCGACGAAAGGCAATCCCAGATGCCTACAATGAGCCATCGTCATGCTAGCCCACAACAATTCGATAGATGATAACCTACCATCGCAGGCGAGGACAAGGAATTCGTCCTCGTCCGTGATTTCATGTTCAGTAATGTCCGGGTCGCACGTGATGATCTGCTGTTCCGGTGATAGGTCGGCATTCTTCTTGTACTCGAAGTCACCCAAAGCTCTTGCCAGGGCGAGATTACCTGTGCAGATACCTCAGACGGCAGCTATGCTTGAGCTAGCTCATGGTGACGCACCGTTCACTCGTCCGAATGATACATAACCACCGGCTGCGGCGATGCGGTTCTTTTCGACTGCGGAAATTAGACCGTAATACGTTAGCGAGGAAGACATGCATACGATGCACTCACCCTCATTCTGCGGTTTGTGATCAAAGCTCAATGGCTTCACCTCGCCCTTGACGCTGATCACAGACCTAGAGTCTCCTGCATTGGCCTGTACGATATTTTGCTCCTGAGTTTGTCGTTATATGCCACTATAGCAGCGTACATACCACCAAAATCTTGCCGTCCTTGGTACATAGTGCAGTGACAGCCGTACAACCAGAGCTATCTCGCTGGCGCAGGAAAGTGTCGGCTGCAGAGAACATATGTATTCGTGGTTAATCCTCGAGTTGCACATCGTACGCACTGTTCCGCATATTTGAGTCGGTATCCAAGAATGCATTCTTGAGTGCTGCATGATATTGTCCGCTCTGGTATGCTTCATTGTGGACAAGTTGTTTGTGGACATTCTGTCCAGCGTACTTCGCCGCACTACCCCCTTCATGTGGCGAACTAAATGAGGTAAGTTGACAGTGGTCGAAGGGGGGTCGGACGTACCACCATGGCCGTCATACACAGCGAAAAATGTGTTAGAGTCTTCCTGGCCCTCGTCAAGGTCTAGAGCGATCGTGTGCGCGTCTTCCATAGCTTCAAGACGAAGGATGTCAGGTTCGCCGGGCAACATGCGTGATAGCACGCTCTATCCCCCTCGAGGAGTGTGAGGCAGCATTCTCGTGCGCGCAGGACGAGCAATGACCACGACTCGGACTGAAGATGACTTACAGATTCTCCACCCTTGCATCTCAGACAGGCCATAGTAGAACTTGCTATTTCCGCCTGTGTCTGTCGTTTTACTCGTAGCTGAAAATTGATGGCGGTCAGGACTTGATTGCCCAGCCACAAACATGCTACTGACCGGGTCTCGACATGGTTTGGCCCTGTACAGCACGAGATGCGCTCAGTGCTCTCCATGCGCTGAGAACCAGAGAGGGGACGCGTACCATGTTGGTTGTTGGTGTCTGTGGGTGTTAGAGCCCTGATTGATGCTGCAGAATGCTGCGAATGCGTGCGATAGTAGCGATCGAGATGAGCAGATGACGAGGGACGCGCTGGATATGAATTCGGAGCGGACGGAGGGGGCTGGGCAGGTCGTGTGGATGCAGCTCGAGTCAAGGCGTGTTGTCGATTATTTGCAGGAAAAATCGCGACTGGGTGGGGCATAGCTCTCTTTCCTTATTAGGAAGCTGGAGCGAATATTAGATCACACCGCGCCTCGATCTCAAGGAAAAGAATGCTCCCTCCCCGCAGTCATGCAGCAACGTGGTGATAAGATACGCACGGGTACGAATACACACGAACAACACTTTCAGTACACGGGCAAGGGTATCCAATCACGGTACATAGCAGGCTAGAATAACAATACTTCGGTGTCGTACAACCTCAGTCACGCAGCCTTCTTCGCACTCGCACGCGCAAGCCTCTCGCGATGTGACGGAGGGCCTGGAGTGCAACCTCTTTCGTGTCGTCTCCCCCGACGTGCCAAAGGGGCATCTTCTTCAGAGTCGTCTGGGTCACTCGCAGGATCCACGAGTGCCTTCCCCTTCCCTTTGTCGGACTTCTTCGGCGCTTCGCTCAGTGTGGCCACCTCTGCATTTACGCTTGTGGCCCGAGCGCCCAGCCTCCTGAAGCGATTCGCCGGTATTTCACTACGACTCGCCCGCGATGATAGTGGCGCGTCTTGTGCGTGTCCAGCATCTTCGTCTTCACTAACGGATGGAGGAGTAAGAACAGTCGGCTTGTCACTGCCATCCAACTTAAAGGAGACCCTACGACCTCTTGACTTACTCCTCCCCCTCGCGAGGGAACTCGCTCGCGGCATCGGTATGGGGGACGAGGACGAGTTCGGAGGAGAAGAGGGCGGTAATGTTCCTTCAGACAACGACGCATCATAGCCGTAGTATGAGTGCGCGCGAGAAGGTGAGGATGTCATTGATGGGCCTGCATCTGACGAATGCCCGGATACCCAGCGAGATTCAGGAGGCCTGTTTCTAGTCGGCGTCCAAGGGGGCCACTGCGGACCCGGCATATAGAACGGGGATGGATATGAATACCCTGGCGCCGGACCATGCCCGCCGACAGCAGCACTGGCGATGTAAGACATGACGACACGTGCAATCTGTTCGATCTGAGGATCACTCGGAGGGTGAGGAGGGTAATAAGCAGCGCGGTGTTCTTGGTGGCGGGAAGAATAGGGCAATGATGTGGGGTCCGACGAGGGTATACGAGGGGTACGAGATCGGGCGCGGGTGGGCCGAGAGGTACCCCGTTTCCGACCGCCGTCTGTGTGACGAAACTCACTGTGAGGAAACAGAGAAGTCTTGCTCGAGAACGGCTAAGCGTACCACTTTCGTCGTCCGACCTCAGCTGAGGCGACGCGGGCTTGCGTTCCGGAGCTTTGTCGGATGCGCGCTGAGTGGAAGACGGACCGGCCTCTCGAGTGCTTCGACGACTTCGAATTGGAACATCCGAGGGCGAGTTTGGGCTTGATCCTCTTTGCTCGGATCGGCCTGATGAAGACGATGATGAGACAATGCGTTTGCGCTTTCGACTCCGCGGCGGCATCGACGGAGGCACAAGGAAATCGTCTTCGTCATCCGAAGGTAATCTTGAACTCGAATTGCTCTGCTTTAAACTGGGGTCTTCTGGTTCATTGTGAGGAACATCTGGGCGTACAGAGACTTGTCGCTTTTTGCCTTTATCTCTGTGTGGGACACTCAAGTCGGCGGCTGTGCCATCGTTATCCACATGGTGGTCCCGAGCTTCCATAGCAGAGCTGGCCTCGTGCTCTACCAATGCTCTCATCGGCATAGCACTCTGTGATCTGCGCGTAATCAGAACTTCGGGAATCAGGGAGTGTTTAGAGGGTTTCCGCTTCAGTCTTGAAGACCCAGCCTGTTCTTCTGCATCGGTTGATGAAGCAATCGCGTGGGAAATAGGACTACTGGCACATTGAGAGCTGCTCCCAGGCTTACGACCAGTCTTCGCAATTGCGCCTTTGTATCGCGGTCTGGGCTTTGGCCGCGGAGGTGGTGAAGGAGAAGGAGATGATAACGGCGGTTCGGAAGCTTGTGAGAGGTCAGGGGTGCTCGCAGTGACAGACGAGGAGGATAAAGGAGGAGTAAAGAGCTGTCGCACAGGACTTAGAGGAAGGGGCGGAGGAGGCATACTAGACTTCTGTCGCGCAGGCGTCTTTGAGGTATCTGGCGTTGACTTCGAATGCGCTTGCCGTGCCGACCGAGCCTTTTGCGGAGGAGCCCTTGACTGTGACCTCCCGCGTCTTATGGGTGGCCGAGGGGGCGAGGATGATGGCGAACCCGTGAGGTCAATAACGCCCAGCTTTGGGGCAGCTTTGGGAGTTACTGGTTGTCGTTTCACCGGGGTAGTGTAGTCAATGTCCCATGATGCAAGCTCGTCATCGGAGAGGTCGTCATACTGAGCAAGGGACCGTCGCGGGTTTGAGACAAATTTGGGCTCGTATTCAGGATCGTCGTTTGCCACCTCTGTGGCACGCGGTAATGGCCTTTCCAAGCGGACGCGTTCTCGGGAAATATCATCCCGCGTAAAGGCTGCAATAGGATTTTTTGAGTGAGGAGAGATTTGATGATAGACCTGTGACTCTTCCAGATCGTCGTCTTCGTCAGCATCGCCATGCAACTCTCTCCTTCGCCTCTCGGCCTCCATAAATTCTCGAAAATCCTCTTCGTCGGCGGGATCCATTGGGATTTCGCGGCGTGCCTGCAGTTTCTCTCTCTCCAGTTTGAGCTCGTCCGAGATGTTCGCCTCCGGCGCGAACAAGTCAAGGTCATCCACATCCTCATCCTCACCTTCAGTATGTAGCCCACCCCCGTCGCTACTCGCGTCATTGGCGTCCGAAGATGGCTCATCCCCTGCAAAGTATCCCATCTCATATTTCGTGGGCGACCCGCGGAGAACGCCGCGGTCTTTGACAATGGTGCCGTCCCGCAGGTCAATAATATCATCTTCGTCGAGCGGCCGGTCATATCGTTCACCAAGCTGAGCCCAGAAGTCTAGGAGGCGTAATGAAGAGGCCTTGATGCTTTCACGGATGTGATATGGCGTCTCAGAAGCCGACGAGCTTGGTAGCGAGATGGAACTGGAGGGAGTGGACGCAAGCCGAGGGCGCTTCGCCGGGGGCGCCCTGTTTGCAACATTGCGAGATTTTGTGGCCGGTGCGATACGCGAGCCCGGAGGAGAAAGCGAGGGCGTTATGAGTGCAAGACGAGGGGGCCGTTCCTCGCTGTCTTTGATACCGTCGCCATCGCCCATGGCAGTCGCAAGTGCTGCCAGTGGTCGTGAAAGCTCAAACCAAGCCCAAATTGGGAAGAATAGTCTCCGACGCGGTTCACGTGCACAGCGCGTCGTGGGCGCTTGCAGTTGAAGTCCATGATCATCCTCCTGCACTCAAAAGGTCGTAAAATATTGTCTGCTTACGGGAGACCACGAAACAGTGAACGTGAAGGGTAATGACACGAGCAGTTGTCTCTGCCACTACCTATGCTGCGTCTACTCAGCTGGAATAGTACCTTCATACCACCCTACTTGCTGTGCGTTCGCCTCATGGAAGTCTGACCTTGGGACATCGAGTTCAACAGTCTGGAACTACTATATAGTCGGCCCTCTCCACTGTTACTCTCACGCCTTTCTTCTATTCGGATTGTCTACCAATGGCACATTCACTGCACTAGAGTGTACAATGCCTCAGGTCAGAAGCGACATGTTCCAATGTCTCAGCCATGAATAGCTCTGGGGCGGCACCAAACCACGTTGGAGCAGCATGCGGCTCACAGTACATACTACTGGACTTTGTCGTAGCTCAGGGCTACGGGTGCATACAGCGCTTGCGCACAGGACCACAGGGTCTGGACTACCCATCATTCCCTACTAGCGGCGAGGAAACATGGGGCAGATTAGCGGCGACAAGGACTTCCATAACCATCATGTGAGTGCGCCACATGAGTACGACTTTCTACGATGAGCAGAAATTAACGGCATGGTACTCACGATCATTCATGACGAAGCAAAGCAATACACCGATGACGTTCCCCGCACCATCCCGCAGCGCGGGGTCCGAAATTTGTTCAGGAAATGGGCGAGCTGAGGCCAGAAGACATGTAGGAAATGAAGGTGAGAGAAAAAGAGGCCTCACGCGACGTGAGAGGCCGGACGCAGCTCTGATCCGACGGAGGTGAGTGCTATGTGCCGACAGGCGATCGTACTGATGAATCATCTCAAGGCGTTGTGGTCTGTTCATTGAAGCGACGTGCAAGCAAAGTCAACGCACGTTCGCTTCAAACCGGCCAGTGATGGAGCCAATGCTCGCGCACATGTGACGCGCCGCTATGTCTTAGGACGATCGCCAGTGCCTCGTTCGGATACAGAGGAGGTAACCTACATCGCAATGCGATTTCGACAGCGAGGTCTGCTCCAAGCCGAAGGCTTCATTTGCCACTCCATCATCTTGATAACACCGAAGGCTAGTAGTCACACGAGTGCTGCTGCCATTACATATCCACAGTTGCAGACAGCGAGCGCTCATGGAGTACTCCTCAACAAGGGGGTCCGAAGGGAAGCGGTATAGCATGTTGCACTGGACGGAGAGGAGCTATCAGGGACTTTGAATGATAAGACTATCGAGACGTGCTCTGCAGTGCGCTCAGGTACGTAGAGATCCCGCTCGTCAAGTTGCTTTCTGCGTCCGACGACGATCATGCAGAGTCAGCTGCGCGTGGCGGAGTCTCGAAGTCTTGGCAACGCCATCTTGGTCACTGGACATGCTCGACGCTCCCGAAATGCCCTATATCAGTGTCGGTGGCACAAGTCGGCCTCAGATTCAGATGATCTACCCGGCATACGCCTTTCCAAGAAAATCCTTTCAAGAAATGGCGCCTATTCTGTGAGCCACACCGCTTCAGATCGATGCAGCAGTCGTTCTGCGGAGGACCGCGCCATCGGTATGAGCAATGAAATTGACAATCACGTACAGCGTTTCATCTTTGCAGCTGTGGGAAGGACCTATCGCACTAAGTGCAGCATGCGCGTTGGTGACGAGAGATAGGGAACAGCTCAGTACCCCAACCGGTGGTCACACGAGCAGCTAACACAAAGTGCACAATGATGCACGAGCTATCCTGAGAATCAGCAAAAAACAATTCTGAAGTGGAGTGTTGACTATGGCATGTTTGACGGTAACACGATATCTGCGCTCTCTGCAGAACAGTAATGCAACCCATGTTACACGGTGCTCGGTTCGCTTCGACAGGCGCTTCAGACCAGTCCACTGTAGACGCTCGATAATCTGGTTGTCTGCAGCTCCGATGTCATGCAGCTGGCCACATTGGGTGGGTACAGGCCTAGGTTCAAGCTAATAACAGATTCGTACAGCCGCCGGGCCTCTATTACCTTCACGCTGGATTGGATGACGGCGGATCACTCAAGCCACAATGCGTGTAATTGTATGGCCACCATGCGTCTGCAGCACTTTTCTGGCCGGCGCCGATGCGGGGTAGCTTAACCGGCTGCAGGCGGTCAGGCTACTCTGCTGCAGGCGAGTGCTCTCTAGCGTGTCTTATCTGTTGAGCTCGCCCGGCAATCCCGCAGTTCAACCGAATGCGTCCGCAATTCTGTGGACTTCTATGATGACACAGGCTCCTCAGCTGCTCGTGTGATACCTGCTGTATCTATGCTTCGAGCTGTGCATGCAGATATAATACAAGATGCGCGATTCAGACCGGCTCGTTAACCCATCCCGAGCATCCTAGTGTCTTCAATCCCACCAGTATGTCGACGACCGCGAGTTCTTCAGCGGTTCGCCGGCCTACAACGAAGGTATGCTCTCGAACCTATCTGCCTCCCATACACTACTCACAATGTCTAACAGCGAGCCTATCATACATGGCACTCAAAAGCCACAGAGCAACCACGCAGTCACTTCGAGGACTTCTTGCTCGAGATCGGCGCGAGCTCACAGGCGCAACATTTATGCTGCATGCCGCGGCAAGGTACGTGTGGCTGCTATGTAATGCACGTTACGTTCTTATCCTTCGTTACTAGTCGGTACGGATCGTCCTCTTCGGGGCCACCGCCGTATGACCACATCTGTAGAGACTCGGAGACAGTCTAGTGACGTGAGTCCGCTATTGTCTCCATAGTCGCATTAGTTAACAGGGTATCTAGAATGCGCGAGAGCTTTCCCCCAACAAAGGCTCCCGAGTTCCTATGCGAGGCCGTCGACGAGAGCTAATTGCTATCAGCACTGCGTCGTATGCTGGTCATAGGACGCCCCATCCCCTTATGCTATCTGCTCTCGAGGTTGGCGGCGCAACCTCGCTTCTTAAGGTCGAAGCCTCGTCGGCAGTCAATTTCCAGACCTATGACGCGGTCGACTCCTACTTCTCCGTCGACATCTCACATTCATCTCTGAGGTCGTTGCTCGGTCCTGATGCTCATGATGAGCAGCAATTGCCGCTGCCGCGGAGAGACGTGTACGACGACGTGCGCACAGAAAGCGCTGATCTAGTGGCAACGGAACGGGATCACTCCGCGTCCCCGTCGCGGTCTATCAGGCGCTCTTCCTCCCGCGATTCGTTTTCCACTGCTCCCTCATCGGAGGCACCGGCGACTCCCAAAAGTCACTCGCCTCTCCTTCCGGAAATTCGACCGAGCTTGGCAGACCTAGAGCACGCTTCGAGATTCAGGGTCCAAGCCCAGTGCGTGACCTGCAGAAAACCCGGCTCGAACTTCCCGAGCTGTTCTCGATGCGGAGAAACGTGGTGTTCAAGGGAATGCAGGCTGAAGGGAAGCGGGGGATCAAGGCACGTATGTCACGGTAGAGGTGCAGATTCCCAGCAGTCGTCTTTTGCATCTCATGACATTTAGGATAGATGTTATTCTTTCTTGGCTTGACATCTATATACACGCACAAGACTGAGCTCCTGCATTATTTCTAGTATTCCGCAATATGTATTCTTAGCCAAGTACAATTCCAGGCTTCCTTGATCGTAGCCCGCTTCTCGCGGCTATCTCCAAACCAGACATCATAAGTACACGACACCCGAAGTCCGCGGTTTGGGAAGATAGCAGAAGTTACGAGATAAGTGCCACAATTGTATCTGATAAGATGGAATTGCCAAACTAAACTCGGGTACCTCGCGTCCCTGTCCCCGCGTTTCTCGGAGCTTGCGCGATCACAGGCATAAAATTGCCCCTAAAATCGTTGTGTGTTTAATCATCGTCCAACTAACTTTGACCATCTCCTTTCATTCTCAGGACTGGGAATACACTGTTCTTGTATCACAAGTTCATCAAACTCTCTGCTTATCTCGCCTAGCGGCGGAAGCATCAGGTCAACGCCCGGGGGCAGTGGCTTTTTACGCAGTCCGGAAGTCCGAGCAGGGTTTAGGCACCGTCTCTCTCAACAGCCCCTCGCAAACCTACCTCTGTTGACCTAACACTAATTTTGACGAGCGCTCTGACCACCGTTCTAGGACCGCAACTGGTGGTCTAGTCCCTAATTTCAAAGTTCTGACCGTCTACAGAAGCCCATAGCAGACGCCTGTGGTAAGTCTGGTCGTGTGACACCCAATTATACGCTCCATGTTGACAATCCTTACATAAATGCAGTCAGATTTCTCAGCAGCAGCCCCCATCTTCACCCATGTCAACGACAGTGACCTGCGTCAGTGAGGTATGTGAGTTCAGTGGTCTTTCACCATACCCTGGCCTGATGATGCCCGCAGCAACCTTACGTCTCATCGCTGTCGATCCACTCAAGAGTGAGTGGCAATGCGTGCTCACCCAGTGGTGTCGGCGCGACATCTCTTGCAGGCAATAATACCGCCGCAGACACACGACGAACGCCACCAGCTCCCAATGCGGTTCGCGTCGACCTGCCCGGCGACAATCACGCGTGGGCCGCACTCCTCCGAGGAGCTTTGCAGAAAGCTGGGGTGACAGCGGGGGCAGACGGAAGTGTCCTGCGTGTGAGTTCAACGCATTCGCGCTCGCAGTCAGACGCTGTGGTGGGCTATACGCGTCTCCGCACCGGTGGAAGAGAGGGTCGCGCCTTCCGCAGACAACGTGTGGCATCGTCCGTTGACTTGCAAGGTCGCCGAACGCGAGACACGTACCGACCCGGGGTGCCCCCTGCTCTTTCTACCGTCCTTCCCCTCCCTAAACCAGCGCCCGCGGTGCTTCACACCTCTCAGGACGATCTAGAGTTGCTCGGCTCATTCACCCCAACAAGCTCCCCCCGTCGCTCCTTGCGGTCCCTTCTAGCCGCGGAGCAGCCCCGAACATATCCATCACAAATCCCGCCGCACCCCAGTGATAGCGGGGCCTATGATGCTGCTTCGAATGGCGACCAGGCCCCGTCACGCGCCTGGCCGCCGTCACGGCATTTGTCCTCCCTTCCGTCCATATGCCGCACTCCGTCTTCATACTCAGGGTCGGACTATTTCTCAAGCGTGCCCTTGTCAGCTGGTCCGCCAACCCCTGCGCGCGAGACCTCCCCGCCGCCGACACTAAATCACAAGGCGCTGCATCCGGTCCTTGAGTCGCTTGAGGACGCCTCAAAAATATCCGTGCAGACGCGCTGCGCAAATTGCACGCAAAAGGGAGCCAACTTCCCTTCCTGCCCTAGATGCGGAGAGATGTGGTGTTCGCGAGAATGCAGATTGCAGAGTAGCGGAGGCAAAAAGCACACTTGCCGTAAAGCTCAGTGATGTACACTGTCGTCATCCTAGGTCACGTTTGGCTTTTTCTCACAGATCTCCGGGCCTTTTGGTATACCTTGTGGCGCCGTCGTCATACCTCGTTCTAGGCCTTTATGTTGTCACCATTGTATCGTAGACATGCTTGCTATCGTGCTCTCAAATGTAGTGTCGTTTTACGTTTTCTATGTGTCGGCAAGGTGGGGACGAAGTGAGATGGCGCGCCATCTCCGCATGCTCAGCGAGGTTCCAGTTTTTCTAGTCGCGTCTTCTGTGAACGTGAAATGAACGGCAGCTGCCTCGCCATTGCGAGCGCTCCGTCAGAGAGTTCGTCTCACATGAACCAATCACCCCTGGACCTAGACGTAGCCAATTACAAAATACACGAGTGACTGTGCATCTATTTCCAGATGCCCCCGCATTGCGGGGGTCTATAATAGGAGGATATCCTATTGGTCGTCAGACACGAGGTCGCAAGCCTTCTGCATGTCAATGCGTCCAAACCTTGTGTTCAACTACGAGAAAATGATCTTCTTGCCTTGTGGTGGTAGAATGACCGGCTTCAGCTTCTCATTGAGCCTTTTCTTTGCCTCCCATGATGGGTGCAAAGGCTTGTCGTCTTTTGACTTCGCCTTCGGAGGTACAGACGCATGAGAGGGGACATTCGGTACCTCGCCCTTCTTCATCCAGCCCTTGTCACTCGGCGGAGCCCTGAACGCCGAAGGAGGGCCTCCCTTACGAGAACCGCCGGGCGGATGGGTACGATTCCTGCCATGAGGGTCCGCGCGCCTCTGATTACGTGGCTCTTGTGCCATTGCTTCGCGCTCTTTCTTGACGTGATTCGCATTTCCGCCGTACTTCTTCTCCCAAATACTGTTAATGAAATTTGTGGTGAGCTAGAGCTTGAGGGACACGGCGAAGGATGCACATACGCTCTCCGAGCTCGCTGGCCGCGTCTGTTTTTCCGCATGTCGGCGACCTTCACCTCTTCGTCGCTGAGATCAGAAGCGTCCGAGTCGCCTCGAGTGAAGCCAACAGATAGTGAAGGAAGGAATGTAGATTCCGCGGTTGCCTTCGACTTCCCTTTCGTGTCTTTCGCGGGAAGTGCAACCTTCTTTCCTTTCTCCGCTTGCTGAGAAGCGCGTTTGGTCGCCGATGCAATAGCGACTGCAGCGTTGTCGCCACCGTCCACATCGTCGTCGTCGTCGTCGTCGTCCTCCTCATCATCGCTATTCTCATCTTCGTTACCGCTGTCGTCTGCTTCGGATCCGTCACTGTCTGCTCCACCCGCAATCGATTGACCTCGAGGATTAGCGTCGTCAACCGACCCAGACTCCCAACCATCGTCGTCATCATCGCCGCGCACTGTCCCGGATTCCCAACCAGCAGCGTCCACCTCGGGAGCAGTGCTTTCATCCCCGCCTTCATGCTCGTCGCCACTACCCCCTACAGGCCGGCTAGGCGCCTTCGCCTTCTTTACCTTCGACGGAGGCTCGTCGTCAGATCCTTCCGCATCAGGAGCCTGCTCTGGTCCTTTCCGTAGACTGGGATCTACCATCTCCTTGAGGGCGGTGAGGACGGAAAGAACCTCTACGGCAAGTGTTTTAGAGCTCAGGAGCCGATCCTGGACCTTTCTGGCTGCGGTCCCAGGATCCGCTGATGTTAGTAGGTTGGGACTAAGTTCTGTCGAGATCGCGGTTTGCATGTGTTCGTTTTGCAATAAGAGGCGGTCCTTGTTAAGTTTAGTCTTAAGAGCGAGATTGGCAATAGGCTCGTGGTCAAGGTGCTGGTCCATAGTCAACACACGGAAAGAGACTGAGTAGCGGATAGGCGTGTGTACCTTAATGACCTCGAGTTGACTCTCAAAATCGAGAATCATTTTGGCATTGCCTTCCGGGTCCTTAGCCCTGTATACAAAACAATGAACAAGCCCTCCGTCAGCCATGATCCGTTTCACTCACCTCAGTGTTTTGAGCTTCTTCACAATCTTTTGCGTCTCAAACGTCTTCTCTTTCTTAGCTACCTTGCGCATTTCTTTCGCGGCATGATACTGAACGAGTAGTATTAGATATCAGCCACAAGATATGCAGAAGCGGGCTTACTAGTTTTCTTGTCAATTTGACAGACAGATCTTCCTACGCTTGCAGAGCGGCTGTCGATACAGACAACCAAGGCAGAATGGCCCTACTCACTTCTTTAGCTACAGCCCCCCGCTTCCGCTTTGTTCCGCGCTGCTCAGTCACAGAAGCCATTGTTAATAGTATAAGATTTCCAGAAGCCTATACTGAGTGATGGTTGCAAGAGACTCAGAGCGACTTGTACGGTACTTGTCTGGTCCAAGGGGAATGAGGCCAAGCGGAGAACACGGAAGCGCCGGTCACGATCGATCGATCAAACAGCCGCCACCAGCTTCGTCCGCACCGTCACTCAAGTACTCAAGCTGCACTCATCCGCCGTGCTTGCGCATATACCCATTAACCACGAGAACCAGCTTTGAGACAATACATTTCTGTTCAGCGTCGACACGCCATACACAGTATATACATTTGGTAAATTCTAGAGATCTTCAGCTCGTCGTGAGCTCACTCAGTACCGGCGGAATCGGCTCCCCGGACTAGTAGTTCTGTGTAAGCCGGAACTTGATGTAGTCTCCCGCCTTTACAAGACGGTAAGCCTTCCAACAAGAGGGGTATCCTGACCATGACTCACTGAGATCGGCTCATATTTCTTTGGATTCTCTTCCGAGTACGTTCCAGGAAGGCAGTCAACAGTTCGCCCAAAGTCCTAATGAATCATAACAGCCAATCAGTTCCCCTTGGTCATGTTATGCAGATTTTGAGCAGGCGCTCTTACCGCGGTACAGAACTAGAGAGCATGTCAATATTGAGCCAATACTTAGGATTAAAAACGTACGTATGGAATAGAATACCGTTCCGGTGTCATACCGTCTTCGCTGGTTAGGTTCGGTGGTGCAAGAACACGGTGAATAGTGCTCTTGATCGTATCGTTGGACCCTGGGATATACATTGTAAATGAATTTGATATCGTCATACGCGAGTGGTGGACGTACATCGGTTTAGGAAATCACCTGCGTTTACAACGATGGCGCCCTCAATGGGCACAGCGCTCTGAGATGCACTGTTTAGCCTCGAGTGTAAGGCATCATACGGAGACGTAACGTACCGTGAAAACGCCAGGCTGATTGGGACTTTCCACCTCCAATCCACCAGCGCCGTCTTGCATCAGCAATGTAATACTACCGAAATCAGAGTGTGCACCGATCCTAGCAATCTCATCCCTCTGGAGCTCGTCGATCGACACACTATGAGACCCACCGCGTGTTAGTGCTATTCTAGCATTGCATTAGGAACTTGCTCGCCTCGGGTAGTGCAAGAGCCGGAGCTGATTATCGGCTTCTTTATGAAAGCCGACAAGATAGTCCTCTGAAAGGCCAAGACCCAACGCAAGCGCTCTCAAGAGCGTCTTCTCGATTTCGTAGCATGACTATCCATCAATCGTCATTGGATCGTCTGATCGTAGTATACAGGATGCACATACCCAGAAGAAGTCGAGGCACGCCTCCTTGAATCCGGGAAGTACGCCATCAGGCAGCCAAATGTTGGACATGTGCGGGTCATGTTCACGGCCACACTCGAAGCTCTCCTTCGCGTCGGGAGCCTTAGCACGAAGCTTTGCCAGCTCGCCGGCGTCGTACACATGCTGCGACACCTTCTCCTTTCCAGGCGCAGAGTAACCTTGTCAACGTCATGAGTGATATCGCACTCAGAGTACTTGAAATACGGTACCTCGATGGTGGGCGCCCGACTCTGGATGAGGAGCGAGCTGCTTGACTTCGACAGGCTGTTTGAAGAATTTCTTCGACTGTGATAGCAGACATAGGTCATCGGTACCGCGTCGCCGATCAATGTAATGACGACATACCCAGTCGAACATCCCGTCGATCTTCTCCTTTGCGAGGCCATGATTCACAAGGTAAACGAATCCGACAGTCTTGAACGAATCAAGCATGGCATCTGCTACCTCCTGCTTGTTTGAGCCATCGATGAAGGCTGCAAAGTTGACGATGGGAATGCCCTGGACGTCGCCAAGTTTCACCGCGGACGTCATGACCACTGGAAGAGGAATCACGTATCGCAGCAATTAGAGACCTACAGCTGGGCACAACGAGAGACGCTAATCGCTCTTCGACTTTATATCGCGTCAGACGCCAAGCATCGACTCGTGAAATGCTATCAGGACAAATGCCCCTGAAGCTGCGATTTGCGATAAAGAGCGTTTTAGAGCTATCGCGGCGTACAAAGATACGTGAATGTACCTGCTCGGACTTACCGTATCTTTCTTTCAATGTCTTACCCTATCTGTGGCTTCTCATAGCATTGATCAAGTTCCAAGCCAACTCAGCTATTTATATGACAGTCACAGTGCAATGCAGATGGTGGCACCCGACGCAGGACATCAGCGTGACGAAGATCATTGCATAGACGCGTGACGTCACAGCGCGACACGATCGTAAGTCGGTGTGATTGATCGCAAATCCCTCCGAGCTTCCAACCCCCGCCAACTAATGTCATTCCGCTCTGAGTCAACAGTTGTCGAGAGTTTCACTGAGATATTTGAAGCTGAAACCATCACCATGGAGGACGTGGATTCCTCCGAGGACCGTCTCTTCGCGACGTTTGATAATTACCAAGAGTTTCTGGACACTCAACGGACGCTGTTGTCGTCTGACATTTTGGAGGAGCCTGGAGCAGTAGCTGATAGAGAGGAGTCACTTCTTCTGAATAAGCTAATTGGTACTGTGAGTACCTTAACGCCTCATGAGCGCGTTCATCTCAAACGCCTCCCAAGCTCAACGAATACCAAGAACAAGCATATCTCTTGGATCCGTTCCTGGAACAACTTGTCACACCGGTCGTTGAGGCTTTGAAGCGTCATGCTAGAGCGCTGATAGAGGATCAGTCGACGGACGTGAAGGGCACTCGTGTGAGCCGCGTCGCGCAGCTATTGTACACTTATATCAAGTTCCGAGGATACAAGACGATCAGTCAGTGCAGAATGTCTGCTATGAAGATGTGGACTTACTTCGTCGCCCTCAGCAAAGTTCTTCCCTCACGAGATCGCAGACCTTTCCATCGTGCTAGAGTACATCTCGTCGCCACGGAGCCCGTCTCAGGACCCCGCCCAGTGGTCTTTGAGATATGTTGTGCTCCTATGGCTCTCCCTCATCTGCATGATACCATTTGACTTGGAACAATTTGACGACCGCGACCAACTCGGACAGACCGCTATTATGATGGAGGCTCTAGGCAAATCATATTTGGCCAAGGCAGGATTAGAACGCGAAGGTGCATCAATTCTGCTTGCGAGATTCTACATGAGGTAGGTAGGCAATTCAGGCCCAGTTCCCGCAGCTTCATGCTGATTTGTGTAGAAAGGATACGTGCGTGAACTTCCCCGCGTTCCTCGAATGGGCTACGTCATTCATGAAATCTCCAACCGATCCATTTCCTGTGAGTCCTCATCATGTCGATATTCGCAAACGCTAAATTCAGGCAGGCGATTGGTATCCTGCAAGTCTTGTGTGAGATTGCAAAAGCTGGGTCTGCTGAGCAAGTATCTACGCATGTAGCCACGTTGCTTGAGGTCGTCAACGCCGTACAAGAAAGCCAGAGCCTCATGGGAAATAGCCTTATTCGTAAATTGCGCACAAAGCTCATCTCCCGGATCGCTTTGCGATTGCTCCCTGCCACATTCAGCGCTGCACGCACCAGAGGTCAGTAGACTAGTAATTGTATCGTTCTCCGTCGCTCATCACGCAATAGGTCGAGCCTTGACTGCGCATCACGAGGTAGATTCCAACAAAGAACATTCCGCTGAGGAGGAAATTGACGTCCCAGAAGAAGTCGAAAGCATACTGGAGGAGCTTTTTAAAGCATTGCAGGATAAGGTACAACCACACGAGTGCCATTCGGTCTCTATTACTCAGCACGCATCATCAGGATACGATAGTGCGATGGTCAGCTGCTAAGGGTGCTGCACGCATATCTGAGCGTCTCCCTGCTGAGTTCATTGAACAAGTAGTGGATACAGTGATCGGGCTCTTCTCTATACATTCTATCGCAGCTGCTAGCATATATGACATGCCATCCATTGCAGAAGGGACCTGGCATGGCGCCTGCCTCGCATGTGCCGAGATAGCCAGGAGGGGTCTCATCGCAGACGAGAAGTTGCCTGACCTGATTGGCTGGCTCTGCAAGGTACGCTTGATAAAATGGAGTCAACCAGAGCGTCAGTGCTCATCTCTTGGATACGCAGGCCTTGTACTTCGACATCCGAAAGGGCGCGCATTCCATCGGCTCGAGTGTCCGGGATGCAGCCTGCTATGTGCTTTGGTCGCTTGCGAGAGCACAGCGTACCTCAGCGCTGGCGCCGCACGCAGAAAACCTGTCTCGACGGTTGGTCGCAGTATCTCTGTTTGATAGGGAGATACACATCCGCCGGGCTGCAAGCGCTACCTTCCAAGAGTATGTTGGGAGAACGGTCAGTCCCACTGTCTGAATACCTCAAGTCCTCGGTTGATTCTGGTCATACATAGAGCCTGTTTGCTCATGGGATTGATGTCCTGCGGAAGACCGATTTTTATGCAGTTGGGATACGCCGGCATGCGTTCCTCGTTGCTGCGCGTGAGGTTGCAGAGTGAGTGTTGTTGTTTGACTTGCATCAACCTTTCTCAGTTAATGTATGCGCAGACATGAAGCGTACAGGCCGTTTTTAATCGACCATCTATTGACCATCACTATTCGACATTGGGACCCAGCAATGCGACTACTTGGAGCACAATCCCTGCGAGCCATTTGCGAACTTGAACTCCCAGCTTTGGGCCCCAAAGCTGCAGAAAGAGCGGTGAGCATGGTTATAATGCTTAAGTTGTCTAATCTGACGTATGCGCACCAGTCCTTGTTCGCCATGGGTCCTGATACCAGCGACATACACGGCTCACTTCTGGCGCTCACGGAGATATCCTCTGCATATCGCGAAGCGGAACGAAGTTTCGAGTTAGAGTGTCGCAAGGTGGGCACGCATTTTAACGTCAGTCTGCATGAGCTCACGAGCTTAGATCTTCGCATCCCTGTCGCAAGTCCCGCTCAACATCATAGAATCTCCGAGACATGAACTGGTGACTGCCGCAGCATGTAGCTTGATTGCGAGCAGCATTTCTGCTTCAGAAATCGATCTTGAAAAGACATCCGTCCCCCACTGGCGCAAAATCGTCGACATTGGTTTGAAGAGTAGGAGCACGATAGTTCAGGAGGCTGCAGCAACGGCCATGGCTGCCGTGAGCAAGCTTGTTGACTGCTCTGCTGTTGTCAGCAGGTGAGTCTTCGGAACGCATACCAATGCACCTACTGACCGCGGTCAAGATTGATCCGAGAGTTCAGCGGAGGCTCCCCGTCGATGCAGCAGAGCCTTTGCAGAGTGCTCGGAGTCCTTGATTACAACTTACATCCCAATGGACTCGCAGAAGCAGTCCGCTGTCTTCTCAGCTCAGTGGATCGATCTGTGAGATCTCGCTTCGGGTCATGCTCATGGCGCCGCTTTGACCAAGATCTCAGGTTCCTGTTGGAAGCATGACTGTAGAAGCCAGACGTAACGCTTTTGCATCAATGCCCCAAATTCTAGCCAACGTGGCCTCGAGGCTGCCTACACGTACGACGTTCGATCAGATTCCCATGATGTACTCTGATGACTCGCTAGATTTGGCCACGCCAACGGTCTGTGCGTTGCAGGATGCCCTTCTTGACGGACTTACCGATTATACATCCGATGAACGAGGCGACGTTGGTTCCTGGGTTCGGATCGCTTGTGTGAAGGGCCTTACGACGTTCGCTGAGACCATGTTTGGCCACGCGAGAGAATTGCCGAATTTCCCGGAATACTTTCCTGCGTCAAGATACCACGACGCCGTCGGTGGGATTCTGAAGCAAGGTGTAGAGAGACTTGACAACGTCCGTCAGCAAGCTGGCGAGTGCTTCTTGCGCCTGCTTCGGCTGCAGCTACCTCAAGTGACCCATGCGGAAGAGTGGCAAATACAAGGCGCAGAGAACATGAAGAAACTGTTCCTTAGGTATCAGATGATTCTCCTGCGGCCTCATGGTCTCTAACCGCATTTCGTAGTGAGGGCGAGATAATAGGCTGGAACGACGGCGAGACGCTTTTCCCAAAAGCTGTCAGCCTGCTCGAAATCGAGAGATACCGTGAGGCCATCCTTGCCGGTCTCGTGCTGAGCGCGAGCACGAAGACAGACAGCACTGTGCGTGGTCGGATAGGCGCGGCTCTCACTGAAACTGATGCACCCACAGCAACGCCCTGTGACACGAAGTCTAGTTACATATGCGCAGAGCCTCCCACTTGTTGCCACACCGTCAACGCGCTACGACCTATGCGGCTTGGCGAAAGACCTGCTTGCGCCGGCTGCGCAGAATCTCAGCGCAAACAACGTTGTCGTGCCGATCCTGCAGACGTTTAATGTTCTGCTGGAAGCTGATGCATTTGATCCGCTGCCCGAGCAGCCTTCCGGTCTAGACAGGTGCGTCTTCTTTGTTGCTGAACCTGCGTGTTTACTTATTCCATACATGCCAGCCTCAGAAGTTTGCTCAGAATCGCCTCGAGGAATGTCGCGCGGCTGAAAAATCTGCAACGAATCATGATGTCAATGCGAATGTCTGTCCTCCCACTCGCTCTATCCAGGACACTCTGTTGAATGATAACTCAGTGTTGTCAACATCTTGCCATTGGAACCACTACGGGCGGAATGCGTAGCACAATTGCCCAGCTTCCTGACTCACCAATATCCGAAGGTAAGTCTCAATTGAGACGATCGGGATTAATCTGTAAATCGATAATGCGTCGCAGGTCCGAGCAGACACAGCGGAACATCTGTATCTTGTTCTCCAGAGTAAATACCTCGGCTTCGAAACTGACGGTATCGAAGAGGTCCTCTTGGAGACAGAATGGTTCGTATTCCGCTCATTGTCGACCGCTTGTCCCCTGACGCTGAATATTCCAGGACGTCGAGCGATACACACGCCCTACAAAGCGCGACAGAAATATGTACTCGGCTACTTTCAGGCTCAGTTGCATGAGCAAGACTGGCACCTAGCAGTAAGTCGAAACGACGGACCGGACCGATTTAATGACGTAGTTTACAACAATTGTAACACCATAAGCGTGGGAATAAAGACGTCAGAATATGTGGACTTGCGCGGCAACGCTACCTTGAATTCGTCGACGTGCTCTCACTTGTACTGTAACTCCTGTGCTCCCTAATTGCTTTGAGTATGGTTGCAGACCCGCGATTGAGCGATGGGGAGCTCGCTGCTATCAATGCTGCTGCAGTGACGCGGGAGTACACGGTCCAGCCGCATCTGGGTAAGAAGGACGATTGCATTCACACAGCCAGACACGCTGAACAGTGCAATTAGACTACCGAACTGTTTCTGCAATCAATGGGTGTGTGTTGCTAACACCGCATGCATAATATCTTATTGACGTGGGTCCAGTCCTCTTGTTGTGCTTGATAACGTCAAGGTACGTGTGCATGCACACACCATGGTCATTCGGACTCATTACCGCGGCACAGTTCCCTTCCTACAACGAGATCGTGCAGCTCACGCTTCCAGATGGAACGAAACGCGGTGGGCAGGTGCTTGAGGTACAGGGCAAGAAGGCCATCGTGCAGGTGTTCGAGGGAACGTCAGGAGTTGATGTGAAAGCCACGCACGTCGAGTTCACCGGAAGCAGCATGAAATTGCCCGTCGCGGAAGACATGTTGGGCCGGATATTCAACGGTTCAGGTCTACCTATAGACCAGGGTCCAAAAGTGTTTGCGGAGGACTATCTGGACATCAACGGTGTGTTCCCTAAACTCTCTCATGCTATGGCACCCTGACGGATGGATGTAGGTTCTCCAATCAACCCATATTCTCGCATATACCCTGAGGAGATGATTCAGACCGGTATCTCCACCATCGACACGATGAACTCTATTGCGCGTGGACAGAAGATTCCGATCTTCTCGGCTGCTGGTCTACCCCATAACGAAGTAAGTGCCTGGAACATGCGGTGGTGTCGCTGTCCTGCATGCAGCCTTACAGATTGCGGCACAAATCGTGCGACAAGCCGGACTCGTCAAGCGACCAACGAAGGACGTGCATGATGGGCATGAGGATAACTTCTCTGTCGTCTTCGCGGCTATGGGTGTGAACATGGAGACAGCGCGTTTCTTCAAGCAAGACTTCGAGGAGAACGGTAGTCTAGATCGTGTCACCCTATTCCTTAACCTCGCCAACGACCCCACGATCGAGCGAATCATCACACCTCGTCTCGCGCTCACGACTGCGGAGTACTATGCTTACCAGCTTGAAAAACACGTCCTTGTTATCTTGACCGACATGTCGTCATATGCGGACGCTTTGCGAGAGGTGTGCACTGCTTCGTGTTCTATTCAATGAGCCTAATTGATCGGATATTGTGCACGTTGTCCTAGGTTTCCGCTGCGCGAGAAGAAGTCCCAGGTCGCCGTGGATATCCAGGTTATATGTACACCGACCTTTCCACAATCTACGAGCGTGCAGGGCGTGTGCAGGGTCGGAATGGCTCTATTACTCAGATCCCCATTCTGACAATGCCGAACGATGGTGAGTGTCAGACGGAAATCGTCTCAAGGCCAACTTCGTTGATTCTGGTTTATCCAGATATCACACACCCGATTCCTGACTTGACAGGTTACATCACGGAGGGCCAAATCTTCGTTGATCGTCAGTTGCATAACAGGCAGATCTACCCGCCAATCAACGTGCTCCCCTCGTTGTCACGATTGATGAAGAGTGCTATTGGTGAGAAGCTCACGCGGAAGGATCACGGAGATGTTTCAAATCAACTGGTAAGTTACACAGACACCCGCTATTGAATGATATTGACATGCGTCATCTTCAGTACGCCAAGTATGCCATCGGACGTGACGCCGCGGCAATGAAGGCTGTCGTCGGCGAGGAGGCGTTGTCACCGGAGGACAAGTTGGCGCTGGAATTCCTGGACAAGTTTGAACGCGGATTCGTGGGACAAGGTACGCCTAATCACGGAGTCATTATCCTCTATCCAATAGTCGTTGTACTTACGTTGTCCGAAGGGGCGTACGAGTCGCGGACCATCTTTGAGTCGCTAGACCTTGCGTGGAGTCTCCTGCGCATTTTCCCCAAGGAGCAGCTGAACCGTATCAATCCGAAGATCATCGCAGAATTCTATGGACGCAAAGCGAAGAAGCCGACGGACGATGTCCAGACAAACGGCAAGGCAGGCGAGAAGCTTATTGACGATGAGTGAAGGACCTTTTTACACTGCATACATTGTACCTGCATAGCTGTCGCGATGCAATCTCATGACCACACATGATGATGCGGCATGTTCGGGGTGAGAAGGATGTTTGTCGCCATAATGAAATATCCGATTTCGTGACGTCAAACCTACACGAGATGGAAACATTGTTCTGACCTCATTGCCTAGCGACAGCTGGTTTATCTGTTGCTTCAACGCACCCGTTGCGCCAGGGTCCTGGTCCCGCGAGATAGCAGGACACTGTGTCCGAGGTGTACTGGGGCTCGCACACGTCGCGGGATCTTCGGAGCCCCTTTAAGTCCTCTACAGGAAGGTTGAATGGCGCACGTAGGTTCGCGGTGCAGGCAATGCGGGGCAGCAAGAGGGAGATATATCTGTATATCCCATGACGTGATAGAATCAGCGGCCCACAGATGCCTTTCATGGCGCCTGCGGACGTGAGAGGCTCTCGAGGCATGCTGGGTGCCGTCTCAGGCAGGAGCAGCCCAGTACATGCACGCCATGCCGCCTGTTGCAGCCCGCGCTGAGATAAGCCTGCGCGGGCGGCCCACCCAGGCTGGCAGGCTCCGCAGAGCGATGGTCTTATCCGCCATCCGTATTGGCCCCGCGGTCTATCATATGGGGCCCGCGGGGGCACAGGGCCTTGGCCGCGCTGGCAGGGGGCGAGCGGGGCAGCTCGGCATGCGCCTTTCAAATGGGTAAAGAAAGGGGTGTGGAAGCGTATGTGGGAGCGGCGTGTCCGTACGAAAGACGAGGGAAGACGGGGGTAGAGAGGACGTGATGAAGCCGAGGAGAAGGTGCCCCGGGCGGGGAGCTGCACGGATGGGATCAGGTTTGGGTCAATGGCATGATCGAGTCAGTCGCTGGTCAGACATGTCTGGAAAGGCGGATGCAGAACTGCGAAACGACTTGGACCGTGCCAGGGCTTGGCATGGTCCGAGGAAGCACGGGACGGGGCTACGTTCGATGCCTCGGAGCAGGCCCTAGCAGATCGCTGACTGAGCTGAGACTCCGTGCATACAGGACCGCTCACTCCACAAAGGGGCAGTACGGCAGCGCTATCGATCAGCATGTCGCGCGTACTTTATAGTAAGAACAGAAGGGCAGTTATGTGCCGGCCCGCAGTCAGCATACCTTCGGTCTGACATGCACTTGGAGCGCGGGAAATGCGCTTTCTGATCACTCTGAGGGGGACTGACGGCTGGAAGCGTTGTGGGCAGACGGTGGTCCAGCGCACGGACGTGATGCAGGCGCTGCGAGAGCCTCGTGGCAGGAGGCTCGCAGACGGCCATAGCGTTGATCGTGTGTGGCTATAGTTTCTCGCGGCGGGGTCGCGACTCGCGAGACAAACGCTGCCGGTGATGAGCTCAGGCGGTGGCGTAGCACGGCAACTGTTCTGTTGGCGAGGCTTGTCGGGACACGCTTAAACATGGACGGCGGTGTGTGCGAGCGGTGCAGATTCAGATGGCGCAACAACGATGGCTCGGACAGACTTTGCGGAAGTGATCTGATAAAGGGCAGCGTTACGTACTACGGGAAGCTGGCAGAGACGGACGAGGCAAAACGCCCGTGCAAAGCGAGAACGTGGCGATGGTGCAGACTTAGCGTGCGAACGGGTGCAACGGAGATTGGTGGAAGCTGATCCGCTGACAAGAGGGCGTCGCTGCTGCGAGAGGTGGGGTCGGGGGCGAGGGCGTTGTGGGTGCGGGATGCGACGGGGCCGGTGATGGTTGCGCTGGTGTTGCTGGTGGGTCTGGTGTGTGGGTGTTGATGCCATGCGGCAGGGGGACGTGCAGGGGCCGTCGAGGGACGGTGTGTGGGACAGAGAATAAGCAGAAAATGCGGAGAGCGTCTGTTTTATTGCGTGCAGAGGGCTTATGGCAGCGCCTGGCAGCGTGGGGGGCGTGCCACCATGTGTTCCCCCTCCTTCCCTAAATATGGTCCCCCATATCCTTCTTCCTCTCCCTCATCTTCGTCTGCTTGCCCCGCCTCCGCCTCCATGGACGACCTCGCCCATGAGTCCCTCCCTGTCCACTCCCTCAGTCGCAAGCGCAAGGCAGACGGCGACGACTGCCAGGTCCAGGACGCCCCTTCGTCCTCTGACCCCTCCTCCACCTGCGAACCCATGCTAATTGATTCCTCTGCAACCCCGCGATGTCCGTCCAAGACTTCAGACCATACCCAGACCCCGGCCTGGCTGCTTGCAGACGCAGAGCAAGGTATTGTGTCTTCCTGGTCACAGCCATCACCTGCGTCATCTGCAGTCCCCTTCCTATCCGACGCCCAGAAGGAGGGCCCGTCAAGACCAAAGCGTCCGCGTATAGATATACCCCCCAGCTCGCCCGCTGCCAGGCGTGTACGCAGAGGCCGTGCGCTCTACAGCCATAGCGTACCGTCGCCGCGCAGGCACTCGCGCCGTGCGCGCCTTGGTGAGACGCGCGATACCGGTATCGTCTCTGCAACCGAGCCTGGCCCCAGCAGAGGCTCCTTGCTTCGCTACAGCAGCCTTCCCTCCACTCCTCGTCCAGTTTCTTCACTGCCCGTGTCTCCGATCGAGCCTATCCCGCATCATATACCCCCACATCAACCCCCGATCAACCGGGACACGTTGAAAGAATTAGATCTTGAAGCCATTCTCCGCAATCCCCAACTTCGTTCGTCTTTTTTCTTTTCTTTCCTCTTGCGTTCTCGCCCATCTCATTCTCATCCTTCCATACGTACATTCAGGCCATGATTTACTGTTTGATTCTGGGTTGCAGTTCCGCCCCACGTCCAGTCGCCGGAAACGCGATCTTGCTGACAATTATTGGCTTGCTATCATACGTGAGCTCGAATGCGGATGTACGTGCTTCACCGTGGATGCCCACGGACGCCCATCCGACCGCATATGCATATGTCAAACGCACCAGATGCCGCCAGGCGGAGCGGTCTACGCGCGCACGGCTGATAACCGCACCACCGTGCGCGTAGCCTCACGCATACGCCCTCTCCTCCTCGAGCTTCTCGAGGTGCTCGTGTCCATCATCCAGCCTGTCATGTCCAAGTCCACTGGCTTGTACATGCAGCCCACTTCCCTACACCCCCAGTTCCAGCAGAACGTCACGCATGTAGCCTTGCTGCGATCCGTCCTCGATGCGGACCTCATCCAGCAGGAGATGGAGCACGGTTTGTTCGATCCGTCAGGTGTTTTCCAGACCATCGGTGATATCATCCGCTGCCACTGCGCGCCGATGCGTGACCATGCGGTCGACCAGATGGTCTCCTTGGCCAAGTCGTGCGCCCCCGGTGGCAATGGCAGCAAGGTTGATGCCGTCCGTGCTATTCGACTGTGCTTCGAGATCATGGAGCTGATGAAGCTGGTGAGTTCACACTGCCCGCAGACAGCGTGAGTGATATGGCTGGTACTGACGCGTGTTCTTTGATAGGACGTCGCCAACCATCAGCTTCAGACGCTTCGACCGTATCTCATACAGTCTGCCGCGCAGTATGAGCTCAAAACCTTCCAGGAATGCCGGCAGGGCGGTCACCTCTCGCTTGAGACAACACGCGAGTGGTTGCGGACCGCGCACCTCGAAATTGTCCGACGCGTCGAGTCGTCCGGCCTATGCGCACTTCCTGCAGGCAGCAGCAGCTTTGAAAAACTGCCGCGGCGGACGCAGGTCCAAATCGCGGTTACGGGCGCGATCGTGGACTTGGTGTTCAACCCTCCGTCTTCGTTCCCGGCCGCCTCCCCCACCGTCCTTCCCTCTACGCCACGCACTACGCTGTTGCAAGGATACCCAGAGACACTCTATCTTGACCACGCACGCCTGCTTACATTCACCACCGACGCAGGAGATTTTACCGCTCTGTATATGCTCCTAATGCTCTACCGACAGCTTGTGTTTTCCGGATCATCCCCGCCGAGCGATATTGCCCGCGCGTACGTGAAGGTCGACGAGCTCATGAAGCTCAAGAAGGAGATTTGGGAGATCGGGCCCGCACACCTCGGCCACTGCTTCCAGGGCGCACGGGGGGCGTCTAAGGAGACGGGAGACAAGACCGACACGGAGTCGACGAAATGGCGCTCAGAGATGAGCGACGTCGTCCTGCAAATAACTATGCGCGCGACAGACGCGCGATCGGGCTCGACTTCGTCTGCTCAAGGCCTCTCGCACACGCGCACACCGGACGAACAGCTGATCAAGCTCGCAGCGAGCTGGGCCGAGTCCCACCTGCGGGACGACTCTCCACTAAGCGCGCTGATGCGCCGGCGGATCCGTGATGAGGTGCTCGCGGCGGCAGTACAGATCATCGTTCCTGCGCTGCGGAAGGGCGACGCATCGGGCGCAGCGGACGACGCTGACCCAGGGACGACAAACGGGCTCGAGCCGCTCATGCCCGAGATCCAGCATCTCGCGGAGAAGCTATCAAAACTGGCGTCGATCCACCTCAACGTCTACAGCGCCCTATACGCGCAGCCGGGCTTCCTTGCGGACGGCGGTGGCGGTGCCGCGGCCGTGGCTCACCAGGAGACCCGATAACAGTGCCATTGCTTGTGTGCATATACTCAGCACCTACGTTTCAGCGTTCCAGCGTTCCTTCGATGTCCGCAGGGGCCCGCGCCGCGCTGCGGCGACGACACACCGTCGATGTGTCTGGGCGCGCGGGCCTGGCGGACGCCCACCCTCGTTATTCGCCCGTTTCGACTGGCCGTCTGTTCCGATTTGCGCACCAGCTTGTTGCCGCGCCCTGCGTATCCGTATGAAACTGCTGACGACCGCATGTAATTACTCGTACAAGTCGACCACATAATAGTGAAATGAAAGAGAAGTTTCAATAGCGTTATCTTGCCCATGCGGATGTCGCGCGTCCGAGGTTCGATTTGAATGCGCTCTTCTCTCTTCTCTCGGAGAGCACGTAATGAGCACTTAGGTTGGGAGCGTACTTCATTTCCGGTTCTGCGCGGAAGAAATGGTGCGCAGTCCCTTGCCCTCCGCATGTCCCGCCTCTGTCTAGACCGGTCGACATGCGTGTATATTTGCTGCCATGCAATGGGCCCGTAACTACATGACTTTGGCCCATGATTCTCCAAGCACGTTTCCCGCTGAATAACTACGGCCAGGCCGCAAGGAAGTGCGGAGTTGCCTAAAGGGGTATGTTTTCACATCATGTCTCCCCGCGGGCAAGCCGAACACGCCCCCTAATGATAACCCACCATGTCGAGCTCGCTGTCATCGGCGACCTCGACGCAAGCTTCGTCGGTGTCCTCTAGCACGCCGAGCCAGACTCTAGGCAGCGAGAACTCAGGTTCAGGCTCGTCATCGCCTTCCTCGTCGCTATATTTGTGCGTAATTGCGTATCATCATCATTCCCCCCTGGCCAGTCTCGGCCATTCTCCCACATTCGTTCCTCTGCTGACCACCGCATGTCGTCCCAATACCAATCTGACTCGTCCACCAGGTTTACGTTTCTAGCCACCCTCTTCCTCCTCCTCTTCGTCTCCGCAGCGATCGTCCTGCGGTCGTTCATTCTCCGGAGGCGTTTCCGCCGGAGGGTCGAGGAGGCCCTTGCTGCGGGTATTCTTCTTACCCCGACTGCGGGCGCTCCGGGGTCTCGAAAGAGACTCGAGAAGCCAAGACTTTGGGATGCCTCGCTGCTGCCTGCTCACCGCGAGGAATGGGCAAAAGTCATGGTGGGCTTCGTTGTCTCTAATTGCGCTGGCGTCCTCAGCTGAAGCCATGCCCAGCCTGTCGCTGCTAGGCTTCTGAACGTTGCAACCGCGAGGACCGGGAACAGCGACAGTCCCTCGGTTCCTGCAGAGCCGCAGCTGACACCCACACTTCGTCAGACTGCTTTGGGTGTCCTGCAGCGCCCTTTCGCACGCAGGCGTGCGACTGCATCATCCACCCTCCCAACCTCTCCGTTGTCGCTCAGTATGTCGCAATCCGCAGGTTCGGATGCTGCAGATGATCCACTGGCGCAGACGAGCCAGGTGGAGATCACCGTCCTTGTGTCCATGCCGAACCCCCACCGACCCATGTATTCTGTGGATGCGGCGAACCGTCCTGCTTCTACGAAGGGAAAGGGGAGGAGCTCTTCGAGCTATTGGGACGAGGAAGAGGACGGCGTCCCCGACGTTGTACTCGGCCTCGCCCGAGTACAGTGCAAAGGTCTCGCTAGTCCCCTCGAACAGTGATCACGTCTACAATCTCCCCAATTCTTGCATTCACACTCCTGTCACTCAGGACACTGGCTGTACTATTCCAAGAAGAGTCCCACATGTTGTTACATTATATTGTAGTATAACGTCTGTCTGATTCATGCTCATATGCTCTAGAAGATCTCAGGCTGTATATCATAATACGTACTTGCAGAGCAATTGCTACTGCTCCTGACGAGTAGCCGCTGACCATACACGCATGCTGTAGTACATACGCGAGCATATTTGATATCATCCACGACTTCTAAGCATGTGAGCGATGGTGTGTTGAATTAGTCTGGGTCTGGGTATCTGGACAGCCGCTGTGGTCAGGAATCGATACCCAGGGTCTTTGTTTAGTTTTCCACAAGTCTGCTTCTATGAGACATTGGCAGTGAATATGATTCGGACGCCGTGCAGGCTACTCACGGGTCCGAACTTTATTGTAGTCTGATATTCCATCACGCACTGTACAATGACATTGGCTCTATTCTGAACTGTTTTGAGCGTGTTACAAGTCGCGAGCAATCGTGGTTCGTAAACACATTCGATCTAGAAGGATCGAGTGTAATTCCGCATTTGGTAAAGTAAGCGGGCGGCTCACCACCATTAAACAGGAGCAAGGTCAGCAATTTGTGGTATACCAAAAGAATCCAAGAGCATTATTGTATGTCAGGCAAGGATGGTCACATATTTTTATGTCAAAGCGGACACAAGCGACACATCGGATTGGCATCCTTCTTTGGCCCAGTGTGTTGGTTTGGAGAACTTGAAGCTGGATTCATTATACGAGAAAGAGCACACTCGGGAAGTGCTGATAAGTCAAAATGAACGCCGATCTCCACCACATCTGTCATCGATTATTCGCTGTGGGCCTAGCAATCTATGCCCTCCATGATTTCTGGCACAGTATCCCGTAGTGGAACGCGCGTGTGGCACATGTAGTTCACCACGCGTCACGAAGACGAGCACCATGATCCATGCTCGAGCTCAAGTTTTGTTTGGGTTTGTTTCATACCAACAGTCGTTTTCACAAGAGGCAATTGATTGATGACTAGAGGAAAATTTGATTAGGGGATAGAGTGAGCATTCGCGACACGGAAGTAAAGGGCCTCTACGGAAGTAATGATGCTGGGGGATAGACTGTATGGTGGGGCATTACCATTCCACTGCTGATAGCGCTGCTGTAATTGGCCTACTTGTAATGAACAAAGGTTGATGGCAGAATGCGCCCATCTCGTCAACCTTTTTGGAGCAAGTTTCGTAATAGCGTCTGGTTCAGGTAGGTAGCAATCCTTATGTATTCGGTATAGCATAATCTGACTACAATGTTTCCGTGAGTATGATCCCTTGAAGTACACGCGAGATAGAGAGCAGTCGGCTTTCTCACAGACAAGTCGGTCATTCCATAGGGTCGTCTTCGTCCTCCACGCCCCCTTCGCCCTCCTCTCCATCACTTTCTTCATCGTCATCTACATCCTCCCATCCGTCGCCCTCATCGATGTCGATTTCGATGACATCCTCCTCGTCGGACCCCTCAAAATACTCGAACTCGGCCACATTCCCCTTGAGCCACTTCTCGTCCTCCTCCTCTAGCTCGTCTTCTTCGTTCATGTAGAGGTACTTGAGCGTCAAGCCGGCGTCCTTCCGGCGCTCCACGATATGGCGCACCTGGCGGCCGTCGAGTCCCGTGGTCGTCATTGCCTCGAGACGTGGCAGGAGCACCGCCGGCTTTGTGCTGCTCCCGGGCGTAGTGGGGCCATACACGAGGAGCTTGTGCCACGGCTCCGACAGGAAGTGGAAATTCAGGTTAATCGACTTCAGGTTGGTCATCGCTGCGTACGCATCGGCGATCAGCGCTGTGTCGGTGCACGGGATTCCCGAGAGCTTCAGCGCCTCGAGCCCACCCAGTAGCGACTTGTCCGTGGCGGGCGAGGGGCGTGTGATTGTGGTGAGGAAGCCGTTGAAGTCGGCGTCCTCGTCAAAGTCGATGGCCAGCGACGTTACGTTGGGCATCGCAAGGCGCTCTGCGAGCGCGGTCGCATACTCGGCCTCGACGTATGCAATGACAAAGCTCTTGAGGGAGTCCAGAGTGATACTGGCGATTGGCTCGGAGGGGACCGTGCTGGACGCCTTCCCCTTGGCATCCGGAGGCTGCTCCATGATACTGGTGAGCCAGTCGACGGGTCCACCAGCTGGCCCTGACTGACAGAGCGTTAGCGTGTCGATGCCTGGAGACTTGCGGAGTATGCGAGAAAAGTCATTGAAGCTTGGACGCACGTCCTTCGGGTGATATGCAAGTTCGAGATCTATTAATCCGCTGAGGAAGCGCGACTCGGCCCAGTTCAGATGCACACCCCAAAGCGCCACATGCTGTAATTTTGGCGCATTGCCGCAGAACAGGACAAATTTTTGTTCCTTAAAGACTGCTGGGGAGAAGGTCTCAGATTCTTCATCCGGGTCCTCGTAATGATAGAGTTGGAGTACTTCCAGCATGGGAGCGGCGGGGCATTGGCTCATCAGAATGAGGGCATTGTGCATGACAGAATACTCAGAGACAGAGATGTCTATGGCGCGCCAATGCGGGACATGAGGCAAGACAAGGCCGAGCATCTCATCGAGTTCTTCCGAATGTATGCGCAATTCTTGCTCCGCGCCGTCGAGTGCCATGTCTTTTGTGATATCAATTGATATATCAAGAGGCGCGTTTTTTGACCGCTCAAGATACACCTGAGACATTTCGTATGGTGTGATCTCATCATCAAAGTCGATTCTAGTCCAGAGCGCGGGCGTGTTCAAGGCAATATCCCGCCAGAGACGACAGACATGTGATACGAGGACCTCAAAGAGAGGTCCCTCGTCATCTTCGTCGTCGTCATCGTACTCGTCTTCATCCTCGAGGGGATCATATTGCGCGGTCCCGAGGAGGAAGATATGCGCGAGCAGCTCTGGCGGAAGAAGCTGGTTGACGAGACACCGGCCGTCAGAGGGAGGAAAGTATGGGTTGGAGGTAACTGTGCTGGAGTCCTGCGCGTTTGCAGCCATTTCGACTTGAGTATGCTGTGTTGGACGCGAGGGCGACCTCCGGTTTGCAGTTTGGAGCGCGTCGCTTGTCCACTGGTCTTGCTCGACGCTTCTGTATTATACGAGTGTCATAAAAATGCAAAAGGGTGTTTACCGTGTACACTCACCTGCTGGCGCGATGGCAGGAGGATGAGCGCGAAGATGAAGATGAGCAGGAAGGGCAAGCTATGGATGTAATTGTTCCCTCAACTTGGAAAGTTTTGGCGATCGCGATCACGTGTGATCACGTTGATCCGTTGATTCAATCGTCGATCATGATCGTCTTGCACGGTTGCTCTCAATGCTATTGCAGGTTGTCGCCTACTTAAACGTCCGTACAAGTGACGGAGACTATGCCTCGTTAGCTCAGTATGTCACTTACAATGCTTACTCATCTTCTTCCACAACTTTATATCTAGTCGTCGATCAACCGCCGCAGTTGTGGGAATGATTGGGGCGACTGGCAGACGACCGCCGCAATATTGGTGCAGGACAAACTCAGACAGTATATATGCATGGATTACGGGGCTTATCATCGAGGCATGTGATGAACTACATGTGCCATACGCGCGTTTTGCTGCGGGAGCCTGTTCCAGAAGCGCATAGAATGCTAGCAAACATTTCATTGTGAAAACCGTGTCCCGGCGATGTGCAAGAGCCGCTTGCCCGAGCTGTTACCATAAAGACTAGACACCTTTTCCTTGCATGTGAGTGCTTTGTTGCATTGGTCTAATTCGCACGTTGGGTCAGACCACGTACTGTAGATCGTGCCTGAACAATCAGCGCAGCGCACGGCAGGGCCCACGTCACTGTCTGGAGAATAAGAGCACTTTGGCAAACTCGGTCCGCAAAACCAGGCCGAGTTGACCGTTCGGCTGGACATGCTTTCGACATGTAGCGGTGAGCTGCTCAGTGACGAACCATTCACACCAGGTTAAGGAACGTTGATCGATGTCTAACAGCGTCTTCCAATACATGAAGGCCGTACGACGGACGTGTTCATATTATTTCATCTTGGCTCGTGACCGCTGGATCAACAACGCCCGTCAGGTCCCCAAGTATGTTTCCAGTCAGTGTCCCTTCGGTCCACAATCCCAGGTTCCAACGCGTAAGAGATAGCATGGATATCCGTAGCCATCCAGCGCTTCGCCGTCGCCACGCGCTCAAAGTCCAAGCTTGACGAAGTCAAATGCAGCTTCCGATGTGAAGATATTATGTGTGTACTACAGATAAACGCGCGGCCGGCGTAGGCTCGAGGTCGTAATCAACCTCTCTCGCGTAGGCAACTTCAAATGTTATGATGTTTTTGGTTTGGGGAGGACGGTCACAATACATAGCATGGTTGGTCCATTCTGAAAGCGGGAAGACTCGATCATCAGGTAGGCAGAAGTAATATTGATGGAGAATGCCTTGGGCTGACCTGCGTTTCTAAGTTTGGGCATGTGCTTTCAATGAGCAACACTACGTCGACCTTGCCAGTCAAAATGATTTGAAAGTGTGCACACATCCTCCGTCAATCTTACTTTGATGTCTGGTAGGGTATTCATACGATCACGTAGCTACCAACTTGTACCAAGACCGACCTGCTTGTCCTCATCGCAAACAGTGCGTTCAAAGGTGCCTTGGGTCATTCGAAGGATACAAGATGAAGGGCAGCCTGTCGGGTGGGATGATGTCGACCATTACGCCATAGATATATTATCGGACGGGATGCAACAGTCTATATGGTGGTCTCACACCAGGTGCGTAAAGGCACCTGATACGTAGGGCTAGCTGAAGCGCATAAACATTCATTAACTAGCGTCTTTTGCTCAGGCATCCGCGGTGCTCCCACTCCAGGCTCGAAGCTGCTCCACAAGATGCCGCTCACGTTACCGCCATGAAATACACTGCCTCTAGGTCTCGTGCAGGTGACCCGGAGGTCTACGTCAAGGCCGTACGCGAGATAGCGGAGATCCTGGCAACGAGTTGACCGCAGGCGTGCTCGTGACAGCTGCAAAACGTCTGTTGTCACTCACGCATGATCGCTGCTGTAGTGATGATCTTTGAGTCCGCACTAGCGTGTCTGATCGAAAGCCAGCATTGCCGGTGCTCGCAAATAGAGGCAGAATACTCAAATCCGCGAGCGCACTCGGTGAGTTGTTAATGCGGCGACTGGTGGCTACAGGGAGGATACAGTTTGAGAGCACAGTATTTCGGCCAGGAGATACGAAAAAGCCACGTAAAGCGCGATAAACATTGCCAACCTTCGACTCGTTTACTGGAGAGGGTGATGTGCACAGTAGGTGATTGAATATTCTTTCCCGTCCGTTCTCTCGAGCTGATAGACGCTGTACATGATAGCATTCGCTGATAATGCCATTGGTCCAAAACGCGTCTCACGTGACGGCGATTACGGAGAAACTTCGGCGTAATCGGACGCGCAGCAAGTCCCATGTATCAGTGTTCGAGGCCGACCGCCGATTGGACGCTCAACCTCTAAGCCTACTGCCCAGCCTACGGTGACCTTGATTGCCGTTGAATAATATCATGCGCAATTGAGGGGCGAAAGCGGTTTTAAAGAGCCCCAGTTGATTTCAAGGTATCCTGTGCTCCTTCACATTCACTGGTCAAAATGTTTGCTACCCTCGCAAGAACCAGTCGAGCTTTCGCTGCGCATCCCCGCTCGCGCCTATACGCGACTGTGAGCCCAGCTGCAGCTCAGGTTGGGGAAGCCCACCTTGAAGTGGGCAGTACCTTGGCAAACAGGAAAGAGGGCACTATCATGGATGTCTTCACGTCGTTCTCAGGGGAACCTGTGATACTCCCTGACCGATTCGCCGCACTGAAGCGCCAGATATGCACCGATCCTGACAAAATGATTCACTCCTGGCAGGGCCTTTTGCGAGAGCTGGAGGGGGCAGTAGAGGAAATTGCAGAGAAGGGGGCAAATGTAGGTCTGCTTTCCAGGTTGGACACAGCGCTTTATGTAATACTGATAACCTGTGTAACAGCTGATCCCCCAGGTGTCATACTCCGATGTTGAGCGCGGTTTGACCGAGGCGCAGGTGAAGGACATCAAAAAACGAGGTGTGGTTATCGTAAAGGGAGGCGTTCTTGAAGAGGTATAACCCTTACGGCGAGCACGGTCTTTAAGCTTTAAGCTGATGCGCTTGTAGGAAGCACTCGGCTGGAAAGAGTCAATCAAGAGCTATGTCAGAGCCAACAGCGAACGAGTTCGGGGTGAGTATTTGCACCGCATTTTGCCGTGTTGTTTGCTCCACTTGATGAATACTGAAATCGATGTCTCTCGAATGTTTACAGGCGGTCCGCCCGGTAGGATTGTGTTCTATGAGCTTTACAACTCCCCGGCTCAAATCCGCGCGCGTACTCACCCGGCACTCCTCACCACGCAGAGAGCGCTCCTATCGCTCTGGCACATGTCATCTCAGTCCGTATCGCCTCTCGAGGCCGTGAGCTTGCGCACGCCAATCTCGTACTTCGATCGCCTGCGCATCCGCCCGCCGGGGCCCAGCGTGTTTACCTTAGGTCCCCATATTGATTGGGGGCGAAGCGACGAGCGGTGGGAGGACCCTGCTTTCCGTGCGTGCTTTGGCCGCATACTGGAGAGCGAGGATGGGGAGGGCTGGCGCTCCCATGATCCATTTGATGTTGCTCCGCGCTTGGCTTGGAAGCAGGACGTGAACGACTCAGGGTGCGTAACTTTCGACTTCATGAAGATACGACCTCCCTCAGAATTTACCTTCAACAGCGGTAACTGCTCTGTGTTCCGCCCTTGGCAAGGCTGGACAGCCCTGTCTCATACCGGCCCCGGCGAGGGCACTCTACGCGTACTCCCACTGCTCTCGTTGACTGCGGCGTATGTCCTTCTCCGCCCGTTCTTCCGCCTGCAGGCAGGTGCACCTCTGCATTCGCTGAAGGCCGAGGACTGGGAGCTTGACCTTGAAAGTACGGTCTTTCACGGATGCGCGCCGATGAAGACGCAGGAACTGAGCGAACGCACTCACCCGCACCTCCGACTTGACAAGACGCTTCTGTCCATCCCGCAGGTAGCGCCAGGGGATCAGGTGTTCTGTACGTGCCGTAGTGGATTTGGCTTCAGGGACTGCCGTACTTAATGCACTTGCCTATCAACCAGGGCACTGCGATACGGTGCACGCCGTCGAAGGCGAGCACAACGGCAAAGGCGACTCATCTGTGCTTTATATCCCGGCCATTCCCCTTACCCACCGAAAGTGTGTTTTATCTGCTGTCTTGATCATCCGAATTGCTTATGTGCCTGTAGCGCTATATATCTTCGTGAGCAACGTGCTGCGTTCCTCAACGGTCTTCCTGCTCCGTACGTTTTGTCCTCACTACATCAATAGTATTCATTGACGGTATCCATGTCTAGCGACTTCCCTGGCGGCGAAGGAGAATCTAAATTCATTGGACGTGCAACAGCAAACGACGTCAAATCGTTAGATGGCCAACGCCTATTCGGCCTTGCACCATTCGAAGTACCTCCCGCTGCCACGCAGGGTGAAGCTCGCTTGATCGAGACTGTGAATTCCCTTATGTTCTAGATACGTCGCACTAAGCTGGTATCAGTCTCGAGTATGTATCAATCAAATTCGTCTGATGTACTGTTTCGACATTGAATACATGTGCTCGTCGGATACGCAACGCCCGTCGGCGGGTGGGATGGCCGGATCTTCTCTCATCCCTTAAGTTGGCTCCGCATGGACTCTGGAGAATCAGCTGTGTCTCTGTCGGTTGGAGTCTCGTTTATACTCGCCATGTAAGGCTCGAGAAAAAGAATTCTGAGCAGACCAGACAAGCAGGGATTGGAGAAAATGGCCCACCTTGAAATCTGGATGCTACATACTATAGGTTGTGACACCGCATCAAAGGGGTAACTACTTAGTACTACAGCGAGGCCACAGATGCACCATATGCGTGGTTGAGCTCCACGTCTGACAATGCAGCGATATATATCGCACCCGTACGCCCCATTTTTCGAATGAAGCTGGTGCTAGAAATCGTGTATATATCGCGGATTTAGTTCAGTGGGGCATTTCGCACTTCGTAGATACTGAACGCCACTGATCGTCACCTTACGTAAGCCGCCGTTTGTGTAATACGCCACCGTTGTGCCAAGTTGCACCTTAGCGCTCAGCACTCGTGTATTTTATTTCGAATGCTGCGGCCTGAGGCGGTGTTTTTGTTCGTGGCTTACAGCGCGAACCCCGAAGCCCGTCATTTCAGCAGTCGACTCATAGTCGCTGTTTTGGGCCGTATAAATCCATGCTATCCTTGCGACGGGCTTGTAGTACAGAGAACAGACGAGCAGCGGCGTGCGTCAGACCACGAGCCCTAGACCAGCACTGGGCATCGCCGCAGTGACTCCAAAGCTCCTCGGACATCCAGGGAGTTCTTAGACACCCGAGGCTCAATCATTTGTATGTGCACATGTGACAGTGTACAAAATACCCCGGAGCAACTGGAAGTTCGGGGGTTTTCCAACTGCGCCCGCTGCAAGTGTGTTACGCTACTGCTCTACTAGTAATACTAAGTACATATGGATCTACATCTACAGGAGGGGAATGTGAGTAGATGGGTGGACGAGCTGGCAGCATAGTTCGCGGCGTCGTCAGCACCTGCAGTGGTGACAGCCATAATGAGGATGTGCGCAGCGCGCTCATGGGACTCGATAAGAAACTCGAGGTCCCCAAGACGATCAATACCGTTGAGCTACTCTGCGACGGCACGGACGACGTGCGGGAAGGGGTTGTAATAGTGCGTGGCCGAGATGTCGACATTCTGTATCTGGGACGGCGCCGCCGGGTGAAGCGTCGCCACGTGTATCACCATAAGCTTCATTCACAAGCTCGAGTATGTACGCAACAAGTATACTACTAGCACCTGTTGCCACTTCTCGCGAAAATAAAAGACAAAAAGAATACCAGAAAACTACTGCAAGTCTACTACAAAGAACGTGCGTCGCGAGAGGTGGAAAAAATATACCCGCGACACAACGGGGCACAAGTACATACCGACAAGCGGCAGAGAGCTACAACAAGTGGGGCCCGCGGCGGGGCAAGTGGTCATCATGTGTAGACGGGACACGCGGAGGAATGGGGAGGGGGAGGGGAGGAATGGCGAACAGCGGGAGAATTACGGAAGGATCTGGGGACAATACACAACAGCAACAGCAACGGAAAGCGTAACGTATACGACAACAAGAGTCAATGCAAGGAGCGACAAGAAATAACAACAACACACCGACGACACTGATACCGAATCGCATTGACGTCTTCGCCAGGAAATCACCAATCACGACCACCTACGACATATCATTGATACGGCACCGGCGCGCCCGTCAGCCCGCCAACCACCAGCGCAGCGATCACGAAAGCGATCATCGAACTCCGCACCACGATCTCCCACTGCGCACGCGTCACCACCGGGTTCAGCACCGGCGTCAGCGGCACCGCGAACGCAGGCACGGCCTGCACGGCCTTGAATCGTTGGCGCCACGAGATCTTGCGCGCGGTCGCCGTCTTCAGCTCCCTCGGCTTCTCGTCCACAACCTCCTTCGTGGTAATTTGCTTCCCCGGCGTCTCCATCTTCTCGTTCTCTGCCTTCTCCGGATACAACGCCGCGAGCATCGTCGTCGTCGTTGACATGCTCCCGGGTGCGAGCGTGCTTGTCGGGGACACAGCTGGGAATGTGAATGAGCCCGCCTTCACCGGAGAGCCCGCCAGCGTCGCGGTCGGGGACGACGCAATTGGGCTGCGCGGGGCGGGGGACGAAGCCACACCCCACCCGATACCCCACCCTTCCTTCTCACACTTCTCCTTCTCCTTCTCCATGTGGGTTTTCACGACGTTCTGTGGGCTGCACTTGCTCTGCCACACGCTCAGCATCTTGCGGGGATTGATCAGATCTTTTCGCGACAATGTTACCGCATGCGGGGCTTCTGGGACTTTCTCGCCGTGCTGCGAGGACCACGTCGAGGTCGGGCTCTGTACGCTACGGTGCCGTCCTGGGTTTGCGAAGCGTGGTCTTCTCGGTGGGAGCGCATCAAAATCGAACGGGTCTACCGGCTGCCGTGCTGCCGCTGCCCGGCCCGTCTGCGCCTCCAGGTCGCCCTCCTTCTCACGCGCGATGTCTTCGTACGAAAATGGGTGAATAAATGCCGCTGTCGCGTTCAGCTCGTCTTCGTCACTAGCAACATAGTCGGGCCATAGCGGTGCGCCGAACCCCCGTGGGCCCTGGAAAGCCGCAGTCGCAGGGCCCTCTGGTGACGGGTGCTCGTCGTAGTACGCGTCCGAAATCTCAATCTGGGGCGCGTCGTCCGACTCACAGTCCGACTCTTCATAGCCGCTGTCATGCGCGCACTCGTCGTCCTCGTCGTCGGTATACTCCGCATCAGAGATCGATGCGAGAGTGGAAGCACGGGAGACGGCACGCTCGGCAGAGCGAGGGCGGCGCGGTCCGCGCGTGAGTGCGCGTTGAGGTGGACGGACGCCGCTCTCCTCGGACCAACGTGAGATAGGCGATGGGGTGATAAGGTGCAGCTTTGGAGGGCCGGCCTCTATTCTCTCGCTGACGTCCGTGATACCGACGAAGGTAATGGATTGCGGGCGAGCGACAGCCATCGGCGGGCTGATTTCCGGAATCGAGCGGCGTTGCGTGCGGCGGAAGGGATTGAGCTGGGTGAACGGAGGCGCACCGGGGGCCATAGGTGCAGATCTCGGCTGGAAGAGCGATGCGACGGACGTCGACGGCGACGGGTGCGGCTGAGGCGCCGAGATTGGCGGACGTACCAGCTCAAACGAGCGGAGCTGGCGCAAGTCGCCAAACACGTAGATCATCATGCATACCTGTGCACACCGTCAGACCGGTTGAGATCTGCAGCTAGCGTCAATCGGATTACGTACCCCATACATCGCAGAGATGAAGATCGTCAGCCCGAGCCACACTCCGGGAAGTGCGGCCAGTCTCCACCATCGCGAACCACCCGTCACGAAGTTGACAATGAGCGGGACACTAGTCAAATTGAGATCAGATCAAGCAATATATCACGTCAACAGATGCAGTCACCTTCCGACGAGGCTAATAAACATGCCGCCGGCACTGCCGCAGACCGCGCGTGGCGTGCCGACATTATTGTACGTCGCGAGGACGAAGCGGTCGAGACTTTGCTGGAGCATCTCGCGCACGATTTCCCCGAGCTCCCCGAACACAGCCGGGTCTGGCGGAAGGGGCGCGTTGGCCATCTCTGCCGGCAGCGTTCAGCGACCCACGTCGACGAGAAGTAGAGCCCACTCACCACGCTCGAAGCCGGCAAAGTCGTAGCCATATGGTGATCCGTAAGCAAACGTCGTCCCACTCCACGCCGTGTGCGCGTGTTCGCTTGCCGTGCCATCCTGGCCTTCCGTAAGACTGCACGCGCTCTTGGATCCTGACGGTGTGTGGAACGGCGCGAGCACCTCGCTCGGGACGTCCAGCTCAAAGGGGCCGTTGGGCGTCAGGAACGTGCGCTTGGCGCGCATATACGAGTACATCAGCTCGGGGCTCGCCTGAGGGAGCGCGGACGTAGTGCGGTACTCGCGGCGCGGGTTGGCGCCGTATGTTGAGTTGCGGGAGAGCTTCGTGCAGCGCACCCAGTCCGAGTAGCGCTGCGTGTAGTCACGCAGCCAGAGGATGAAGTAGCTGCGGGAAGTCAGCCAGAGCCCACGCGGCGCAACGAACACGGCGCACAGATTCTCGGCAGCCTGCTCGACGAAGAGCAGCCATTCCTCAAAGTCCTTGAGGCCGAGCGGCGGCAGGTGTTTGCGGTCGAGGATGTCGTCCAGGCGCACCTCGAAGCGCGGCACGATGCTGAGCGAGAACAGCTTGCCGCGCACGGAGGGCGGGTGCGCGAGGCGGTACTGCACGCATCGTCAGAAGGAGGCGCATATAGCGGACGGGGCACGCACGGGCAGGGAGCGGAGGCCCTTGCAGTTGAGCGCTACGGTCTTCGGTTGCGATTGAACAGGCGCGGGCTGGGGCGCGGGCACGCCGGGGGCCAGCGGGGTGGACACGAGGACGGGCTTGGGCGCCGCCGCCGACGACGACGACGAGGATGCGGCGGGAGACATGGCGGGCGGCCTTGGGCAGCGGGACTAGCGAGAAGGAGGGAGGAGGTAGTCGAGAGACAGAGGGCATGGGCACGCGAATATGAGGGCCGAGGGACACGATAATCCGAACGGGAAGACGCGACATACGGCGTGACGAGCGATGGCAGCGAAGGTTGCTTTTCTTGCAGGGAAGGCTGCCTGCCTACTTCTTCGGGTGTCCCGTGCTCCCCCTGCCTGTCACCCCCTGCAATTGTCTGGCGTCACGTCCGCCGTGTCTGCCCCCGTCACGCAGATCGCCATGGGTCTTGCCTTCCAATATCGCACGCCAGGACGCGGCCTTTCCCCGGGTGCGCCTTCTTCTAGCAGGCCAGGCTGCTTAGTGCCCCTTCAAAGAAGCTCCCGGACCATCCCCGGCGTGTTGTGAAATGAACGATAACCGCTGCGATAGAGCATGCCCCTGCGCGCGCTGGCCAGGCGCCGCTCTGATAGAGCGAAGATGAATGATCGAAACTCGCACGGCAGATTGATTTCGCCTGGGTGTCACGTACAGATCACATCCCGCCAATATTTGGCTCTGCTTGTTCCCGCCCACCCCGCACCCATTCTGGCCTCCCGCGGCATTGGTCCAGTATGTTTCAAAATCTTTTCATGCAGCCCTGGTGGCTATGGAGCCCTCGTCAAATAACCTCGCCCCATTCTCTTCGTCCCCTTACAACAACTCTAGGCGGCCGCCCGTGACACCGCTGACATGGCGCCCGCCGTCGCGTTCGGGGCAGAAATTCACAGTTCGCCCCTCCGTGCGTCCGACGTCCCCACTCTGCACCTCATGCACGCACTCCACACGATTCATGCGCGCCACTGATACACTTCAATCGGCGCTTCCTGGAGCATCCGGAAGGCGTACGCCCCCCTTGACCGAATGCGATCAGATGCAGATGCCATCGGGGCCGCCGCAGGCACCGCCGTCAGCACTTGGCTTGCGTGCCGTCGCCCGGTGTCTAAATGCTTAGTTCACATCGGGCAGTCCCCTCTCTGCCCGTGTAAGTATGCCCAGATCACCCGCTGTCATAATGCGCCACTGTTCGGTCGGCGCGGCGCCTGACGTCAAGGTTGTATACGGCCGACAGGCCTTCTTGGGCAAATTGACGCGAAGCCCTCTATTGATTCCTCTCCCCCAAGGCCTCGCCGTGCGGCACCGGGGCCACTCCTATCGTTGTTCCGAGGCGGAGATGTCGAAGGCCTGTTCTTCTTGCCTTCGCATCACTCATGATTTATGCGCATCAAACTCTGTGTGTCGGCGCGCCGCCCCCTCGCGTACGAGAGCTCCTGCGCCATGGAAGCCCGAACATACAGCAGATCTCCGGGACCATTGATGATCGGCCTGGTACGCGGCCTTGCTCATCGCGCTGCCACGACGAGCGGGTGCATCCCGCCATCAATGCCAGGGTTCGTTAATTCGTTCAGGTGTGATGCAGAGACTTCTTGTGTCCTGGTGCATTTCCAGAAGGCCTCTAACTCTTGCGACGCCTCAAATTCAAGCCTCCTGTTCACTTGGGTGCGTGCACGAGGCATACTACTCCGAGTAGCCGGCTTGGTCAGCGGCTGTCAGATTCATTGCGGCGGCGCGACAGCGGTGTGTTTAGAAGCCTTCCTCCGACGCGTCTTCTCGTGGTTCTACGCGTTCTTGCCCGTGCCTCTCTGCGGATCGTGCCAGCGAAGAGACTGCGTGATGGTGCAGGGTGTGTACTTCGTCATCCGTCCTTTCTTTGTAGAGCTTTGTCAGGGACACAGCTTGCATCATGCTCGAGACGGAACACAAGCGACGACATGCTAGACGCTCAGCTGCTTCGCTCTTCCTTTGGCTGCAGGTGTGCTGGTACGTCGTGCATCTATCTACATGCCTGCCGCCCGTCGCCATCGCCGCCGCACGAGGAATCGAGCTGCGGCACCGGTGCCGTGCAGAGGCTTGCTCCGGGTCGTGCCCGAAGCCCGCTGCCTTCCCGCTCAGGCTGCACGGGCGGCCTCGCGAATCCCCGCCACCCCGCCCGACCGACACTCGTACTGAGTGCTGAGTATCGATCGCTGATCCTGCGATCTGGACGAGCTGAGTCGCCGGTGCGTGCAGAGAGTTCTCGAGAAGAGTGTGCGATGCATTGATATTTGATGCCCGGTGGGTGCGTCTGTGGCCTGCTCGGTTATGCCGAAACGATGGCTGCACGCCGCCTCTGACGTCCTCTGCGCTGAGCTGGATAGGAAAGATGGCGGTTGTCAAGGTCGTCCAGGACCCTGCCGTTCCCCGTGATGACACTTACAGGAGGTCTACCATCCACACAAGGCCTGGTGAACCGGCGAACTCGGTCTCTAAGCCTACTCCGCGTGAGAAACAGGTTGCGGCCAGACCGGTCACGAAGAGCAAACTTCTTGGTCTCGGTGGTCCTGGCGGTGGTTCTTCAAAGCTGAGCGGACGGCCAGCTGCTGCGGCCAAACCTATGCTAACTTTTCGGCCTCTACCTGGCGGCTCTCAGTTTGCTGCACAGCCTAGGATCGTACCGCAACCTGTTGCAGCTGCAGCTGCGTCTCATATCCATAACTAGTCGACCAGAATTACGAGCATATTCCACACCGCATGGACACTCTTTCTGGAAATTCTTACTCCCAGCTTTCGGTCTAGACACATCGCCTTAGCTTGGCTTTCGTTCGGAGCCAAGTGGGTGGAGCTCCGTATGAACGGAGCAGGAGTCGGGTCAAAAAATCCCCCATGGCAATCCCCATGAGTTAGAATGAATGATACGAGAAATGTTGTCGGTTCTGATTTTCATCGTCCCAAATGGCGTGTAGTTGAGATTTCGAGACCGGAGGTCGGTCTGAGTGATATATATTCAGCCGAGGCAGCGCCGATCAGGAGTCCTATGCATATTAATGAGAGGATACCTGTGTTTCATTGAAGCCTAGGGACTACGTGAGAGGTTGTTGAGTCTCATTCGGTAATCGATATACTCTATTTCAAGTGCAGTCGTGCTCAACATATCAGCCCTTTCTCGTCATTCTATTGCATGGATAGACGCATTGTCGACATACACAATGGCGCCTCACAAAAGGCGTCTGCATAGCATGACTGTGGAAACGAATGCTCAGATGGAGGATCCCTCGAGGGACCAAGTCGCCAGACATTCTTATCCGTGAGATATACGAGCCCGCTGTGCGCGGAATCTGCTGCTTCATATCAAAGACTTTGATGAAGTAGTAGACATGCGGCACTGGGAGAGCTGCCACAGGTCTCCGAGCTGGTGTAGCATTGTCGGTGCGCTCTCGTTCGGCTACACCCGATGCTTGAGTCTTTCATCAGTAGGTGCGTTCAAAGTTGCCGCCCAAATCTTGCTGGAAAAGAAGCGACATTTGAGCGACCAAAAGCAGCGAGCAGAATCTGAGCCCTCCTCGAACAGCGCCAAGTAAGCAACCTTTAGATCGACGTGGGACACGGCTAGATCGCAAGCGCTCGCAGATTCTGGCTTAGGCTGTCACGCTTGCATGGTTCGCCACAATGATTGGCTGGTCAGCCCTTCGCGAGCCGAGAACGTGATCAGATCATGGCTTCATCACGCTTAGTCATCTGCGACGCTTTCAGCGACTTTCAGCCACATTTGGGCGCTCAAAAGCAGCGAAAAATCGCTTCTCTTCCAACGAGATTTAAGCGGTAATGTTGAATGCACCTAGTAATTAGTGTTGTTGGAAGAAGTCTGCCACTCTGCCAGGTATTTTTGTCCACCAAGCAATTGCCATGGCAGATGGCAGAACAGATTTCGGAGGGTGGCAGAAGGTGGCAGATGTACTTCCCAATATGGTAAGTACGCGCTATAGCCCCTACCTGGACCTTATTCTGGGGTTAAACTAGCCGTTTTTGGAGACATTATTGCTGCAAAACTGCGAAGGTCTGTGGCCAAATACCATCGCCACGTTCATGATTGAGTGTAAACCCCGCCTGAAATCTGCCATATTCTGCCAGGGGTGGCAATTGCCGTTCTGCCGGCAGTTGGCAGAATTCGGCCTCCAGGATTTCTGCCCACAACACATTTTTTCTTTTCTTCACACCCAAATACCTGTCAACGCTCTATCTGACTGTCTGAACACGCTGAGTTAACGCCTGGTCCAGCTCACTATGTCGATCAACAGATTTTTGGCCTCGTTTACTCGAATCCCGAAGGAGTTGTTTCGTCTGAACAATGGCCCAGCTGTCCGTCTCCGTGCCATGGAAGGTCCCCTTCGACCGCAGCGCAGCTTCGACCTCCTAACGGAAAAGGGCAAGGTTAAGCCGAAGGCCCTTGATCCGCCTACATACGAATGTGAGTAACGCTATCGTTGCGAGATGATTAATAGCTAAATGTCCCAGGGCCCAACGGTGCCTCCATGCGCCCAAATTCCCCAGCACAGCAGAACCTCGTCCGCACATTCAGGGGATCAACAATATATGTCTACGCTGTCCCTACAGGTTCGTCAGGCACGATTAAACAAGAACAACAAGTGATACTGAAGCGAGACAGGAACTGAACTTCCGGAAGATCTCATTCTGGTCCATGAGTTTGGGGATCATTATTCACTGCAGGCAAGGAAGGAGATGTCAATAGATGGTGAGACTGCTACTCTAGGACTGATATATGAAGATTGTTGATGTTCCTAGAACTGAACGCCAAGATTACCGACTTCCTTGACAAAAAGGCACAATGTTTCACGAAGGAAGAATGGCTGCAGCGATATCCCGCAGCGACCGAGTCCGCATGAAGAATCGGATGCTATAGAAGCAGGACATCGCGAAAGGAATGATATATGATGGATCGTGTCTAGCGATGCTACGCAGCATGCCCGTTCGCTCACGTAGTCTCTTATAGACTGTGTCTCCCCTGGAATGCAGCTTCACTTTTGGCCTATTATGCTTTGCTTGTGTGATGAATCGACGATAGAATAAGCTTCTTCCCGAGGAATCCCCAGGCTCCTAAAACCAGCCACTCTATAGCGTTCGTCTTTCTCTTATTCGGCTATTTTGATGGCTCACATACTCTACTACTTTCGGATAAATCATGTGATTTCATTTTTGGTATATAACACTAAATGGTTGGCCTCTCGTATGTAGCAGCGAAGAATGCTATAGTGGGGCTGGTTTTAGGAGCCTGAGGAGTCCCGGGCTGACGGGGACCAGTCGTCTACTACTCATTCATCCATTCCGCTGAATTATCAAAAGATGCTTCGTGGTAGGGATTCTTCTCGAGCCACTTGTCCGGATCAAGCATGATACCATTTTTAATGTAGAACTCGGTAAGAGTCTTGTTCAGGGCTGTAGAGCGAAGTTAGCTGATTTGCAAGTTTGGCGATAACGGCTTGAGCGTACCAGTTAATGGCATTGGATGCGATGGCTGAAGTGAAAAGCGAGAATCTCTTTCTCGGTGAAGCAAAAGCGTATCCGGTAGCTCAGTTCCTGCATGTAGTTATGTAACCGATTCCGTCTCAATAGTAGCTGGACGAACCTTTATGGATACATAAGAGATGAGGATTCTCTGCCGGCTTGCCATCATCTAACCCTTCAAGATAGTAATCGTACGACCTTCGGGTCACTTCTTGCATGAAGTGTGTATTTGGCATGAAAAGAGCCCCGTTGGAGACTAGTGTAACCTCTTAGTGGCAGTTCAACGTGGAATGTGTATTCGTAGCATACCATCCAAAGTTATTTTGGGATGGACTAATCCATCTGCCTGAACTTCGACACTGTCCTCAGGATCCCATTCATCCTCGCCGAGGCTTTTGTCAAACAATTTCGATTCGCGATATACCTGGAAGCGATACAGAGTTGCCGGAAAGACAGAGTGCACGGATACGCTTGAGAATCTTCGATGATTCGAAGAGCGCCGGATGATACCAGGTCCAATCACGCGCTGGAGACTCGAAAACATTGTCTGTGCTGGAATCGAGAACTAGGTACCAGTAAGCAGATAGATGTAATGTCGCCACTTAACCAGACCTCAAGGCAGGGCAACTGCGGAACAGGGGGCCAGCTGGAATGAGATTAGAAAGCGTTACTGCTAGTTGCAAAATGATGCGGAAAACGCGATTTATTTTATGCAGAGCCCGGAAACGCCAGAGGATCGGAAAGGGGGAAATCGGAAGCGCAGTCACGTGGCTGTCAGGATCTAACCTACGCACCCCCGCACTCGCGCCCGCACCTGCCACCAGGCAACACGCTCCTCATGCTCGCCGCGTACAGCGGGCACCCCGCGCTCGTCACGGGCCTCCTCGCGCGCGGCGCGGACCCGGACCGCGCGAACGACACGGGCCAGACGCCGCTCGCGGGCGCCGTCTTCAAGGGCGAGGACGCCGTCGTGCGCGCGCTCCTCGCCGCCGGCGCGGACCCCCGCGCGGGTACCCCGTCCGCGATCCACACCGTGCGCATCTTCAAGAAGGCGGACCTCCTCGCGCTTTTGGGCGCGACGGGCGCGGATCTGCGCGACGCGCTGCCCGCGATGCCGGGCCCGCCGGGGCGCGCGTAGGGTGTGTGCTGTGGCGAGGGCGGCGGCAGAGTGCGAGGAGGTGCAGGGCAGGGCAGGAGGTCCGTGTATGATTAGAGTCCAACATGTACAGTATCGCCGTGACGTATGTGCACACATCTGCACGCTATGCACGTACTGGATGCCTTCCCGCAGGATCTGGATGGTCTGCAGATGCAAACCGGACGTTGAAGCGGGCGTCGGGGGCAAAGCTCGCTTAGGCATTTGCCGATCACCGCCGTCAGCACTTTGCTTGCGTGCCGTCGTCCGGTGTCTAAATGCTTAGTTCACATCGGGCAGCCCTCTCTCCGCCCGTGTATGCCCAGATCACCCACTGTCACAATGCGCCACTGTTCGGTCGGCGTGGCGCCTGACGTCAAGGGCGTATATGGCCGACAGGCCTTCTTGGGCAAATTGACGCGAAGCCCTTTATTGACTCCCCTTTCCCAAGATTTCGCCGTGCGGAATCGGGGCCACTCCTATCGTTGTTCCGAGGCGGAGACGTCGAAAGCCTGTTCTTCTTACCTTCGCATCACTCATGAACTGTGCGCATCAAAATATGCGTGTCGGCGCGCCGCCCCTTCGCGTACGAGGGCCCCTCCGCCATGGAAGCCCGAATACACAGCAGATCTCCGGACCATTGATGACCGGCCTGATATACGGTCTTGCTCATTGCGCTGCCACAACGAGCGGGTGCATCCCGCCATCAACTTCCAGATGCGCCCGGGTTCGTTAATTCGTTCAGGCGCAGAGACTTCCTGGGCGCTGGTGCATTTCCAGAAAGCCTTAGCCGTTCGTTAATTCTGGCGATGCCTCAAGCTCAGGCCTCCTGTTCACTTGGGTGCGTACACGAGGCATACATGCATAATACTCCGAGTGGCCGGCAATACGCATTGGTCAGCGGCTGTCAGATTCATTGCGGCGGCGCGACAGCGGTGTGTTTAGAAGCCGTCCTCCGACGCGTCTTCTCGTGGTTCTACGCGTTCTTGCCCGTGCCTCTGCGGATCGCGCCAGCGAAGAGACTGCGTGATGGTGCATGCAGGGTGCATATTCCGCCATCCGTCCTTTCTGTGCAGAGCTTTGTCAGGAACACATCTTGCATCATGCACACCGAGCTTGAGATGGAGCACAAGTGACGACATGCCAGACGCTCAGCTGCTCCGCTCTTCCCGTGGCTGCAGGTGCGCCGGTGCGCTGTGCAGCCATGTACATGATCTGCTCTCGGAGACTCGCCGGAGATGGCACATCCGGCTTCTCGTCTGCCCGCCCGCCGCCATCGCCGCCGCACGAGGAATCGAGCTGCGGCACCGGTGCCGTGCAGAGGCTTGCTCCGGGTCGTGCTCGAAGCCCACTGTCGTCCCGCTCAGGCTGCACGGGCGGCCTCGCGAATCCCCGCCACCCCGATTCTGCGCGGTTCTCCCGCCCGACCGACACTCGTACTGAGTATAGATCGATGATCCTGCGATCTGGACGAGCTGAGTCGCCGGTGCGTGCAGAGAGTTCTCGAGAAGTGTGTGCGATGCATTGATATTTGATGCCCGGAGGGTGCGTCTGGCCTACTCGGTTATGCCGAAACGATGGCTGCACGCCGCCTCTGACGTCCTCCGCGCTGGGATTTGCGCCAACACTGGGCGGAAACGATTGCACTGGTCTTGTTGCATGATAGCTAGCTCTGACCAATAGGACCACGTCAAACACTACCGCAACATCATTCCCATATTTTAGCTGGCGGCGCGAGATGCTCACTATGCGCCGCCGGGCGCTGTAATAAATGTCAGATAGCTTCATTAAGCTCTCAAATTTAACCGCCACCGCAACTTCCAGATGGTAGCATGTCTTCGCGGTCGACGCCACAGATCCCGAAACGCTTCTCGTGCGTCGTCTGGAGGAGCCGCAGCGTACCCTGTTTGATCCCCGGTACAGGACAGGATCGCAGACCATGGCCGACACGGGCACCTCCGGTAGATATCCTGGCAGTGGATTTGCCTGCCATCGCATCCGCCCTCGGATCCGCCTCCGCGGCGCGTAGATGTCTCTGATAGAGACGAGAAACGATCTCACGTGAGGATCATAACCTAGGGTCTAGAGATGGGGGCAGATTCCACGGCGCGGGTTATGGGTTATATGGTCTATCTATGAGATGGTTTAATGTTTTCACTCTGCTTCTTCCAGAGCATAATCCATATTGGCCGCAGCTTGTTCCTCTCGTCGATATCACAAACACGGCTGAGCTTGGCACCTGAGTAATAGCACTTCACGCACTGAACAGTGTAAACGCATTTTTGTGTCTCACCATTGGGCTATTCTCTCGCATTGATGGCGATCACAGCAGCACGGTGAGCTTGTCGTATTCTGTCTGAGATTGCACCTCGCTCAATATTTCAAACAACATAGCGCTGTGCCATCCCTGTCGGTCGGTCTCTTCACTTGGCATCATTACCCTCCCGGCTGCTGATCTACTCGTAATCCAAGTTTGTCTGCTGTGGTCTACGGCGCCTCTACGAGATCAACCTCGTTCCCGAAGCGCAGCAACCGATCAAACGGAACGTGCAACTCGTGCTCGTTGCTCCATTCGACGACCTTGTCGACGTCCCTGCACTTGTGCCAGGTGTTGAAGTCGGGATGGGGGTGCCGGTAGCCCTCGACCCAGTCGTAGGTCACGAGTCCGACGTCCGCGGTGCAAAGGACGACCTGCCGCAACATCTCGATGCAGTGATCTGTGGGTGTGCGTCAGCATCCCGCCGCCCGCTCCGCTCGTGAAGACAGCGCGCTACCTAGGTGGGTCCGATAAGCCTCGGGGCCGGCCAGGATCGACACGTCGTCCGCCGCGTAGTGCTCGAAGTAAGTCCGCTTCCGCAGCATGTTCTGCAGTGCGTGTGTCAGTCGCGCTGAACGGGGCTGCAGGACCATGCCGGACTTATACGAGACAGTGCAGCTGATGGGTCACTTCGAGCGTCGCCAGGTAGCCACCGCCGTCTTCGTCGAGGAATTTGACGAGCGAAGGCCGCGCTTCTTTGCCTATCTTGCGCAAGACGTCCCCCGTGATCCTGAACGGCCTCACTGCGAGCGCTCAGGGGCGGAAGGCACACTGACTCGGGGGAAACCCTCACTGTCTGCTGCGATCCTCTTCCAGGCGGCATCGAGCTCGGGGCTGGGGGTGCCGCGAAACTCGGAGGGCCATGTGAGGGTGCCATTGAACTTGACGTTGTGGTATTCCACGGCGTCCATCGCAGGAGCTGTGGTGTATTGTGACTATCTCCCTGTATGACATGCAATGCAGAGGCTTACAGTACACTGCCAGCTTCCTCGCACATCGGGTGTCGTTGAGTCGGACCGACAGCAGGAACAGCGAGACCGAGACGAAAATAAGGACGCCGTGGGCTATCCATGGGATCGCTCGACGGAAGGTTTTCCAGTCAGAGAGGAGCCTTGTAGATGTGGAAGACCTGTCTTTGAGGAGCAGGCCGTCGGTCGACCCGTCCGCGTCATGTCTGGCTGGCGAGTACTCAAAGCGAGGGTCTGACATGGGGTCTGACATGGCAAGAGAGTCGGTCGTGGCTTGCTCCGCGTGAGCCGTTCTGTTCAGAGTGCCCAAGGTGAGAGCACTTGAATCAGCGTATGACACACTTCACATCTGATGCCCGAGGGTCAAAGGACCCGTGTGCGCTTGCAACGGGCCAGACGTACGGAACCTCTCGCAGCAGCAGATACCGGGAACGATGCAAATGCAGGCAGACGGGATCCTTTGGCGCGACCTTGACCCACGCGCCGGAGCCCCAGACGTCGCAGCGCTTTCTTCCCCGAAGATAATACGATTGAGCCCAGTTCTCAATCCTTTGGTTAAGACTGCAGCTCTACGAGATGTGTAGACGGGCGTCGCAAATCGAGGTCGAGAGAACAAATTCCTGACTGTCAGCCACAAACGCGTTTGTGGCCGGGCCATACGGCCAACTTCGGCGATTCACACAGATTCCGCACGTATTTCAGCGAATCAGGTGTGGAGTACCACCATCAATTCTGCCAGCGCCCGTTGGCAACGTAGTAGTAGATCTTCCGCCGTCTCCTGAAGGAGATCGAGCCCACTCACATTAACAAGGCACCCGTGCGAAGCCTTGTCCAATGGATATACTGTACGGGATCGCGAAACGGAGGCGTTCAATGGTAAAATCGCAGGTGTTCCGCGCGGGATCCTTCCCGTTCAATATCAAATCCGGTATGTCGAATTAACTCCCCATTTTCCAGCTGATACTTGAAAACGTGAAAATGAGCTCAACACAGGTGACGATAACAGCGCACGATGCTGCTCTTACACAGCGAACATACTCAGTGTGCTTGGAGATGATCGCTGCGTGTTGAGGAAATGCTTCTCACCAAAGAAAGTGGTAGTGAGATCCGGCACGTTGCCGGGTCTGCTGCCCCTGGGGATCGTCCGCCCGCCACTTTATTTGAAGTGAATATACAAAACATTTGCCAGTTGGACTTGCGTTGTGTAACGCTCGAACAACGCCCGACGAACCGGGGTCATTTGTCGGTAAACATGCGCCGACTCGATAGGGCGAATGCCCCATGCACGTAGCATATTTGTCAGTGTTTCGGTCTACTTCTCGAACATATATAAGGCACACAGGAAACACACTGCTAGTCAGAGTCACTCGCCCACCAGGCTTGCTCTACAGAAAGCCCTTGTCACTCAGCATGCAGTCCAAAGTCCTGGCCGCGATCGCTGCTCTGCTTCCCCTCGTCGCTTTGGAGGCGATAGCTCTCCCTGCCCCCGGCAGCAGTCAGTACCAATATACTTGCACCCAGGTTTCATGCTGAACCATAGCCTGCTCGGCAGAGAATCGTGCAAACGTCGGGGAAGTCGAGCGTCGTGCCGAGGACGTCTCGGCTGGTGCGCTTGACACAGCGTACTGGCGCAGGGAGGAAGATGTCTCCGCCGGTGCTCTCGACACGGCCTATTGGCGTCGCGATGAGGACGTCTCTGCGGGTGCACTCGATACAGCATACTGGCGTCGCACCGAGGCTGCTGAAGTCATTGCTGCCTAGGACTGTCGTGGTACGTCCAAGGCTGGGTAACCTTGATCTATGCTAACTGTTGGAATGAAGATATCTCATCTCAAGGCAATCATGAATCTCTAGCCAGCTTCAGTATTCGTCGATGTAATCTCAAGGCGACGTGGGCTGTAGAACTCACTGTTGTAAATTTGTTCATGGCGCAGTCGACGTACGGTATCTGGCAGATGTTCGCTTCCGTGAATGTTCTGATCGCACGCGAGAGCAAGCAATGGGGCGTAGAATGAGTGACAGAACCAAAAGCATGTCCAGACACGGTAGCGATGGGGTATCGGTACTATTCAAAGCATCGAGCTGTGACACCAATGACACCTACGTGGGAGGGATAGGCACTGGGGGACATCGTTTCACAACGTACTTCGCCGTCCTAAACAAATGTCCGAGACCGAAGAGAAAGCGGATGACGGGTGGTTCATCTCTCTCTACGAGACGACCACGAAGGATTCGAGCGGACAACTTAGACGTGGCCTCAATAAATCGAGAGGAAACTTCCTCGATATGCGGGCGTTTCTGTGGATCGTTCTGCACCATATCTGCAATGAGCGCATCCATGAAACAGAAATTTGCGTAGCGCTATAGCACCTCCGGTCAATGCAGATGAATGACAGAACCGGACTTTCAACGTACCATCGTGAACGCCATTCGGATAAGGTTCCCGAGGTAGTATATATCTGTTGGGAATGGGTCTACAGCTTCGTCGTAGCCCTCGCCTTGAAACTCGGGCACGCTCTTGTCCCCTCCCAGGATAGGTAGTTCGCGAGGCGGGTACTCGTCGGGGCTGTACTTGCGCGATAGACCGAAGTCCACATAGTAGTATTTTGTCGGACGCTCTGTACGGGAATAATGTCTAGCCGTACCGGTGAAATCTCGGTTCATATCCCTACAACGAGGATGATACATCTTCGGGTACATCGCTCTGGGATCAAGCATAACGTTCGGCAACATTATGTCCCTTGAACCGCGTCAGGGACGTCCTACAATGCATTATCAAGTGAGGGCCTACCGATGGGCGACGTGATGTACGTGCATGAATCTCAGACCCTAGACAAGGTGTTCAGTGTAGGTGGACGTGCGTCAGTAGCACACGTACGTTGACGAGCTGCCGTATGAACTCCACTACTTCTCCGATGGTTCCGAACTCGGGGACATTACATTTCCTAAGCAAAGGCATGACCAGAATGACTATATCCTCTTCAAGAGGGTCCTTGAGAACATCGTATAGCGGTACGCAGTGATTGTCCGGGTCAGAGCTCAGCTCATTGGAACAAAAATATGACCCAATATCGGCCTCATGGGGGTGGAGACTTTCTTGAGCGACACCAATGCCATAGCACCGTCCGATATTCTGGTCGCGTCTAAAATGTACGGATGCTGTTCTGCGTTGGTCCCTGCTGTGATCAAGTAATCTGTTAACGTACTTGCGACATAAACCCATCCTCGCACCCGAAGAGATGTTTCTTGGTGCCCAGCCAGGAGGGGACCCAATCAGGTTTATATCGAGGTCGAAGCATGTAGCCACATTTCTGCAACCACAGCTGGTGATCACGCCAGTAGAATTCCGCGATTCCAAGGCCGCCTTCCGTATGAGAGAGAGTAGTTGTCGGTGGGCTATGAATATTGCTCATCATCGAGAGGCATACACTAATATTCGGTGTATCGAGAAGAGGTGGTATACAATCATTGGAAAGGACCCAAAGGTACACACCCACGTGCGGGCGCCGGGGTCCCAGTGACGTTCGCATCATTTAATTCGCGGACGATGAACATGTCTCAGTACTTGTCCACTAAAGAATCGCCATGTTGCGACCCGCTCGCCATCGCAAAAGTCAACTTGGGGGCCATAGCTACGCACTGCGACCGCATGGACGGCACTTGACCACGTCATGACTAGCTGCAGCGGGCCGCAAAAGCCGGCGGAGACACGTGCGAAGTAGATCAGGTTGCGGGACTGCTCAGCGCTCCCACGCCGACTCATCCTTGCACACCTCTTGCGATTTCGTTTGGTATCCAGTCGTGTTTGCGTCGCACAACGTTAAGATCTCGAAGGTGTGAGGCCCTTGTTTATGACACGATCTACCATGAATCTAACCGTCGAACGCCATTACTGTGTCATCATCTAGATAGTACTTCACAATGTCGACTGAACTCCAGCTAGAAGCAGTTCTTAGTAAGATTCAGAACTCGCTTACTGGTATGTGTGATCCTTGCAGATCTATATAGTGAGTTCATAATTCGCAGATATAAGTAAACGCCTTGATGCAATCGAGTCGCAGAACAAAACCATCAAAGACGAGTCAACGACGCAGACCCGCCGTCTCGATGAGATCGAGAGAACCATCAAGGATGAGTCTGCGACGCAGGCCAACCGAATTGATGTGCTCGAGAAAAACATCAAGGAAGACGCGATGATGCAACATGCTCACGGAATCTCAGAGCTCACAAAGGTGGCTCATGAGGCAGGGGAAGAGGTTGATCGGAAGAATGCTGGGCGGTGGAATGACCTCAAGGATAAGCTCGACCATTGGGCTAATCAGGTAGTGGCATATTCTAAGGATGTCAACAATCTGAGAAACACTTTCAAGAGTTGTGAATGGTATGTCACTATGTATAGTTTTTATGAACTATATAAACTCAAACTTCTCATTTATAGCCCAGGTAGCCCAGCTAAGGCCAAACATGACTCTATCTCTCAAACCTGTGATGCAGAAGGCTTGAGTGTGGGCACATTCAACTCTTTACATTCCATTGCCACTCTTGTACAGATTGTTTTGTAGATTCCAACATCGATATCATTTTTCCTGCTGCATGCCTGCTGCGCTGCCTTGTCATCCTATACTAGTTCGTAATTGATTATACTTACAGAAGGCTCAGAAGAGCGGTGAGCAACATGGTAGCTGTCTAATATATATGATACACTTGCGACGGAGTCCATCGTGTCCATTCTGAGGCTTAGAAACATTGAGAACGTGGGCACTAGAGATTGGCGCTTCCCGTCTCGCCAAAGATTTCTCGCACAAAGGCATCCGCATTGGGTGGGCGACCCAAGAATTCCTTCCCGCGCGACGTCGCATCAGCGAAATCGCAAATGTGACGAGCAATAACCGACACGTACCTCGAGAGACAGAGATTCATCCCTGCTCCCGCCAGGTTGTAGGATGGACTTGCTGTATCTCGCGCCGCGCGCCGGGTCTAGCGGGTCCGCCTTGAACACGGTCGCATACATATCCGCCGCAAACACAAGCGAGTACATGTACCTGATGGAAGATTAAGTAAACGCGGGCCGGAACATTGACGGGACACCCACCCGTAGTAGCCTGCGTCGTATCCGCCCGCGATATGACCAAACGAGCCTTGGCCGGCCGCGCGCCGTCCAGGGTTGACCTGCGTGATTGACCTGCGAAGATCATTCCACAGCGCTGTGTAGTCGGTTTGTTCTGTGGCAACCGCATCATTACTGTAAGCATTGCGCGAATATACAACGAGGGAGCTGACACGCACCGCGTTCTGTATGCACCTTGATGTCGAACTTCGCGAAGAACACCTGCCGTAAGTAAAACATCCCGACGTTGACATAACGACTAGAAAGAGAGAATCCATGAGCGTCCATTCAACAGTCAACTCAAGATGCGCATAAAGTTCGCGCCTAACAGTTGGATGAATGTGGACCACGCGGGGCACATACCTTTTGTTGATCTTATCAGCAAGTTCGCGCGAAAGCGGTTTCTTTGTCTCGTAGTGGCTCGACATTCGCTCCAGCACCGCCGGCTCAAAGCACCTGTACAAATCCCGCCCGAGTTGCGTCAGCACCATACGGGCGGCGAGCCACGCACAGAACGGACGCACCAATTCTCCAACATCTGCGACGGCGCCTCGACAAAGTCCCGTGCGACCCTGACGACTGTCAATTCTCCGGACACACACTGAAGCCTACGAATGACTCACGCCGTGCCATGGAAGCGCGCGAAGCGCGTCTTGCTCAACAGTCCATGGAAGACATGCCCCATCTCATGGAAGAACGTAACGACGTCCTGATGCTGCATCAGCGCCGGCGTGGTGGGAGTCGGCTTCGCGAGATTCGCGACCATCGCCGCGAGCGGGTAGTGCCGTGTGCCGTCCGAGCGCGTGAAACCCTGGAGGAGCGGCCAGACAGCAGCATGGGAGTACTTCGACTCTGGAGAGCGCATTTGTCACCCCATCAATGAAACGTTCGAAGGATGTCACAAACCTCGAGGGAACAGGTCAAGGTAGCAGTAGCCTACAAAGCCCGACTCATCCGTCGCGCCGTTCTCCCACACCGCAAACATCTGCACATCTGTGAAGCGTGCACAATCAGCTGCTTCACGCACTTGCAATCGAGCCGCACCGACCTGGATGCCACGTCTCGCCCTTCACCTCTACGAAGCGCACGCCGAGCAGGTTCTGGTATATCTCCAGGATCGCGGGCACGACGACGCTCACGGGAAAGTACTCCTTGACTTTCTGCTCGTCGAGCTCGAGTGTGCGTTCAACAAAAAGTCGGTCATAGTACCGCACGTCCCACTGATTCAGCTGGCCGTCGAACGGGATCCCGAGCTCGGCACACTCCACTTTTTTGAGCGCCAGCAGCGCTGCGCGGTCTTTCGCACCGACGGGATCGAGTTTCTTGTGCAGATCATCCAGGAACTGTAGATTTTGGGCGATACGTGAGAAGCGCACGGGATGCTCAGGGAGGAACCTACGCCGGTCACAGTCTTTGCGTCCTTCGCCATCTTCACCTCGGTGATGTAATCCGCCCAAGTCGGGTAGCCGAGGAGGTCAGCGATCTTCCAGCGCAGTGCAATAATCTTGTCGAGGATCGGCGCATTGATCTCCAGCCGCGCGTCATACGCAGCATCGGCAGCCCGCCGGGTGTCCGGATTTTGGGCATTTTTGAACTGGACACGCACTGAGACAGGCGCGCAACCATGGAACAATTCAGATGACCTACGATGGGGAGGATGTCTGGCAACTTCATGGTCACATCGTATAGCTCTTTCTCACCCTCCGTACGCTTTGTATACCCAGAGATCACGTCCGCCGGGACGCCCCTCAGTTCCTCCAGGGTGAAGCTGATGGTACTCTAAGCAAGAGGTGAGTCCTACGTACATATGGGAGCTCTGGGCGCTCACGTTCTCCTCGTTGAAGTTTTTCTATAGATGGGCGTATTTATCGGATATAAGCTATGAACGCACGGATGACGAGAACTTACGCTGAACTCAAGCGACGCCTGTGACAGCTCCTTCTTTAGCTTCGTCAACTCCCCCCGCTCCTTCTCCGGTAGCGCCAGGCCTGCCCGCTTGCCGTCCAGGAGGCTGCGTTCCATGAGCCGCTGCTCTTCGGAGCCGAGCGCCGCACTGCTCTGCTTGATGTTTTCTTCCGCGGCAACCATCACCTCGAAGACGTCGAGGCGCATCGATGCCTCGACGTCATAATCGCGGACGAGCACCTCGGCGGCATTGGAGGCGTCCCGCAACTCCTTCGACGTAGAGACATTCTGATAGAAGGATAAAGGCTCGGTAACGAGGCTAAGTTCGGTGTCTGCTTCGGCGAGAGCAAGCTATCAAGTCATATGCTAGTTTGGGTCAGTCGCAACAACGCATGCAGGCTTGACGCACAAACACCTGCGATATGGCAAAGTTGGTCAATACTGGCGCTGCGGAGACAACAGAAATTGACTGATAGAAATTTTACAGAAACCCGAGTTCTATGCTATCCCCTAGAGCACACGTCTAGCCTACGCTGATATGTGAGGGTGCGATTAGCGGAGTTGTATATCATCCCAGGAAAATCCATTGGGTGTCCTAGGTCGGGCAATGCCGCCGTCAATTCAATTGGCTACACGACCTTTCCAAGGCCGGATTTTGTCCGGCCTAGGCTCAGGCGTCCAAAATGGGGCTGCTCAGGACCTCAGCTAGGTGAAAGGAACTTGATTTCCATTGTGCAGCCTGTGGTGAAGCCAAGAGAGATACCTCTGCCGCCCGCACCTGACATTCTTGTCCTCAGTCGCGCAACAAAGAGCTTCCGCACGTCGGTGGCGCAGCCACTCGACCATAGCCAGACACCATGCAGCTCATGGTTCCCGTAGAATGCTAGTATGGACGTGGACATATATACGAACAACGCACTGAATCAAAATTGCAGTCCTTCTTAGGGAGTGCAGCAATCTTGTCGAGCCCTTCGCCGTGCTTGGTGATGGCCTGCTTGGTCAAAGAGAGGATCTCGTCCGCAGAATGCGACCACCTGAGGGCGGGTTGGGACGGTGTGAGGGAGGCCATAGCGGTAGAGGCAGACGTCGTTGCAGCAATAGCAGAGGCTAAGGAGAAGAGCCTCTTATGTGATAGCGTGGACTGAAATCGATGAAGTTGATGGCTGTGAGAAGGCGTTCTCGTGACACCGTATGATGCACCCGGCCTGTCGTGCTTCGCGAGGAGCTGGGCAGTAGACGTGACTATTTTGGCGGGTTTTGAGAATGGCCCGACAACACCACGGGCATGATAGACGTTAAGGACACTGCGCATGAGCTAGCGTACCACTGCTGGGCGGTGCGGGTCGTTCGTCGTCGTTCGTCGCGGGCTGGCAAATGCCCAGCGCTGGCCCGGCGCCTGCTCTGAGGTCTGAGATCCTCGAAACGCCCAATAGACGCCCAATCTACAGTCCTCCGATCGCGTGACGCCCAATCGAGATCGCACTTGCGATTTTTGGACCTTGGTTGCTTGTGCACCAAGCTGCAAGTCGTCTTAGCAGGTTCGTTCTCAGCTCGTCCGCTCTGGATATACCATAAAACTCATTGGATTCGTCGCAGCAATGGACAGGCAGAGGTACAATGCTAAGGCCCGTCAGTCTACCGCCGGCTCCCATAAAAAGAAGGGGAGGCGCAAAGCCAGGGCAGCTGCAAGCGGAGAGCAGCCAGACCCCAATGCAGAGGTTGTGGTGCCAAAGTCACAGGAGCAGAAGGAACTGGACAGGAAGGAAAAACTGAAGCAAGAGGTACGTCCTCTTAGTCATGCCATGGGCGCATATAGCGTAAGGGTTGACTCCCCATGAAGCTCCTTGCACAGTCCAATTCGAAGGCCAACAGCAAGAAAAAGAAGAGACTGGATAAATACATCGTGCGTGATATAGTTGTCTCCGTTTCTCCAGATCATAATCTCATCCCCTCTGCAGGAGAAAAAACTCAAGCAGGAAGAGCGCGTTGTGCTCTTCGAGAAGCTATCGTACGTCTCCCTCTACTCACGCAACTTGTATACAAGATTGTCTGACATATTGTCCAAGGAAGAGCCAGGCTTTGCTGTCCACCACCCTCCAGCTCCAGTCCTCCGCGACTCTTGGCACTGGCAAGGCGTCGACACACCAGGAGGCGCTCGACAGGCTTGAGGACAAGGAGGTCAGACGTGTTATCGACGGCAGGGCAGCTAGAGGCAAGCGCAAGCGACAGCAATTACCGTTCTCGCAAGTGGAGGATAGTGACGATGCGGAAGACGAGGATGAGCTTATCGGCATGGACGTCGACGGGGAGCCAGAGCATGCTCCTCGCGAACAGGAAGGATATTCAAGGGCGAACCCGGTAGTTGTGGTCGACTCCGGGTTCTCCACGACCACATTGCTCCCAGAGCCGCTAGAGCACTCCGGCCCGAAGGTGACTATCATTGGCGGGGCACTCAAGCGCCATGAAGATGGGTCTGTCGTCGCACCTAAAATTGTCAAGCGAAAACCAAAGCGGGCGAAGGTAATTTCGATTTTCGCATCGGCTTTGCAACGATTTGACATGTCCCATTCGCAATTGTGCAGTCTCGCAAGCTGTCATGGGCAGTTCCAGCAAGGCCTTCCGAACCCGAGGTAGGGCCCGAGTCGGACGACTCCTTCGACAGCTCCGACTCGGCATACGACACGCACGAGAGCGCGGAGGATGACGAGGATTCTGATCAATTTGAGGAGGATGGCAACAACTCCGCAAAGGCCGACAGCGATGCTTCAGATGAGGAAGAGATAGAAGACTCACCAGCAAAAGAACCCCCTGCTCAGAAGCGGAAAAGAGGCGGATTCAAAGAATGGGCCTTGAAGCAGCTGAGCTCCGTCAAGGGCTACGTCGCCTCCGTTGAGCCCGACGAGCCGCCAATAGCACCCGAGCTGTCAGCGGAGCCCGCACCGCCGCCCAAGAAAAAGCGCAAGACTGAGTCCACACAGCCTGGCGAGATGCGCGGCCCGCTCGGTGAGGATCTGCAGTTACCGTCGACGTCCTTCGCGAAGCACGTGCAGGAGACCGCCCTCAGCTCGCGCGAGACTGCGAGTACGGCAAAGCGCAAGGCTGTCGCGGTCACACGCCCATCGGAGGTCGAGGCGGCGCGCCTGCTACTCCCGATCGTCGCGGAGGAGCAGCCGATCATGGAGGCGATCTTGCTGAACAGCGTTGTGATCATCTGCGGAGAGACGGGCAGCGGGAAGACGACGCAGGTCCCGCAGTTCCTGTACGAGGCGGGCTTCGGGTCGCTGGACAGTGGTGAGTGTATGCGCCTGTCCCGCGTGTCCATACCTTGTACTGACGCGATGGGTGCAGAGAATCCGGGGATGATCGGTGTGACGCAGCCGCGGCGTGTCGCGGCGGTGTCGATGGCCGCACGTGTCGCGCATGAGCTGAACTTGCCGTCATCGCGCGTGTCGTACCAGATCCGTTACGACGCGTCGGTGTCGCCGTCGACGGTGATCAAGTTCATGACGGACGGTGTATTGCTACGCGAGCTCGCGACGGACTTCCTGCTCGCGAAGTACTCGGTGATAATTATCGACGAGGCGCACGAGCGCAGCATGAACACAGACATCCTGATCGGCGTGCTCAGCCGCGTCATCAAGCTGCGTGAGGACATGTGGCGCGAGGGGAAGGACGGCGTGAAGGTTAGTTGTGCATCTGGAGACGGACCTGCACAATCTTACAAGGTTTGATGTAGCCGCTGCGCCTCATAATCATGTCTGCAACGTTGCGCGTGTCCGACTTTGCGGAGAACAAGATGCTCTTCAAAACGGCCCCACCAATCATCAGCGTCCCCGCGCGACAGCACCCGGTGACAGTGCACTTCAGCCGCCGCACGCCGTCGGATTATGTTACAGAGGCCGTCCGCAAGGCGAGCAAGATCCACGCCCGGCTGCCGCCCGGCGGCGTCCTGATATTCCTGACGGGGCAGAACGAGATCGCAGGTGTGTGCCGCAAGCTGGAGTTACGGTACGGCAAGAAGGCGCTCGAGGAGCGGCGGAAGGCCAGGCGTTCTGTGCAGGAACGGCTGAGCGAGCGGTTTGCGCTGCAAGAGGAGGAGCACAAGGCTGTGGCGCCGGCGCAAGGTGATTGCTAGTTTGAATGTGTTGCATGCATCGACTGAATGAGTCGACAGCGGATGTGGAGGCGGAGGACATTGACCTTGGCAATGTGCAGAAGGAACAGGCCGAGCTCGCTGCCGACATTGATCGCGATGGTGCCGCCGCGGAAGAGGACGCCGAAGCGCTTGACAGCGACGCTGACTCCGATGCCGACGACGAACTGGGAATCGACAAAGAGGAAACTGATGGTGCGTTCCTCAGTGATCAACGTACACTCTACGTTTAAAATGGTAACTCTTATAGTTCCTATGCACATTGTACCGCTCTATGCTCTGCTACCGAGTGAGAAGCAAATGCAGGTCTTTCGTCCACCGCCATCAGGGACCCGACTCGTCGTGGTGTCTACTAATGTTGCTGAGACATCGCTGACGATACCGGACATCCGCTATGTCGTCGATTGTGGACGCGCAAAGGAGGTACGTATTCAGATTCATCTTCATTGGCATATTTATTGGTTCACGTCGCTCACAGAGACGTTACGATGTCGCCAACGGCATACAAGCGTTCCAGGTCAGCTGGATCTCCAAGGCTTCAGCGGCGCAACGAGCTGGACGAGCCGGACGTACGGGCCCCGGTCACTGCTATCGGCTGTACTCTTCGGCACTCTACGAACACTACTTTGACCAGTTCTCCAAGCCGGAGATCCTCCGCGTGCCAATAGAAGGCGTCGTGCTACAAATGAAGAGCATGAATATTGACGCTGTCATCAACTTCCCCTTCCCTACCCCACCGGACAGGACCAGCCTGCGTAAGGCAGAGACAATCCTGACGCACCTCGGGGCTCTAAAGGTTCAGTCGAAGGGCTCTGTGGTCCTTGGCGGGAGCATCACAGAGATTGGGAAAGCGATGTCTTTATTCCCGCTGTCCCCTCGGTATTCGCGAATGCTGGTCAGCGGTCGACAGCATGGCTGCCTTCCGTACGTGATAGCTATTGTATCCGCATTATCTGTTGGCGACCCATTCCTCCGTGAGGAGGCGCTTGTGGAAGGGGAGGAAGAGTCTGACGATGATGACGAAAGTCTTCCTCATTTAACCACAGAAGCGGCGAAGGCAAAGGAAACTCGCAGACTACGTCGACGTGCATTCTTCCAGTCACAACAGGTAGTCATTTTGTGGCCCCATGCTGCTGTCTCTGTTACTGAACATATTCGGTTAGCTTCACGCCTCACTCGGTGACTCGATTAGCGACATATTCAGGATCCTATCGGTCGTTGGAGCGTATGAATATGCGGGTGGGGGACACAAGTTCTGCACTGACCATTTCGTCAGGCCAAAAGTAAGAACGACCGGCAATCCTTCAGAGATACACTTTACTCACTCATGCCCTGTAGGCGATGGAGGAAATTCACAAACTCCGTGCGCAGATCAGTAACATCGTCCAAAGCAATTTTCCAGAGATGGACGCAGGATTTGTTGCAAACCCGCCTCCGCCTACCAACCTTCAGGCAGGTCTAGCTATTGAAAGGAACAAAAACATGCTAACGCTCATTTTAGCTAAAGGTTCTGCGACAATTAATTGCAGCCGGATTCATTGATCAAGTGGCAATCAGGAAAGACCTCGTTCAGCGAACGGGTTTGTTGGGAGAAAAGTACACGACCTCAAAAGGCGTCCCCTATCAGGCCCTCGGGATTGCGGAAGATGTATTCATCCATCCGTCGTCTGTATTGGCCAACACACCACCTCCAGATTACGTGGTTTTCTTGGAGGTCGTCCGTACGTCTCGTGTGTACATCAAGGGTTCGTATCGTCATGTTTCCGCCGTCCCCTCAATATTCTAAACGGCTATTAGGTTTGACCACAATCAACGTTGCCTGGCTGTCAAGTCTGGGTAAACCTCTTTGCTCATTCTCAAAGCCACTCAAGTCAAAGGACGGACGTTCTATGGTAATACCACATTTTGGACCAGCCGGGTGGGAACTGCCTCCTATCGAAGCCAAGTGCCAGTGAAAAGCGACACAATTCTACATTATATCATTACATTATTGTCTTACTGTACCAATGGCGTGTTGTATGCAGGATGCAGGAATAAATTACCATGGATGCATGCGTGAATGCGGGTCAGTGCGAGATAGCAATAGATCCAGAACGGCGAAAAAGCGAACACAAGTCAACATAGCACATTAATGAGGACGCTGCTGTTTAATGAATCGAGTTAGAGAAATCTTGAACTCGTGCACATGCACACACTTTATTTTTGGGAATGAAAAGGCTGGGGCCTCCTTTTGGACGCTTTTTAGGCGGCGGTTTTGGCTTTACTTGGTCATTTTGTGGGTCGGGGCCTCGAGAGGGCATTGGCTCGGAGCTCTCTTCGACAGGCGCAGGCCTTTTTTGGCCTACTCTGGCGTCCCCGGGCGAAGAGGCATTCGATTGCTCCACCTTGACTGGACTAGCGTGGTGAACATTACTAGCTCCAAAACCTTTCAGCTCGCGAGGAGTTGCCAAGCCCTGTGGAACTTGTGGAGCGCTCGAGGATGCCTGTTTACTGGAGTTGGGCTTCATTTGCTTGGATTGAGGCTTGGACTGTTTGGCGGGTGCGGCAACTGTAGCTCTGCTGGCCGGCGTTGTAAAATAGCTGACATCCACCTGGGGAAGGTGCGCGGTCGTATCCTAATCAAGTGGACAGAACGGCTTAGGACGTACATCAAATAAGCAGCTTCTCGTCCTAGCGTCAGACACAATCGTTCGCCATGTATCGTCACTCCGCTCTAGTGTAGGCGCATGCCCAAGCACAAACAGAGATGACTTTGCGCGTGTGAGAGCTACATTCATCCGCCTTATATCTGCACTCAGAAAATCGGGAGTTAGTCTTCGGCTGCAGCCACAATATGTGTATCTTACCCTTCAAGAATCCGACGCTTTGGACACCTGGACCAGCTCTTACGCATGACAAGATGATGACATCTTTCTCCTGACCCTGGAAACCATCAACAGTGTTGAAGTCCACGGTACCCGAGATGGTTTGACCGAACATTTTCTCGAATGCTCGCCGCATCTCGAAAATTTGTCCCCGATACATGGAAATGACGCCAACCTTGAAGTCAAAGTCAAATGTCGTAAACTCGCGACGCAGCCGGTTGTACAGGGCGACAGCTATTTGACATTCAGCACGATTCACGTACGAATGGCTGTTACCGCCTCCGATCTCTTCTACACCATTGTTGACGTTGAAGAAACGGTATGTGCCCAACTTCTCCTGAGAATGCCACGGTCTTGCGGTCTTATCGACCATACCAGGTCCATCTTCCAGTCGTCCGCCGTAAAATAAGCGGCTTGGCACTTGACTGATGTCTGGGTGCATACGATATTGGATGCTGGGACGCGTGAGAAGCGATATAGAGAATTGCAGGAACGACTATACCTAAGAAGGTGGACAGCGTCCGGGCACTGACGTTGTAACCGTACGAAGAGTGATTGATTGTAGCCGAAGTTGCATGCCTAGTTGCCTCAAGTCAAAGGCGAAGATCGTGAGACGAAGACCAGAACTCACCTCCTGAGACTTGACAGTGGGAGGCAGCTGTTGTGGATCTAGTCTAGTGTCAATGTCGAGCAACACGTAAGGTTCACGAAGAGGTGTGTACAATACCTCCAACCAAGACACAGCGACCGCAGCGGTACTTCAACGGGATTAATGAGCTTAACTCTATCGCCTGGGCGGCCTCGTCGATTATGATCAACTCGAAGTCGAACTGTTCGAGGTATTCATACGCAGCGCCAGATAATGTACTGCAGATGACGTCGGCTTCCATGAGCACTTCTGTTCGGAACTTGCGACGTGTTGCATCCATAGTGCGTGAGTCCGATTTCTGTTGATCCTTCAACTTGTCGAACTGGTGGGTCAACATAACTCTCTGCTTGTTCAGCCTCTTAATGTCCTCTTCCAGCGCGATAGTTCTAGCCGTGTTGTCGTGGACGTTCGTGATCTCCTCAATTTTTTGCTGCCGAAGCTTCTTGACGGATTCGATCTCAGCTCTGAGACGTACGATCTCGCTGCCGGAGTCCTTGGTAGAACTGCCCAAAGCCGGATCCGCATTGAGTTTCTGCTCGATGAGTTGCTCCAATGATATGTCCCTGACACTAACATTCATGCTGTTGACGTTGCCAATGCGGACGACTTTGGGAGACACCATGCGCCGTCCCGCTCCAGAAATACCCTCTTTGAGACGGTGGGCGATCTCGTCAATGGCAGCATTGCTCGGAGCACAGAGGAGGACCTTCTTCACAGGCGCCCTATCTGCAGGACCTGTAGTTCTCCCAGCATGGATGGTGGTGACGGGCTTGGGACGATTTGACAAAAAGGCGTGAACCAGGCCGCAAATGGTGGATGTTTTCCCCGTTCCCGGAGGGCTGTCCCAAAGTGAGTCAATCATCGCACATGCATAGACATGTTGCTCACCCTTGGACGAGGGCAAACCCATCTGCTTTGAGTGAATATAAGACAGCTCTAGCTTGTGGTTCATTGACATTGTAAGTGCTCATCGTTCTCTGAACTTCAGGCATTGCGATGTCCCCTGGCCTTGTTAGTCGTGCTTGCAGGATGCTATCGAGCATATCATAGTAAGGCAACGCCATCAACGCAGCATACTCTCGGTGTAGGGTCGTCAGACTAAGTTTGTAGTGAGCTGCAGCAAAACGTTAGGATATTTGTAGCGCACCTGACGACCTTGCTCAATCTCCAGATTGAGTTCGCCTGTAGACCAGGATCGTTGCGAGCAACACATCGAATCAGAGCCTGGATACCGAAGGGAGTGGCGCGGTAGCTCTGGGTCTTCCCTAGGATGCATTTTCTGGACGACGGATGTCGTAGAACGACGACGTCGGCATCGGAAAGATTCCAGTCTTTCTTTACGGATTCAGAAATCGAGATGTCCAATTCGATCCAGTCATCGACGAATTGGCGACTTGCGATCCGGCAATCGTAAGTCTCCAGAGCTACTTCCTTAGACTCGACGAGTTGCGCCCAACATTCTAATAACAACATAGGTTCAAAAACACTTCGAAAATGCTGAACATCTTTGAACCTGTCAGGGACGGCCATTAATCTGATAGAATCACCAGGAGGGCTGGGGCCGCTATAGTCATAATCCCACGTCAATAACATCCGATGAAGACCGGAAATGTCTGGCTTGAGCCGTAATTGAGTCCTGCGAGCATCTTCGCGCTTGTTCATCCGCTCGATAGCTGGGTTACGGATGGTCGTGGGTACATCAAGTCGCATTACTTGTCGACGTCCGGCAGGTTTCTTGATAACGGGAGTTCGCTGCATTTTTGACAGCGACGCCAAACCAGCCTTCTCTTCTTCTTCGTCGCTAGAGTCACTTTCGCTGCTCGATGCTGCCGCAGAAGATGCAGACTTGAGAGATGCGCTCTCTTCCTTCTTCACAGCTTCCGGGCGATCTCCGCGCAACAACGCGGCTGGCGCAGGCTTCGCAGCTCTACTGAAACGAGGTTGCGGTACATCTGCTTCGAGCTTCATCTCTTCTTCGGCCGTGAGATATTTCGCGATGTGCGCCTTGGTTGATGGTTTGGTTTTCGCAGACGCCTTGAGTTGATCGACAACGGATACTTTCCGGGTAGAACTGGGGCCCGCAAGCGGCCTAATCTTGGTATCATTCGCTTTGCGCTTGCTGGACTTGTCCTTGGCCTTTTCCGGGAGTCGGTGAGAGATTATCTGGATCTCGTCGTCTTCATCAAAGGCACTGACAGCGTCCTGCAAGCGCGACAACCGAGGGGCATCAAGCCTCGTCTGGGGTCGAGAAGGGTCACCCTTCCGAGCATCGTCGATGTGCTTCTGCAACTTCTGCAGAGACTCTGGCCTTGGGCGGACCTGGTTATCTTTGAAACACGACAAAAGAGACTCGAGAAGGGAGAAAGACTGGTGGAGAAGCTCTTCATCTGTTAGACGTAGCCATCGCGTCGCCTCGAACAATACTGGCTGCAAGTCATCGACCATCTTCTTCCCCACCCGTGACAGCTTGCGCTCTGTCCCATCTTGTGACTGCCGCGAATCTGCCAATGCAGCAGACTCAATGACCCTCCTTTGCGCCAGCATGTCTCGACCAAACATTAAGGCGTCACGCATCCACAGGACCATCTCTGCATTGTCGAAGTATAGAGCCCACTTTGGCGTCTTGAGGAAGATGACGGAGAGAGCCTTCGTCATAAGGTACCACCACCGGGGTAATTGCGCAGGAATGGCTGCACCAGGCCCATCCTTCAGGAATGGCTGGTTGAGCAGAAAACCATCTGGACTTGAGCAGAGAACATCGATGATGTCTGTCAAGCAACGAGCTAACGCCTTCGAGAGACTGCATGCCTCTGGAATCATCTGCGCAAAATGGGTGTACGTGTCTAGAAAGCTGAAGACACCCGCTAGTGCAGGCTCTGGGAACCGCTCTATTAGTGCACGGAAGCAATCCATACGAACTTCGACATCGAATGCGGTCCCGGCGAGAGCTTGGGCAGTCTCCTGCAGGGTTTCGACCGGCGATAGCATGAGAATCATGACACTCTTGGCAACGTCTGGCCGACGGAAGAGCTCGGCGACGACGGATGGCGCACTTAAATCAAGATACCGCGTTACTGCATCACCGAAACCATCGCGGACGGTCCCAAGTGCACGGTTGACGCTACCAAGCAGGTTCTTGTAAGCGACGTCTTGCTTCGAGCTTGCTATGCGATCGACGAATGCCGCCTCCTTCAGTTCATCGACATGGGCAACCGCGGCCAAGATCGTCACCACTAGAGAAATCGCGCCCGAGTCACCAGGCTGTATGCTGCTATAGATCCTCCTCCAAATCTCCTCGCGGATTGTGAGAGATAGCGGTTGTTCCGGCCATGGTATCGAGCCAGAGAGAATTGAAATGGTGGTCAACATATCTCTTATATCATTTGCAAGGGAGTGACGGATGAGCTTCCGCATATGAGCTCGAGCCTCCGTCCATTTCTCATCCGTATATGCGCGACCGAAGGCAATGGAAATGAACATGCTAGCGTGGACAGCCATGGCTTCCCAAACAAGACTGTGCTGGTATGTGGAGACTTCTTTCTCTGCTTGATGGAACACCGCGAGGAGCAGCTGGTAGACGAGCCGTGAGTCGACTGTATGCAGACAGATCGCATATGCTCACTCTAGCGGCCATGGAAATAGCAGCTGGGCGCAACTCTGCAAACCGTTCGTGCTGCAATTCCTCGCAGAGAAAATGCATGACAACTGGGAGGGTGTCCCTGAAGGCAGGGGTTCCTCCAATACTCTTGACGTACGTCTCCATCCAGCTGAGCATCCAGTTGTCCCTCCGCACGGCGCTAAGGCCTTGTAATGCATCGAGATAACGAGGATTGTCCTTGATGGAATTGAACACGACTTGAGGATACTCAGGACCCTCGCCTTCCCATACCGTTGATCCAATTCTATTTAGAATCAAGAGAAAGCTTTTCAAGACCTCGGCAAAATCTGTCGGGTAAATCAGTCATCGCACAACCATAGGACTGAGAATGACGAACGATTGGCTGTATCATGCAGGTGACTGATAACAAGATGGCGTATATCTACGTTGGCGCTACCTGCTTTGTGCAGGAAGTCTTCGGGAACAAAACGAAGAGTCGACGCATAGCTCGACCACAAGGTTGACACATCTTGCGTGAGCGGAAATGTATTCGCCTTACTGGTATTCGCGTCAGTTGGCGTAGATATCAGGTTGGTGACAGCTTTGAGGACATTGCAGTATACGGGTGAAAACGTCTTTTGGAGCATAGGCATGGTGGTATGTAAATTAAGTTGACCGCGAGCCCATCCACGAACGTCCTCTTGCTTATGTGAAAGCGCAAAGAATAATCCCGGGGGTGGATAGTCAGAAGGCCAAGCGGTTATGGGTTGTTTTGGAGGGCAAGACTGAATGATGCGAATGATACGCGAATCATGCAATATGTGCAGGTTGTAGAATATGTGGTATACGACAGGCGGAGGTGCCTTTGACAATGTATGGCCAGCGTCGGACATAGATTCAGGAGACAAATTCGCCGCGGAGAGACTAGAAAGGACCATCTCCAGCTCCCAATTGTCAAAACTGGTGTAGAATCCCTTTAGTATGTCGTCAGAGAAAGCACCAAAATATCTAATTATATGCGTCAGACGAGACTGGTAGTGGCAAGAACGAGGCTGCTCACGTCTGCCTCGTCAAACTTTTTGACTCCTGGAATGCCCTCACACATTCGCAGCACCGCGACATACATGTGGTAAACTCCTTCCTCCACGTCTTCACCCTCACACTGTTGTAAGCATGCAGACGGACTAGGAACTTGGCGGTCTCGACCACGATATCGTTTGCACGAGAGCAAAACCAGTGCTCGAAATGTTGTTTCGGAGTATCCTCCGCCTGTTTCTGGGGTGGGCCGAGAAGATAGTCGGTGAGGAGAGAAAGAGTGGTCTCCGACGGTGTAGCGACAGGAGTGTCGCGCAGCTGTTTGAGTTCCGCTTGGACTTTCTTCTCCTGACTGGTCGAGAAGGCCATAGGAGGGCTAGCTGTAGCAACTGGCGAAATTCCGTCACAGCTCTGGAAGGAGATGTCCCGACACTAGTAAACGTCTAGCTGATGACGCGTAGGTCAGTATTTCACAAAATCCAGCAACGGCAAAATTCGCGTAAGCACAGACGAAACGAGGAGAGGAGAACGCGCGACAGGAACGCGGTCCTGAGCCTCCTAGTGAAACAAGATGAAGCCACTGGTAGGGCCACCCGGCGCGCGCGACTGGGCGCCTTGCATAATTGTCGCGCCTGTCACAGTGATAATGTCACGCTATCCCCCTTGCATACCACCATCATGGACCCACACAATCTGGAGTACATCAATGACCTCCTTGACAAAGACGCTGAACTCAGAGAAGTAGCCAAAAGCTCGTTTTTCGACGTGGGGCGGCTTGAAACCACTCCCCGATTGCTTCCCAGAAAATCAAAGACCAAGTGACCGAATTTGACAAGAAAACGCGTACTATTAACGGAATGCTCAACAAAATTCATTCGACTCCAACTGATAAAAGTAGGCGGGAAAATCCTCAAATGTTTTGATATGTGAAACATACTCAACATCAGCCAGTTCCCGCATTACTGGATAATGCTGTACCCGTGCTAGAGAGCTGTCGTGATATTACGGCTGCACTATCTGAGTTGATCCCCCCGAACCAATTCTGGCGTTGGAAGGACATGTGGTCTATTTCATTGCGCAACGCTGTGTTTGCCTCGACATTGATCGAATTCCTCAAGAGCGGCGCGCTGCTTACACTACCTCGCTCCGCTGAGGTTCTAGGGAGTACGTTTTGCATCGATTCCTTCTGCAAAACCGGATGTTAACAGATCAATCTCCAGTCAAGGAAGAATGGCAAGATAGATTTTCCTTAAGCGTCGAAGATTATCTCCATGCTCTCATATCCTTGGTCAACGAACTGGTATGTACACATTGACATCGCAACACGCGGCTGACCTTTCCGTGACAATAACAGTCTCGTTTGGCCGTTAACGCTGTGACGCTTGGAGACTACGAGCAACCCATAAGGATCTCAGTCTTTGTAAAAGACATCTTCGCTGGTTTCTCTATGGTTTGTGTGCGATATTTTTTGACACTGATATTGTCTGAATTCCTGCTCCTCAGCTGAATTTGAAGAATGACACACTCAGACGCAGATATGACAGCTTAAAATATGATATCAAGAAAATTGAAGAAGGTTGATTGATCTCTGCTTCAATCTACGACTGTCGCTCACTATTCCACTCAGTGGTATACGACGTGTCGCTCCGAAAACTTGCGCCGTCCGCTGCGAAAGGCGATCCCTTGGCGAAATGATGTCACTGCTAACATTGATTCAGATTAGAATCGTAGAATTGTAAAACTTGTACAAATCGCGCACTTAACTGTTCCCTACCTGATCAAATACGCATCGTAAAGTTTGAGATATTGAGACCATGCTACTAGAAATATCCCGAGCTATCAATGCGCCTATCTCGTTCCCGGTCAAGCTGTTCTTCGGTGACGGGGATTAAACATGGAGAAGCTCGCTGAGATTGTATCGCCACGTGCCATCAGACAGATCCATCGGGATCGTAGTCGCTCATACCGCGTTTGTCCTTGTTCTTGACCATCGTCTACCAGGTTGCATAGCGTAGCATATTGCATTCGAAGATGTCCGGCAGGCGTGGCGCTTCAAAACGTCCCGCGTCTTCAGAAGGTAACCCATACTAAATTTCAGTCCTTTACTCGCGCGATCTAACCGGTGTGACGCGCCACAGAGGTAGAGTACTGGTCGCACGCAGCGGCCTCGCTAGGAAGGCTCTCGAAGACGTACAGAACTGCAGCTACCGCAGACACAATTGGCAGAGTCAACAGACTTCTCTCTGCATGGCCGACTGACGATGATCTGCCCGCCGAAGGATATGAAAGCGTGAAGAGCATATACAAGAAACTCACTTCGGGTCTCACTGAGATCAAGACAACATCTGAACGCGAAGTCGGGTATGGATGACGTTACACCTTCGAAAATATGAGAATCTAAAATTATCATAGGTTGATTGACGATACAATTGAGCATCTCGGCATCCTCATTGCTCTCCGCCAAGCATCGGAGGCAGTGCCTCCCGGTGAGCGATATGCATCATGGTCCATCATCAATACCTAATTCGTGTTTTAGAAAAACGAAACAAAAGACCCCGTGCGCACTCTCCCGCCCCTGTGCCTGTTCCTGCTCCTGCCGCCCCACCTGCCGCCACTCGTGCTATGTCAATAACGCTCCCTCCGCGCAATTCAGTCGGACCGCAGACGGCAATCCCCTTTTCACGCGAGCCGAAAGCCCGAAGAGAGGCTCTTTCCAAGCAGCTTCCTTTACAAGAAGGGCGAAAGGTGGCATTCCACCCTCCACAGAACTCGAGCAAGGCTGTGGATAGCGCTACCGGTGGCAAGGATGAGGAATGGATCCTTGCCGTCGTCACAAAGTGCATTAATCAGGATAAGAATCGGTACATGTGATTCCTCCAGAATACCACCGTAACTTACACAACCTTCAGCTATGAAGTTCAAGACCCTGAGCCACAGGAAGACGGTCAACCCGGCCAGTAAGTATTTCAAATAGCTTGTTGTACATGTACTGACACTCTCAGCGTAGGTGTTACAATACCACGCTGCGTGCCATCATACCGCTTCCCGATCCAAACGCTCCGCCGGAGAGCGCCACACACTTGAATGCATATCCGGAGTTCTCAGCAGGTTCAACTGTGATGGCGCTCTATCCGGATACTAGTTGCTTCTATCGTGCTGAAGTTATCGCTAGCCCAAGTGATATGCAGCCTGCTGGCAGAGTGTGTCTATCTTCTACTAGATATCGTTTAATAGCTATTAACGCTTGCCGATAGACGGGTCCATCATCGAGAACGTACAAACTGAAGTTCGAGGACGATGATGATCAAGAACACATCGTGTCCGCGCAATGGGTCGTGGAATGGCCGGGTGGCTCTTGAACGTTGTCCCATCCTCGCGCTTTCATACCTCGGCTGCATACTGCTGTCTCTGAAAATGCTAATTTCAAGGTCAGTAATATTGGTAGCACGTTATGCTGTGATGCATATTACGGCTGTCAGCTAATCAACCTACAAAGGTGTTTTGGAATTTCCTTTCTGGCCGCAAAATGATCCGCAGCATAAACGAGCTTATACCAACACCTATAAGTAACGTTGCTCCAACTTCAGTCGTCTTACACGCTGTACTGTAAACTGTCCGATGCCTAGCAGCCCCAGGCTAATGTTTTGTCGTTGTCAATCTCGCTTGTTTGCTCTCATTGGTTTATAGGTTATTAGTTTCACTGCTATGTTAATGTGTGTCAATCAGGATGCGATATACATTTGTAATGCTATGGTTTCCTCTTCAATCAGCTTGATTCGCGATTTTGTTCTGCACGCTGTATTTTGACACTCGATGGAGCGGGGGCGCTTGTTGCGCGGAGCCCAGGGGCGGGTCAAAAGGGTGAGAATCGCCTCGGCGTTTCCCGGGCCTTCCAGAACGTAACCCACCAGGGTTTGCTAGACCCGCCACTTGCTCTTCGCCGAGTCCTTCGAACATCCTCGCTCCTTCCACCGGCTCTACATTTCGTTGTCTCTTTCGTCATGGGTCTTCTGGACTGTTCTCGCTCTCATTCAGCCGGCACCTTCCCTAGGCTATAAAAACCTGGAAGAAAATCAGAAATGTTCAATATCTTTGTCAGACGACCTGTCTTGCAACTACCAACCACCAACTTTGTCTATTCACAATGTCTCTTGCTCGTCACTTCTTTCGCGAGCTGCGCCCTCTCTTTCGCGTGCTTGAGGAGCCGCTAGGTCGCCGAGCCCCGTTCGGTCAGGTCAACCGCTCGCTCCTAGACGAACCTTTCTTCCACACACCGGCCATGCTGCAGCCCGTCATCGACGTCTCTGAAGAAGGCAATCACTACGTGATTGAGGCTGAACTTCCGGGGGTTAAGAAGGAAAACATTCAGGTTCGAGTGGGGGACGGTGGCAGAAGCCTTACCATCGAGGGTAAGGTCGTCAACCGGCGCGGCGATGCTCACAGCCCTGCGGCATCAAACACTAAGCCTGAGCCTGAGCCAAATGACGGTACGTGATTGCCTCTATTGAAAGAGTATCAGCACATGTTGACAGAGATTCCACAGGCTCCAAGGTCGTAGTGCAGCAGCCAGAACAAACACAGCTGTCGACTGAACGCTATTTCACGGGAACGTCTTCCTTCTCGCGCACGGTCTTCTTGCCAAGACCAATCGACACGAGCGGTGTCTCCGCGAAGTTGGCAGATGGCGTTCTGACCGTCAAGGTGCCCAAGGCTGAAGATCCCGCTAGCGTGCAAGTACCCATCGAATGAACGTTTACGGCGAGCGTTCTCTCCGCATGGATTGACGAGGCCGCACATATCATAAGGGGACACTGTATTCATAGTACACTATGTATCATGATCACCACTCTCATTAATGTAACGCTATCATTTGTTTTCTCTGCTCGATGCCGTTCAGTGCGATATGTCTCTGCCCGCCACTACACTGAGTTTTTCCGAAGCTTGGTGTGTCCAAGAAAGCGTCCCCCTTCGTGTACTCTTGCACTCTTGTGTACTTCAGCTGAGGAGGGGTTGTTGGGCATAAAGGTTAATGATATTAGTGTGCCTCCGCCGGCACAGTGGCCCAAACCATGCTTGACGCCAGCGGCAGCCCAGTACCGTGACCGGGCAGGCGTTACTTCTTCGCAAGCCCCCTTCTTTTGTTCGTTTCACTCGACCTGCGCCACAGCGCTCCCTGCCTCGCTGGTCTCTGCTCGTGCTTGCTTGTGTCGGCGCTGCCCTGCCCTGTAACCGTTCTCCATGGCAATGCCTTCTACACACCCCTTGGCCTCACATACGCCACACCCAGACGCCGACATGGACATGGATGACGAGGAAGAGGTCGATCAGCTGGACTCGGACCTTGACGAAGACGATAATATTGTCCCCAATGGTAGCCCCTCCTCAAGCAAAACACGTCCACGGCGGACTGGAGAGCGCCTTCCAGGGCATACACTCATCCCACACACACGAGTCGAAAATATCCTTCATGCGGATGGTGCGTCTTGTCTCCCTCTTGTTCAGCACTGGTGAGTGTATGTGCGGAACCTCATAACTGGTGGTCCATGCTGTAGGAAGCGGAGGGCATATGTCAAAAGAGGCCCTTTTCGCGCTGTCCGTAGCCACAGTAAGTCTCACTCCCATCTGCACAGGAAACTCATGGACCGTCTGCGGATTGCTAGGAAGAGTTTGTGAAGCGCCTTGCGCAGGCAAGCGAGCGTGCCGCCGGTGCGCAGAAACATTCTATAGTGAACTACCGCGATGTCGGTAGGTCCATCAGTCCACGTTTTGTCGCCACTCGTTTACTCATCTCACACATCGTAGCATCCGTAACAAAAACATACCCTCAGTTCAAATTTCTTCAAGGTATGTCTCCTGCATTCCACTTTCAACCGCGACTGACATTTGTGCCTTTCAGACATGATACCCGCACCCACAACCCTCACACATGCATTACAACTAAGAGCAGCTCGAGAGAAGGAACTGGCAGATGATGACCCAGCAATAGCACCGCCACCGCCCGTCGCACTTCCAATCCCCCCGCCTGACCCCTCTACACAACAAGCCTTTCTGGAAGCGACGGCGGCGAAATCAAGAACTAGAGCTCGACAGTCGAACGGCCAGGAAAAGCCAAATGGCACTGCCAGTACGAGCAGTAGCAACCCCAGACGACAGCGCGACAATAGGGGTAGATATAGCCAAACCGCACAGAACGGCGAGGAAGGGGCTAGCGAGAGCCGGAGCGTCAGTGCTCACGCTGCATCTGTTACCAGGACCAGCAGCGTGCGGGTCCGCAGCCGGTCAACGCGTGGGTCAGATGCGCAAGAATCCGCTTCAATGAACGGCGTGCATCGCACTAACGGCGCAGAATCTGCATCTCACGGGGCGATGCTGCCTCCAGCCGTCCCTCCTCCACGGGCATCTTACGCTGCCGAACACCCTCCAAATCCTAATTTGCGCCATGAAGGCACATGGATGCCAGGACACTATACAGGGCCTGCGAGTGGCTATTTGGATGACCATCGGGTCCTATTCGGGGGGATGAGAGGAGGTAGTATGACGGACGCACCAGGACGGACGATATACTCGCAGCAACGACCTACGCACTCGAATAGATGATTCGCATGAGCACATATCATCTCATATGCAGTCGCTAACGTCAACGTTACGTCTGTATCTTACAGCAGCTCTTCGTGTATGACAATGCATCAGTGTACGGATTTTAGAATATGTGAGACCGGTCGTGGTAGTTGGAGTAAGACTTCGGGCCTGAGACGCGCATCTACGTGATCGAAGACGCGTATTATATTCGCGTCGCGGGCAGCACGTGAGATCGTCCCGTTATGATTTCCTTGACTCGGGTTTTGCTGCATAGATCCAGGTTCCATCTTTCCTTGATCATACTGACTAGAACGATGGCATCTACAGCGGTGGTGCAGAAGCTGCCCTCACCTCTTCGCGATCTAGTGGCTCAGGCTACGTCCGACGGCAGCACAGACTTCGGGAAGTCCGAAAAGGATAAGACTGAGGTAGCGGAGTGGATTGAGAAGATCTCGCAGGGCGATATTGTCAAGCCGCAGAACCTGAAGGTACGCAATCATTCCGACTTTTGCTGACCGGTGTTTGACGGTGCTTGGTAGGATCTGGAGGCCCAGCTGACGCCCCGCACCTACGCTGTCAGTAATTACCCGACGGCAGCAGATACTGCATTGTATGGCACTCTTCACCCCATCTTCGTGAGTGTTTGATTATTCATCGCACTTGGGACTGAATTGAACCCTTCGCCCGCAGTCCCAGTTGCAACCTGCACAATACTACACGTACCCTGCCTTGACACGCTACTTCGACCATATTCAATCGCGTCCTGAAGTCCGCAAATCTGCCCTAAGTCTTGCGCCAGCATTCTCCACTGTCACATTTGACCTCGAAAACGCACCAACAATCGAGCGTAAAGCGGACCCACCGAAAAAGAAAGAAAAGGCTCCCGCCGCCAACGCTGTCGCTGAGACGTCGTCAGCCCCCGCTGCTGGCAAGGGGAAGAAGGGCAAGGATGCGCCAGCAGTAGTGGAGAACAGCGCGGAGGCATCCAAGGCCGAGGCGAAGGCACCCAAGAAGGAGAAGAAAGAGAAGGAGAAGAAGACACCCGAGGCAGCAGAGGGCGGAAAGAAGAAGGCTGCCAGCGGTGGTGGCAAGGCAGCTGCGGTGGATGAAGGAGCTGGGGAGCCTGTTCCATCCATGATAGACCTGCGCGTCGGCCATATTGTCCACAGTATGCCAATTGAACGCTCGTGTGACGTCTGGATCCCTATTGACGGTTTGCCCAGTTGAGAAACACCCAGATGCGGATGGTCTCTATGTCGAGGTATGTCCATCCATTTGGCGGCCGAGCAATCTGGAGTAACCGATGACCTGGTAGCAAATCGACTTCGGTGAGGAGACAGGCCCACGAACAGTCGTCTCAGGACTGGTGCACTATATTCCCATCGAGGAGATGCGGGATAAATACCTTGTGGGCGTTGTGAGTCTTCAGTGTCTCGTCTTGAACGGCGAACACCCGTGTATTCACGGCGATGGCCATAGTGCAATCTGAAGCCGGCAAATATGCGTGGAGTGAAGAGTTTCGCCATGGTCTTATGCGTGAGTGTTGCAACTCGCCACACTCTTGGCTTACAATACGAGCCCTCTGCATGCAGGCCACCTCTAAAGATGGCAAGGAGGGCGGTATCGAACTGATTCAGCCTCCGCTGAACTCAAAACCTGGTGAACGAGTGTACTTCGATGGTCCTGACTTTGAGAGTGAGACTTGTATTATGTCTGCCGTTCTACGCACCCACTTATTAAGCCCTTCATAGATGCCACACCACTTTCTCAACTAAACCCAAAGAAGAAAATCTTCGAAACCATCCAGCCCGGTATGTCCAACTTTGCAGGGAATCATGACCTACATTCATGATCATACTGTGCTTTCTAAGGATTTATAACGCTTGAGACGAAAGAAGCAGCATGGGTCAACCCTACGACCAAGAGTGTCTACAAGATTCGTACAAAGGATGGCGTGTGCCTTGCTCCGACGCTCGTTGGTGCATCGTTGTCATAGAGTGATGCGCAAGGGATCAAATACACTTGTATTTTTCACATTTGTAGCATCGCGTCTTGTATGCAATGCACATTTAGTAGAGTCACAGGATGCTGGTATTCGATCTCGAGTTCCGCGCGACACGATCGTAAGAAATGATCGACTGGTGTGACGCATCGCGTGCGTCACGCGCTTTGTCACGGCGATTGTATGGGCGCGATGACAGCAAAATCTCTGCAGCTGCCATGATCCTGCGGCACCATATTCGCCATGCCGTCCGATGTTTCAGCTCCTCAGCATCGTCGTCCGCGGCATACGTCTCTAATATTGGGAAAACACCAATACGCTTTCCGACGGGCGTGACGCTGACGCCGACACCAACTGCACTCTCTGTACAAGGTCCTCTCGGGACGACTGCAGTACCTCTACAGCCTTACATGCAACTTACGTTCACGGACCCAAACACAGTCGCCTTGGCTGTGGAGGAGCCCAAGGAGAAGAAGCAGCGCTCAATGTGGGGGCTCACCCGCACGCTCATCCACAACGCCATCGTGGGCATGACGGAGGGCTTCACCGTGCCGCTCTACCTGGTCGGAGTGGGTTACCGTGCGGCACTGGAGGAAGATCCACGCGGGCCCGGCGACGGCCGCAGCGGGCAGCGGCTGAACATGAAGCTGGGGTTCTCGCACCCAGTGTTCGTGTCGGTGCCGGATCACATCAAGGCTGAGGTGCCTGCGCCGACGAAGATCGTACTGAGCTGCACAGACAAGCATCTGCTCGGGTTGTTCGCAGCAAAGGTCAGGAAGTGGAGACCACCAGAGCCGTACAAGGGCAAGGTATGTGTCGGGCGAATGTCGCGTCACGCTTGCGTAGTGAACTGAAACCACCGTACAGGGTATTTTCGTCGGTGAGGAACGGGTCAGAATCAAGTCGGTGAAAAAGAAGTAGGCGCGGAAGTGTTTGTCCGCGTTCTTCTTACAGTCATGTTGGACCACCACGTCTGTGTCAGTGCTATCTCTTTTCCTATAGGATTATAACGAGCACGCCCATGGCCTCTGGTAGAGTGAGGTTTCACGCTCAATTCGCGTGTACATTACGTACGATAATGAACACCATGCTGAACCACAATACTGGGAAATACAACTTGATAGGTCCATGCGGCGTGATGCCTCTCGTGAAACATTTGACTGGTATTCGCTATCATGAGTGTCTCGACAAAAATAAAAAGGTGGACTCCGATACGGGGAGTCGAACCCCGAGCTACCGCGACGCAACGCTTCGTCTGACATGAAAGGCGGTAATGTTAGCCGTTACACCATATCGGAAACAAGTATGACTCTGCGCCAGACGGTCATCATAAGCTACAAAGAGGCGCATCATGACATCATTACAGCAGGCGCGCTCCCCGAGGGCCGTGTACTTGTTTGTGTAATCCGCGTTCTTGTCACTTGTAAGATACCCAGTCATGTCCCCGCCCAGCTTGAAGGACAAGCCAGATGGAATCCTGAAGCAGTTCCGCGAACAGCTCCAGCTCCAGGACCTCATTCATGAGGGCGATACCATTGGCACAGACGATGCCATTCTCCTGTATGCCTGGCTACTTTGTGCTCTTCTTGATCTCACATTTCTGCCATAGGCGGTTCCTCCGCGCGCGACAGTTCGATTTGAAGACCGCAACGACCATGTGGGCCAATTGTCAGCACTGGCGCAAGACCGTTGAAGGCGTCGGCATTGACGAGCTCTACCGCAACCTCGATCCCTATGATGTACGTCCGCATTCTCCCACCTTCGAGGCAGTGTTCGCGGCAGGAGAGCATGTGTGCCCAAGTGTATTGAGGTTCGTGGTGAAAAGCCGCGGCGCGCACCACCTGCGGCCGCTCGGGCGCATATCCTACAACTCAATCGCATCCGGGTTGTGTACATCGGGAACACAGAGGAAAAGGATATGCGCCAGTGCGAGACGCTACGCTCTATGTCCTATATCCTTACCAGCACTAGGCTGTACTAAACAACGATAACATGAGCTAAATGTCGGCGACAAGCGTATTAATTCTCAATCCCGCCATTGATTGTGATCGTGCCCTGCCGCCGTGCCACCGCGTGTATCAATTGAACGGGTACCCGTCGCACTAGTCTGGCAAAGACGCCGCACTGGAATTGCCATATGTACCGGGCTACCTTGAACTCCGCTGACTCCTCACGTAGTATCCCGAACGGGAGAAGGTGTTCCAGTGCTGGCCGCTCTGGTTTCATAAAACAGACAAGAAGGGACGACCACTCAACATCCACCATTTCGGCGGCATCAATATGCCGGAGCTCTACAAGCACATTACGCCCGAGAGGTTCTGGCGTACAATCGTCGTCAATGCCGAGTCGCTTACGCGCGAGGTTCTCCCTGCGTCCGCCCGCGCGGCTAACCGTCAAATCGACGGCACGTTCGTCATTGTGGACCTGAAGGGCTTTGGCCTGAGTCAGTTCTGGCAGATGAAAAATCTTGCGCGGGACTCGTTTCAAATCTCGCAGGATTACTTCCCCGAGACGTGCGTCCTCCGCTCTGCTTACGCACTACATGTGCTCACGCGTTAGCTATGGGCAGCATGGCGCAGCTCGCGATCATCAACGCGCCCTCATCCTTCACGACAATCTGGGGCTTCATCAAACCATGGCTCGCAAAGGAGACGCTCTCCAAGATCGCCATCCTCGGTACGGACTACAAGGACGTGCTTCTTGAGCAGATTGATGCAGAGAACCTACCTGAGAGCCTCGGCGGTACCTGCACGTGTGCCGAGGTTGGCGGATGCAGGCTGAGCAATGCGGGACCGTGGATGGAGAACCGCAAGGAGCGCCGGGAAAGGTGGCTTCGCGGGGAGCGCAAGCGGATCGGGCTCGGGATGGAGGGCGAGGATGAGGTTGATGGAGTGCGGCATTCACATGGCAAGGCGGAGGAGACTGATGGGCAGACGCAACCGGAGGCTGCCCAGAAGGCGGGGGACGCCCAGGAGCGGCCCGATGCGGGTGATGCGTCGACCTCCCAGAAAGCTGAGAAGCCCGAAACGCCTGAAGAAGAGGGTGCTCGAGCATCTGAGCAAATCGAGGAGGCCGGCCAATGGGAGGAAGCACAGCCGACCACCGTAGAAGCAGGACAGGCGTCGGAAGTGCCGCCGCAGCCTCACCCACAGCCCATAGAAGCTGCGATGCCCCCCGTCGCTGCTGCAGGCGCGGACACTTACGGTAAGGCCACGGAGGTCGTCGACGCGCAGGGTGGCGCGGAGAAGGCGGGGGTGTCGCCAGAGAGCTCGGCCGAGAGCACGTCTGGGCCGCCGACGCCCTCAACGGAGTCCGAGTCGTCATTCGTGGACGCGCGCTCGCAGTTCTCCACGCACTCGCAGACGTCGCAGGACTCGAAGGCCGGCAGGAGCGCGTTTCACAGGCTGAAGGCGAAACTGCCGAAGGTCGCGTCGTTCGGGAAGAAACTGTCGCTGCCACTGAGCCGTGATACGAGTCCGGAGAAGACCAAGGAAAAGAGCCGCGAGTCAACCAGGGCACCAAGTCGTGACAAGAACCCTCAGGAGATTCTTCCGCAGAGCCATGAACAGCACTCGGTGGACGAGGTGTATCAAAATCACCCGGACACCAGGCAGCCAGAAATGGGGGATTTCCTCGAGCAGTGAGCAGCACGCAGACAGATTGAGTGCCGTCGAGCTTGTACGCCATCAAACACGTCAATGTTGTACATCTTCTCTATAGCTGTAGTAATGACCTAGTAGCATTTCATGTATATCACGTCTATAGGATTTAGCTGGTATCAATTAAGTGTATTCCCGCACATCCAGAGCGGAGACGTTCGACATGCATACATGAGCTCAGAACGTAGGGATATAGTCCTGTATCCTGTTCCTTGCGTTCTGCGCAATGCACTCCGCAATCCACGTCAAGCTCCGGATCTCCTGCTCCTTTAGCTTCAAATAGGCGTAGAACACACCGTACTGAAACTGTTGCAAGAACGCCTGTTTGTTCAAGTGCACTTCGTACGCGAAGAAACGGTCTTCCAACTCGGCCGCAGCACCCGTGTCCCCGAGACCATCATCACCCAACAGATGTGCTGTGCTTTCGTTCGCCCCACCGCCGTTGACACCGCGTCCAGCGGCGCCCGGGTTAGACTCAAAGAACGCACGGTATTCGGCAACACCATCGCACGCCTGGCGGACTTGATCGACGTCGTCCGCACGAGCGAGCGCATTATTGCCTGCGGGGAAGAGTTGGCCGATAGCAGGGAAGAGCTTTGCACGACGCTCCTTAGAAAGCTCGGTGCCGAAGGAGTTGATGGTGATGTTGATGGAGCGGCGGTCGGCCTCGAAGGCGAGGATGCGCTGCATAACCTCGGCGGTGGGTCCGCCAATTGATGAGCAAAAGGCGTAGAAGTCCTCGAGGTAAGCCTTGTAGAGCGTGTTACGGATGATCTCGATGTTGAGGTCATCGAGGTCGGCGGCGTTGATGCAGTCGCGGAAGTATGGGGCTATAGGCCGTTAAGGCGTTACATTACTGCGCGGGGGCAAGAGGACGGGTACATACCGAGCGGTGTTTCGACCAGTGCGGTGCGGTACAGCTCCTCGACGTTGGTTGCGACACACAGTGCGGGAAGCGTCTCAAACACGCCGAGTGGATGGCAGCGCTCCAGAAGTTCCGAGGTATTCCGCTCATGCAGCGTGCCGGTTATGAGCAGAATAACATTGTCGATCATGTACGCATAACTGTGCGGGGCATTGCTTTCAGCGAGTCAGCATCATGAGCAGTGTAAATCACCACGCACGTCATGTAGTCGAAGAACTTGTTAAGTGGTGCGACAGCGTTGCTGCGGAGGTAATTGAACTGGTCAACGAGGATCTGCGTCGCCTTGTCCGCGATCGTGGAGGTGGAGATGGGCAGTGTCTCATTCGCGAGGAAGTTGCCATAGTCCGTCGCAGACAACTGGGTCCGGAAGTCTGGTATGCCCGTCAAATGTGCTCAGATCGCCACCTAGTCTCCGGCCGTACCTTCAATCGTCTCGCACTGCGTCAGATTGTTGTACTGCGTCTGGGTGAGCAGACCGGCTTTGTAGCCCCGGACGATACCCTCAATGAATCCGGCGTCTACCTATGTATATTGACCTAGGTGAGTTGAGTATCTTATTATACTTTGTATGACAGCGGACGTACATTGAAGAATAGGGCCTCCATGGTCGTCCGCCCTGGCAATGAATGAACAGCTGAGACGCCCGCGGCGGTACGTCAGTACTTCCTTACAAGTATTACTTACAGCGATAACTGGAACGATTCCCACGCTTTGTATTATTCACTTGTCACCGCCCGAGCCATACCCGAGCCTTCCCCACAGTCAGTCCGATCATAAGCATTCTAGTTATAACGACCTCAGGTGATGATTGAAAGCCTGCTTTGACATATTTTCAGTGCTGTATCTGTATCTTTTGTGCTGCTATTGCCGTCCTACTCTGGCAACCGAAGGCGGTGATCCTTGGCAACTCAGTATAAGAGAATGGCAGCTACCACCTCTAGGAAGACAACGAAGCTATATGTCCCTCACACGCACGTTGAGGGCTGTTCTATAGCAGGGGTACTGGAACAGGTTTCTCCAGATGAGTCTACTCACGGTCGTAAGATTGCACTGGTGTGTTCCTCTATCTGCAAAAACATCATCGGTCATGCTAACTCGCCATAGATTCTTCATGGGTCCATGGGGTAAACCGTGCTATCATCCACCCCTGCCGGTTGAGGTGACGTTGTATTCTAGGCATAAGGATTATTTGTTTCAGAAACGCCTGGCCTTACAGCTGCCAATCGACTCCTTCCGCTTCGACTTTCGGTGAGATGATTGCTCTGAATCTCTGCATTCCCACCTCTTAGTCTCCTCGAACCTTTCATTCAAGAGGAAACCACGAGACGCCAGGGCCGTGGCGACTAGGCAACTTTAATGACGATGTGCTCGACATACATGTTGTCGTGGAATACCTCACGAAGGAACTTGGCTATGTTGTCGACTTACTTGTCGGACACTCCCGCGGGAGTGTAACGGGCATGATGTGGCTCTGCCAGTACCCAGCACAGAGCGCAACTGTGAGAGGTTACGCGAATGTCAGCGGGCGGTATAGACTGTATGTGAGTGCACACCAGGCGATGATTGTTAGCCTTACAGAGTTGACCCCACACCGCAGAAATTATACGGTGCGTAGTGATTCGCTGCTCAGTGCGAGCAAGAGTCCTATACGTTGTGCACGTAGATCAAATGCGCAAACCCGAGAATTGGAAACAGATAGAAGCCAAAGGATATTATGAGCTGACGGCAACAGTCGCCCGGAAACCTTTTTATGCTAGGTACGTTTATCCTGTCCAAATGAAGGCATCGACACCTATCAGCGTCTGCAGAGTGACCGTGCAAGACCACGATCAATTCGCGAGTGGCGACTCATCGATCGTCTGGGAGAAGTTTCCTCAGTCTATAGACGTACTGACTATGCATGGACTGAAGGACACGGTTGTGCCTCCGTGAGTGGCCATATGAAGGCTCTTCTGCTATACTCGCTGTCTCATAGATCGGCCTTGCTAAGCTACGACGCATTCATATATGCCCAAGCATTAGGTGCAAGGTCACCGGGCACACACAACTTGTGCTACGTCGAAGATGCTGACCACAACTTCACTGGCGTTCGTCTACAAGTTAAACACTTGGGAATTGTCTTGATATCCCTTCCTGTGCAGATAGCTGACCAGGTCGTCGCTACGGTTCTCGAATGGTACGCGATGCTCGAGCACAAGGAACTGAAGACCGGGATTTGGCACACTGGGGTCAAGCCGAAGTTATGAATTGCGAGTCTTCATGTCCAAGCGATTGGAACAATTCGTTGAGGACTGGTGTGCGGGATGCAAGGCCCAGTTTTTATAAAGCAACTCAACTATCTAGATCGATATTTAGTGCTGTACTTTGAACTCTTGCTCGTGCCGGTGGCAGACAAATACATCCTGTGCTTGAGAATGCTCAGTGCACATATGCCATATTCCTATTATCCCTACGCTGTACGTTTCAGATGAATCAGACACAGGAAGACAAGTAGGACAACATGTTCTGATGTTACGAGGCACAATTTCCGACCAGCGTACTGCATGTCTTTAGACATCTACTTGGGCATCTGTTTCTGGGCCTTCCTTGCATTCTCCTCAGCCCACTTGGCTTCAAATGTCCCGGCTGCTTCCATCTCTGCCTTGACCTGCAAGGCGAAGGAGGCCACATCGGCTTTGGACATCTCGAAGAGCGCAAGCTCCCATACAGAGACAGTAAACGGGCCAGTAGTCTGGTCCGTTGGCTGTCCCTGTGTCACGCCACGCTGCCTGACGTACCCTTCGACCAGCCGTTCGCGAATTGCATCCATCAACCACTTCACGGACAAGCCTTGCATTCCAGTGCACTTCTCCATGAAGCTGCCGCTGAACTTTGCGCGTGCATGCTCTTTGATAGCGGAAGCGCGTAACAGGGCAGCGCGCTCCGCCTCTTTGCCGAAGAAGCGTAACGCGTCGTCCTGTGTAATGCGCGGCTTCGCAGAGGGGGAAGCGTTGCCGTCCAGCGACGCGGCAACGGCGCGCTCTTGCGCAAAGTCGAGAAAGTTTTGGAACATGGAGCGTGCACCGCGGGCCTTCCTGCCCCGGTCGTGGGTGCGGTCGGACGGTACAATGCGCTGCGCGTCGAACAATGGGGACATCGCGACCCACTCGAAGACGTCGCGTTGGGTCTCAAAGGCCTCATTCCATCTGCTCTTGGATAGCCCGTAAAAGGCCAGGATGTCCTGTAGGGACGATGTAAGGTGGAAAGTGGTCCGAGGGACTGTCTCGAGCGGTGCTGCAAGCTGCATACGTAGGGTAGCTCATCGGTAAACGATCGGCCGTGCCGACTGAGCGACTGAGCAGACGTACTTTCAAGCCATGGACGTTGAGGCTCAATCCCGCCATGCGTGCCAGGACGCCAAAGATCATCCCCGTGTCGCCATACGAATGCAAGAACAGTATGCGCTCCCATTCGGCCTCGTCCACGCACACGTTCACATCCACCTGGTAGAACACCTGATGTTCAACCTCGGTGACGACGCCGTCCGCGCCATGCACCCCGAGATCAAAAGCATTGGCAGGGATTGCATAGTTGCTGGTGCGGTTGCCCTCTTGTGGGATGCTGTGCGTCGCCCTCAGGACTTTCTGCACAGTGCTGGGCGACGTGCCGGGTCGCGGGCGCGTTACGACGAAATCCAGGTCGCCGTGATCGACTTTCTCGGGCGCCTCGCGGGGAACGGCTACGGACTCGAACTGAGACTGGACGAGAGGCAGCAAGCGGGCTCTCAGAGCCTGATAGGTGTGTGGTGACATCCGAGGAAAGAGAGCGGTGGACAGCTTCCCTCTGAACGCGTTTCCGCCCATGATGATAGTTTGGGAGATACCAAGCTGCAGATACGTTGTGAGAGTAGTCGGAGTGAGTCAGGAGAAGAGGAAAGAATGGCAGGGCTATATATGTGAGAGAGGGCGACCAGAGAGGGCCCTTGAGTCACCTCCCAGCAACACTAGCACAGCCTGGTCTGGTCATAACCACTTCTGGATACTTAGTACCGTCGGGCATGGCTCGGGGACAGGTAGATTTACGAAACCTTTTTCTAGTTCCCACGCCCCCTTATCACGTTCCGGCTAACATGCAAGTGGCGAAGCACCCATCATCTTGAACCTCACCTCCGCGTTACATCTTGCACATCTCGGCAGAAGACCTTCTGGGCTATTTTCTTTTCTTGTTTGTTGCATTATCAAGCTGGCATCATGTCTAAGTATGCCCCTCATTCACGTTCGCAGCCTCGGGCTTCGCCTTACACAAAATGCCAGAAATGCCTGGGCACTGGTGAGTACATAGTCGTGCTCCCTGCCGTGATTTTCTTTGAGGACAGGCAATGTGTGCCATAGGGCACTTTACCTACGAATGTAAGGCGGCGCGTCCGTATGTCTCGAGGCCATCGCGTACCCAGCAGCTCGAAAATCCCCGAGTGCTCGCACAGTTGAAGAAAGACGGAAAGCCATCAGTGGAAGTTCCGGATGAGTTCAAAAGCAAGTAAGTCAAGCGCATGTCCGTTACAGTCTGCTTTGGCATGCGTGTCGACATGGTTCTTCAGGAGTGGCACTGCCAACCGTATACTTGAGGCAAAGGAACAGGCACGGACGGAGGAGAAAGACAAGGAGGCAGTACCATTGGGGAAACGAAAGCGGTGTGTAACAAGAAATGGCTTGCCTTGTCCACCGCTGATTTTACATCTGATAGCTCGACCTCTGCGTCCAGCGAGAGCAGCGACTCCACATCTGAGTCTGAGTCTGAGTCTGAGTCTGATTGGGAGAAAAAGGTGGGGTCAGACTATAGCTCAGCTTCATGCACAACAAAGTCTGGCTCCAACTCTGATTGACCTTGTTCGAGCATAACATTCACATATTCTTTTGATCTCTCCGCTTCTGAATACCCTCTCACTGTATAATATGAACATTTGCCAAGATGATACGAGAATGAGTATTCGTTCAGAATGTTGGAAACACGTCAACTCTGCACGACCGCTCAGTATGTACATCGTGGAGCCTCTGTTGCTCTTGAGTTCATGATGAGGGCGACAATAAGCCTAGCGGTAAAGAGTTAGGGTATTTAGAGGACATGTTTCAGGTCGAGCGATGACGTACCCGTACAACCCTAAGACCTCGCCGAAGATTAGGATGAGCACCATCGTCACAAAGACCCTCGACTCGTGTACGTAGGCTCGCACACACTGTAAGCACATAAACGTTAGAGCAAGCCGCTATATCGCATCCAACACGGACTGACCGAGTCGCCTACAAAGCCAATGGCATAGCCCGCCGCAAGACCTGTGAATCCGCATGCGAGTCCGGCTCCTAGATGAATGAAGCCGGCGTACAGCGAATAGTCGGTCGGTCGCACTGGGATAGATCTGATCAATGCGCATGACACAAGTCAAGAGATGCAGTGCACGCACGGCCGCCCGCGATGAGCACCGACACGACGAGGCCGTACACGGCGATGATACCAGACATGACGACCGGGATGAGCGACTGGATGGTTGGTATGCCATTTATCAGTGAATTGTTGTGGTCGTTGAGATCACATACCTTCATGATGAGCTCAGGCCTGAACGTACCCAGGCCAGCAATTCCGATGCCGGCCTTGGACGTCCCGAACGCGGCACCCACGGCTACCAATGCATACGCTCAGATGACGGTTGCGCGAGATGGAACTTGTGGGAGCTTACTGCTTAATATCATCTGCGCGGGTGGAATGAGCACGGTGTGGTGATACAATCCATGTAATATTTGCACTCACTGACGCCGCAACCCCTCCAAAGCCGAAGAACGGAGCGTACGGGGGACATACAGACATGGCTTGTCGCGTTTTGTGCCTGAGATAGATAGTAGTATACTGACAGCCTTCGAGACTGAGATGCTGGAGAATGACCGCCACTGTCGTAGCGGTGCTTGGCGCCTGCAAGTAACCACTACATAACAGGCGTCTAATTGCTCAATGTCCTTACACCGTGATCAGCCTCCCTGCCGCACCTTGACCGAGAACATACCCGTCATATCGAATTTATTTCAGCTGGCGTGCGGACCAGCCCGTCCGTGAAGTTCCACTGAGTTGACGGCTCAGACCCGGGTACTATGACAACTTCTAGTTGGCTATGTTAACAGCTTGACTGTCATTGATTCCGGTGTGCCGTTGATGCTTGATGGCTCTCTGATTACCTGGTCTTCAGAAATATATGTTCAGCAGCTTGGGTCAGATCCTGGCTTACCTCGAGTGACCAATTATTTATAGCTGGTGGGTAGTGTTCATTTCCCTCTAGATCGACATGGGGGACGCAGAACCATAACTACGCCACAAGGTGTTGCGGTGATCCTGCAACACGAGGGTTGCGCTCCTGTTGTTGTTCGCTGTATCTGTCACAATTCAACGTTCGACTCCAGTATCTCCTGTTCTAATCAGAATTTTATCAGTAAGCTGTGCGCCGGACCAATACGTTTTCTATACAATGACTTCGGCGAGCGGCTTCTGATGCAAGAAAGTCGTTAGTTCCGACATTAAAATGCTGGCTGGTCGCTTGGCTAACATTTCTACACCGTACAGTTATACACATCCATGAGTACAACACAGCAAGGAATTGTGGACATCCTACGGACAAAGTTGGTCCATACATTCTCCAGCTAGTTCTTCCTGACTGACGTACACTTAGTTAGATCCTCGGATACTGGCAAGCTGGTGCTAGCGGTGAGTACGGGTGCTCTGCCACACGTATTCCGAGCTTTGGCTGAATGAAGGATGCAGCTCTGATTCTCTACGAGTATGCTATCACCCTCCCTCACGAGATATACCTTTTCTGGTATCGTGGATTCACCGCTACGTCAATACTGTTTTTCTTTGCACGATATGTGGCGATTGTGTATGCCATCGCATCCCTGCTACTGCTAAACGGACGAGGAACTGCTCTAGTATGTACAATCTTCATTTTCTCCTCCTATAATTCACCGCTACTTCGACAGAGGTCTGCACATATGTACCTAGTAAATGTCGCTGCTGACAGGAAGTGCAGCTGCGAAACCGTCAACCAGTTCTTCGTGGTCTCAGGCACATTAGTGTTCATCACTTCCAACGGTTGGGATTTCCAATATCTGCAGGCCTGCAGGTGCTCACCTCTCGCTATGCTCAGCCTTCTCGGCTTCCCGGATGTTTGCCGTCAGTGGTCGTCGCTGGCTCCCTACGCTTGCGATCCTATTTCTGGGATTGGTCCCCGTCACGGTGGAGATCGTAAGTGCAAGCCTTGACTGTTACGCGTTGATAATGCCTGCTGGACTGCTGAATCCATAATAGTACCATGCCGCAGCACAGTCGAACGCCTTCGTCGTCTTTCTTGTTGTTGGTCAACCTCTGTGTGCATTCACAAACTCCATATCTCAGAGCCTCGTCAACAAGTGAGTTAATCCATTCAAAACTGTTGTACTACTATTTGATGAGAAAATTAGATGTGAATCAATATCTCCTCGAGTTCTAGAGGGCCAACTAATTGTACTCGCAGTGGTTATAGCATCTCGCGTCACCGTGATATTATCTGACGTCATTACACTCTCTGTTACTTGGCGATACGTCTATAGGGTTAAACGAAACGCTATGAAAAGAGTAATACATTCCCCGCTGGCCATTATTCTCTTGAAGACTGGTGTGTCCTCAGACCCCTTCACCACCAAGCTGAACCCTGACATATTGACTACATAGGCACCCTGAATTTCACGTGCGTCGAGTCTGCATTCATCACAGTCCATGCAGTTTGATGATTTGCAGGCTTTTCTTGTTTCTCAACGTCGCGCAACTAGCCACGATCAATGTGCAGCAAGCAGCATATGTGTCCTCTTTGGTGGCTCCGTACGGCTGACGTTTCCGAGCTGTATTCTACCTGCTGACCTAACTGCCCAGTATAACCCTCATCACAATCTGGCGCTTCCTAATCCTAATGAGCCTTCGGCAACTTCGCCATCGTCAGAACGGTAACGAGAACACGGAGATACAAGGCACCTATCCGCAATCCACGTCGATAGAGGAGCCCGACTCTAGCTTCTTGAACAACAAGGGCGCGCCGCTAGAATTTGCAGCTAATGTGAGCGATGTCGGTGATCCGGACGATTCAGAGAACATCGACTTCACATGCATAGGAGATGCACCTATGGAAATCTATCTCGCTAGTAAAGGTTCTCTAAAGACAGAGGAGGAATGTTGACGGGGATCTCGGATATACTCCAATTTTCCGGACAAATGTGCGCATTGGAGATTGTGGTATATGTCATCTAAGGAAACCCTCCGGTGTGGACATCGAATATACTATCCTCTATTCGCATTTTTATTGTGAAATACAATTTATACGCAATATGACAGTAAGGGCCTTTGTCTGCTCAGTTTTTGCGAGTGCAGCGCCCTATATACAGTACGCACAACAATTGCAGACCTAAATAACGGCACGTATTCTTGAGGCACATTCCAACACGTTTTCTCTGGCGTGGTCATTGTTATTGACCTCTTATCTTGTTACTCTCATAATGCGGCCAAACGATTAAAGATCCATAGACGGGCCTTGGCTGAAGGTGAAGAACAGCAGCGCCACTGTTGTCAATGATTAGATCTCGATTCAGTGACCCGATAGACCGCCACGTCATTTTTAACGTATCATTGATCGGACAACTATATCTGTGTGCCTCGATTTCGTTGTGTAGACATCATATCTTGTATCGCGTCCTAGATGTCTCATTCCCAGATCTCCTCGGTTTCGACAAACTGTAAGGGATTCTCGGGCGGTTCATCAATTCGATGTGCATGGTTTAGAGTCACGGTGGCTATTACAGAACATATGACTTGGGAATCTTGCATGGGATGACCACATCTAGTATGAGGAAAGCATCAACTATCGCCTGCAGCGATATTACGGGACACTGACATCAGGCGTGTGCAGACGTGTGGATAGATCAGTCGCCCATGAAAGTCAGTTCGCCGCACGTTGCTACTATTGCGGTTCGTTGCTTTTGCCATAGGGTTGCTCGAGCGTAACGGGCTATGACTTATGTTCCACTACCGCATAGGTTCCTCACCTATGTCCGAATAAAAGCAAGTGCTTGACAAGATTTGACCCATTCATACAAGCATCCGATCCAGTCACATTAAATCATGAGCTCACCACTGCAAGACATTATCGATGGTCTCCAGGAAACGTAAGCTGTAACGAACTCCTGCTCACTCTCGCACTCTGACAGAAGGACCAGTTGGTACACCAGCTGCTGGCAGGCTGGGAGCTCCGGTGAGTTGCAAGCATCTGCTATTACTGTTCTAGTTCGTCCCAAATTCATTCAGTGTGCCGGTATTAGCCCTACTGGTCTATGACTATATCATCACCTTCCCTGACGAGGTCGACTTGTGCTGGCGCTGCAGATGCACTGCCATGTCTCTTCTCTTCATTATCTCCCGGTACATCGCTCTCGTATACGTCGTTGCAGCAGTGCTCGTTGATTCTAGATGGGAGACCGATCAAGTACGTACCAACAATTCTGACTTACCTAGAAGCTCACTTCTCTCCGTCAGAGGTTTGAAAATAGTTCATGCTATCACTGGCATGCCATTGTTAATCACGGACGTAGTTGCGAAGTGGTTGCACAGCTGTACCTTGTCTCAGCTGGTCTTCTAACTGCTGTTCTGGCCGGTAGGGGTATCTTTATAAAAGGTATTTTTGAGCGCTCAAAGCCAACCCCACCCAGGGTTCTCTGCATTGCAGGTGTATGCTGTCAGCGGCCGCTGTTGGCTTCCTACACTTGCGGTCGCAACTCTCGGAGTAGTTCCCATGGGCGTGGCGATCGTGAGTACGCTTCAATTATCTTTCCATTATCCAGTTCACATAGAGTTCTCAATGCTCTCTAGCTGGATGGAATAGAAGAAGGACATCCATTTACCATGTCGCTTGGTAGCGTTTCCGCATGCGGCTTGACATCCTCTCTGTCTCTGAAAGTTTACCATAAGTAAGTCTCATCACCATCGATGGTATATTTCTGTGCACTGATCAAGAAACCCAGGGGTAAGAAATACTTACTTCTTGAATGCGATGCTGTCCCCACGCTCAGATCACACTAAAATAATTGCTATAGTTGTAGTCGTGTCGCGAGTCGCGAGCTTGCTATCCGACATGATCATACTCGCCGTCACATTGCAATTCGTTTACAGAATGAGAAGAGAGCCTTTGATGAGAACAATGCAGGCGCCTCTGCCTACTTTCCTGGTGAAAGCCGGTGCGTTTATTACATTGAATTTTCCCGATGATGTATGCACCAATTCACACACATTTTCCGAAAGGCGTTGTGCAATTCATGTACATCCCCATTTTCTTTCGATAAAGATGTTTATTAATGAGCCATAGGGTTCTCCTTGCTCTCAACGCTGTACAACTGGCCACTATCAATGCATTTGAGTATATCTCGGTGTCATGCTTTATTCCACCGTACGGCCTCCCGCTTATCATGTATCCTCTGCGATCATTGATCAGTCAATAGCGCGACCTTGATAGCCATGTGGCGACTGTTCATCAATCTTCACCAGCTTCGTAGATCCGAGCACGACAACAGAAGCAGCACTGATTCAAGAAGTTTCACAGGCCAGACCCTTTCTACTCTAGCGTTCATCCCTGATGCTGCAGGGGATGTTCCAAACGAGTTGTTGGAACCTGCGGGAGATGCAAGGGATATCGAGGATCCCGGGAGCGTCTAGAACGCTTACGATATATGACACTTTGGCGGTCATGTAGCCAGAACTGAGCAAGTGTTGCCACACGATCGAGACGTGTGTCACAACGGGGGAAATGTGGAGCTTTAGTCTGTGTTTTATATATACGATGCTGCCAGCGATATATATTATGCATACTACACACTCAGACCGACATATATCTCATCTCCGCTCTAAGCTGTCAATTGACTTCAGGTATCTTCAGACCTGCAGCCATTGCAGTTCGAATAACGTTCTCTGCCTGCACTCGCGTTCAACCCCGGAGTTACAATCAGGATACAACCCCACATACCTGCTTGATCATAGGCGCATCAATCATTTCCTTGCCGCCGCCTTCTAGCTCAAGTCCAATGGCGCCTTGTTGTGAGACATGCGCCTGCTGCATGCGATGCAAGATCGTAGCTGCACGGAGTATCTCTGGGGTAGAAATGTTAGCCGATGGTCTATTAGTTGATTCTATCGGTGATCCTTGACATACCCTTATCCGATGGCACAAAGGTGGACTGTATTATGTCTACTTGCGTCGGGTGGATAGCTTGCTGCAATAAATGGTGCGCTGCGTGTTATGCCCAGTAAGTATAGACAGCCTCTTAAAGACACACCTTTCCGTTAAAGCCAAGCCGCCTACCGTCCTCACACTCCTCCTTGAGATAGTCTGAGTCCTTATAGTTCACGCAAACCTAGGTTTGGCTACATGCTCAGCGTGTGACACGAGACGTACACCTGTGGCGTACCATGTCAATTGCATCCAGTCCGAACGCTTTGGCGGTAATGGCTATCTGGGAGCGAGTGAACAACAGTTCCTGCCGGGATTTAGTCCTTATGATAGATGTGTCCGCACAATCTTCGAGGAAATTGCTCAGTCATCAGATGTATAAGGAATGGAGTGCGTATTACAATCCTCTGCAGCAAACTAGAATAGTTTAAGAGACAGTAGCCACATGACGAACTGTTATATACGCACCAGAAGTGCGGACAGGGTGACTCCAAGGGGGCGACCATATTCAGACTGCCAGGCTGCTATTTCACGCAGGTTGATCATCGATCTTGCGCTCTCAATGCTCGCTACTAGACGTAGCGGCTGAGCAGTTGGGTCTCGGACGCTCTGCAAATTCGACGCCACATAGATAGCGCGGGACACATGGTGCAAATCCAGCGCAGAGTGCACTTTCGGTAGCACAAGCGTCCGGATGGATGGTATCCTAAGCTACGATCAAACAAGTCAATACGTGGCTGAATGTCATGATAGGACCAGGGCACTCACAGCCTGTGCAATGTCGTGCTGGAAAAACGGCGTATTGATACTGTTGAGTCTCACAGCAATTCGCTCAGGGCGAGGAAGCTCGGCCGTCGTCTTAGTCTGCCGCAAACATTTGAGCAGCCGAGATTGTTGAAACTGCGATATTGGTATTCTTATAATGGTGGATTACTCACGTTGAAGAAGCGGCGTAACCGTTCGCGAGCACCATCTTTGTCAGCCACAGACGGTGGTACACTGTCCTCTAAATCGTAGATTATGATGTCCGATTGTGTCGACAGCGATTTCTCCAGCATGCGGTCAGAGGAGGAGGGCACTACGAATTCGACATTATCAGTCGAGGTCGAGACAATATCCTCGCAAGTCGGCTTTCGTCATGGCAGGATATCATGCGACGATGATTGGGACTAACCATATAGATAGGATCTGTGAAGCTGAGTGCTTCTGGCGGAATGGGTCAAATCCGTGAAGTGCCGTACGCAGTGGTTGCAAGGACCTGCGCGATCATACAAGGCTCTCCGGTTCCAATCCAGACGCCGCGCCACTCGTAACATGCTGGCCAATACCGCCCTCAAAGAAGATGAATAGTAACTAGCGTAACACGGCGTTTGACTGCAGGCAGCGGTCGGCAAGAAGACAGCCTGGGCCTGAGAACGTGCTGACCGCATTCGCATCAATCAAATTCAAGTGAGTATCATGAGATCGAGCTTTGAAAGGGCAATGCATTATGCACAGGGCATCCGATAAGGACGACTATGTTGACTATACTACAATGACTACCGCCAACCCATAATCGACACGAAGTCGAATAAAAGCTGGTCGAAGTAGATGCTGAGGCTTGCGGAGGTACATGCATATGCATAGAAAGCGACGATTGACATGATGCGGGCTACTGTACTTGCCAGTGACGGCGGTGGTATCGTGAGGGTGAAAACAAGACGAGGGTAACCCGAAGCATACACAGCATAGCGCGACGATCATAACAGCAAAAGACGAAGACAACTTCATGACTGCGTAAGACGAGCAGTGTCTGAGACGGCCGCACATCGATCTCCGCGTGCCTCGGGACGCGCGAAGTGCGCCTGGCGTGGTGCAGTCCGCATTGCAGGTCGTAATGGTCGTGGCAGGAGGCGCTCTGCTTAGTGGGTTGCGTGTCGGTCGGGTAACGCGGTGCAATGTCTGTGCACTGTGCAGGCCGACAGAACCTATTGTTATCAAACAAGAGGCCGTTACTGAGAAGCTGCTTGTACGCCTCTCAGCTCGTTAACGAGTCGCTATGTTGTCGTGGTTCGCCGTTAGCGGGATACTGCAACGTGAAGACGGATATCATACCTCCGCTTCACGCAACAATTGCGCGTTGTCCATGTCGCGGCCCTGCATACCAAGGCTGATGCCATATGCCAAAAGTTGTTGCATGAAGTGCGGATTGATGATGGTCTCGTCCTCCTTGAGAATCGGAGAAGGGGGTGGAGGTGGGGATGGAGGCAACGGTGGAGGTGCTTGATTCGGGACATGTGAAGTCAGGATTATTGAACGAGCATGCACACCACCACTTACGCGCTTTCATTTCGAGCCAATCCTGATCGAGCAGCGCCGGAATCGTCATGCGCTCCTTTGGGTTACGTGCTAGGCAGCTCTGCATGGTCGCGATGAGCGTTTCGGGCACGCGCACGCTTAGATGGTCTAGCCTGTGGGGCGACCCTTCTCCGCTGCTAGCTCGCGATGAAGGAACAGATGGGGTCGCATGATGCGGGAACTCAATAATGTGCTTTTCGTTGGGAATAGCTTTCATTTTCTGATACACGGAGAGGTGTTGGAATGGTGGCTGGCCGTATACCATTTGGTATAGGATGCAGCCGAGCGACCAAACGTCGCTTGGACGGCCAACCTTGAGACGGCGCATACCTTCAGGTAGCTCGATCGCCTCCGGAGACATGTAGTTGACTGTGCCGATCTACGAGTAACGCGAATGTTAGAGCTGCATATTGCACACGAACAGATGGAGGCCACTCAGAGCATACCTGGTGATCTCTTTGAATATTGGTCGTATCGTTTGCGATTGCGTTGGCAATACCGAAATCGATCAGCTTGAGCTGTCCTCGGACAAGGACAAAGTTTGCAGGTTTCAAGTCAGAGTGGACAATTTTCTCTTCATGTATGATATGCACAGCTTGCAGCATCTACGAAAATATGAGACAGCGAGCGCATAGGCTGCGAGACAGGCAACTCACTTGCTTCCAATAGTATGCTATCCAAACTAGGTCAAGTGGCTCCTTCTGTTGTTCTTGCAATAATCTAGCAAGATCTATAAGCATTAGTTAGTACTACTCCCAACCCCATGGTCACACAAATCGCGCCCTAGCCTACCTATCTCTCCGCACTCCATCACAAGCATGAGGTGGCCCATCGAACCGCCAGGACCCGGCTTGAGCTCACTGTCAATGAGTCGAATGATTCTGCTATTGCCCTCCAGCCGCTTGAGGAGCGCAATCTCGTTCATGTAGCCACTCATCGTATCGGCGTCGGTCTTATCGAGCGAAACACGTTTGATTGCGAAGATCTCGTTCGTGCCGTTCATGACACGGTACACCCGTGATGACCCTCCCTTCCCGATCATGTCCAGACGCGCGTAGGCCTTCTTGTTCACCTGCATTGTGAGCATACACACGAGAGCAGCATCCGCTCAGAAGCGACTCGATGAAATTCCAAGAAATTCCTTACCACCATATTCCGCGACCGCAGCTCTAACGCTGGTGTCCCCTGATACGATGCCTGTGGATGTGATACTTGCTGCTGCTTCGCCGGCGGAGGTGCAGGAGGTTGAGGCGGGGGCATCGCTGGGGCATTTCGGGATGGTGCCGCAGAGTCATAACGTTCTTCGCGTTCTTGCTCTCGGCTGTCTCCTGCTGCCCAGGTCCTGCCAGCTGCCTGACTGCCGCCATTGGGAGGCGCGATCTCCGCACTCGATGTTGGTGCTTCGGGCGCGGTAGGGCTGCGGCGATGACGGAGGTTCGTGGCAGCTGCGGCAACGAGACTTGGTGCAGAAGATGGGACATAGTTACGATTTGGAGGCGATACACGAGATGGAAACTCGACGGCGGTAGGCGACGTCGGGGTCAAGGCAGCCGCGGAACGAAGAGTGTCAGAGTCTTTACGCTGATGACTGTATGCTGGACGTGCGTGCGAAGCTATATGTGTAGGTGAGGGCGAATGATGACGGGACGATGATTGTGCTCTGCCTGTTTTGCCTATTAACACCACAATCACGAGGCATGAAGTTGACAGACTGACGTGCTGCCTCGGCGGCCTCTTCTGCCTCTCGTCGAGCATATCCTGCGGTACTATTTGGAACAGCGTTAAGATCACGATGCATATCCACGTACCCTCCTCAAGTGCAGACTCGCGTTCTTGACGCCTCTTCTCTTCGATCGTCACCCGACGAGCACCTCGACTAGCCATTCCAAGACTCGTTCCTGGGCGCTGGTACTGTGACTGATAGTACTGAATATTCGGCATCCCTTGTTCGTAGCCAGAGTCTTGGCTCATTGAGCCAGAGGCAGAAGCATCGCTGAGGCTTGCCGAACGTCGTGGCCGCCCACTGTAACCGAACCCGCGCATTTCAGCAGCAGCATGCTCCTCAGCAGCCTGATCCTCTACAATCTTGTCAATGCCAGATTTCTTGTTCAGAAGTCGTGTTGGGCGGATCGGAATCATAGGCCGCGACGACTGCATATTATGGGAGGGGCCGCGCGCATTCTCCTTCTCATCGACAGCCTGCGGCTGTGAGCGTAAGAGTACATCCTGTTCTTGAAACTCTTCGAGTTTGACGCGCCGGGCACCGCCTAGTTTACGTCCTCCTGTTGACAGAGGAGCGATGCTGCTACGGATAGACGAAGAGGATGCCGGAGTCTGAAGAGGGCCAGACGCCACACGCTGAAAAGAGCGCGCAGGAGCAGAAGGCGTTGGTTCAAAGGCAGAAGCCGGGAGACTCTCAGAGCGGCCAAGTGACGGTGCTCGAAGCTGTCCAATCGGTGAAGGTGCCTTGGGTGGCGACGCTTGGGCGAGTTTAGGAGATTGGTCTGGAGTTGGCGGTGCTGAAGACTTGGACAAATCCTTGGAGACGCGTACGACCTCGCCCTGCGAGTTTACTTCATAGACGAAAGAAAGCTCCAGGCAAGAAGAGTCGTCAGAGGAAGCGGGAGATATGCCTGAGCCATCCGAGGTCAACGTCTGAGGCGGCGTAAGGGGCGGAGAGGGCCGCGGAGCAGCAGAGAGCGAAGCAAACATGGAGAAGCTGTTACAGATAGCAATGCGACCTAAAGAGAGAGAGAAATCGACAAACCTTTTAATATACGCGGTTAAGAGGACATCTCTTTGTCCGACCAGACAAGTTCAACTACACGAGGCACGACGCCATCACGTGGACGCGCGCCCGCTTATTGCGCGCCTACGCGTCGCGTCGCGGTCCCCAATCAAGTGTCACCGAAGGAACACCATATTACATTCCGAATTGAGTAGTCACGGCATGACTAGGTAGAGCAATATACATCATAAAATCCATGCTTTACACCCGCGCATTCTCTCCTACAGCTCCGATCGTCTTGGGCATCTTCTTGTCTCCCGTGGCCAGCTGCTCCAGATCGGCAGGCTTGAAGTAATGGGGTGCGACTACGTACGATAGGCGTCAAAAGGACACCTCGAAGCATGTGCCTAGTGTACTCACCCTCAAGTAGCCATGCAGGCTTGATTTCCATGATTTGCCTGTATGTCATTCAGTCGTGTCCGCCAATCGTAAACAATATTCAACGTACCGCAGATACGATTTCGACGTCATCACCAGCTCATAGTACAAAACTGTCTTCGCAGGTGGTGTAATGTGGAACAAGCTCGACGAAGGATGAATGTACACCGTTTGATTTGTCTTCAGCGTTCGGTAGGAATCACCGCTCTTCTGCAGTTGTGCCTGAAGGGTGATGTGAGTCATTGATATGTAGCACCTGCAGTCGGACCACTCACGGTGTTATAGAAGTATCCAGCTGTGAGGGCCTTCTGAACCGGCGTGATATCATTTGTATTCGCATTGCTCTCCACCACGACCTCCACACGCTCGCACAGCCCTGCCAGCTGATCGCGAATGTCTCGTGCACGACTCAAGCTTTTGAACTGCAAGAACTGTTCGTAGCAGAATTGCTGCGAATAGTTCGTCTCCGCCCATTGTTCCCACACGTTGAGAAGCGTAAAGTGGTCGCCACCGGGGCGCACAAAGTTCTGCCTCGCCTGGTCAGCGTGTAGTTTCTTATCCTTCGGGCGGTAGAATATCGATGACGACTCTTGGAGCATGGAGATGATGGTGAGGACCTGTCCCGAGGATCAGCTAAACTTAAGCAATCGGCACGAGACGCCGAAGGCGTACCTCATCTGTGCAGTGATAGTTCTCGCTTGCAATGATCGCTTTCGAAAGCATCGGGTCGACCGGAAACTCGGCCATCCGTCGACCTAGCTTCGTCAACTCGCCGCGGTCGTTAAGGGCACCCAGTGCATACAAGAGCTCCAGAGCACGCATGAGCGTCTCGCCCGGAGGTGGGTCCATGAACTCGAAACCAATGAGGTCGTTGATACCGAGTGACTTGAGTAGTAGGACAACCATTCCGAGATTTGTTCGTTGGATCTCGGGAACTGTGTTCTCCTCAAGCTCGTTCGCGTAAGCCCACTTCGTGTACAGACGGAAGGCCTTGCCGGGTCCGACTCGGCCTGCACGACCCGCTCGTTGATTTGCAGATGCGCGAGAGCACTACAAAGACATCATCAGTCTGGTTTCCGGTATTGTACTATTAAACAGAAACTCACGGGGACGACCACAAGAGATGACATACCGGTCCGAGGGTTGTACGAGTTCTGCTTCACGAAGCCGGGGTCGATGACGAACACGACGCCATCAATGGTAATCGACGTCTCGGCAATATTCGTGGCCAAGACCACCTTGCGAGCGCCCTCGGGGGTGGGTTCGAAGATCTTCGCTTGCATGTCGCTCGGCAAGTTGGCGTAGATAGGACAGACAATCAGCTCGGCGATCTTATTGCCCAGGGCTCGTGCAGTCTCCTGCAAGTTCTCTTGTGCAGCTTCAATCTCATCTTGACCCTGTCGAAGCATGTGAGAAAAAAGTCTAGAATCTGGGAACGCAACAGGGACGAACTGTGAAGAATACGAGAATGTCGCCTTTCGGCTGTGTCGTGTGGATCTGGAAGACCGTAGTGATGGCTGCATGCAGGTAGTTTGCTTCTGGTTGCGGTGTGTAATGAATGTCGACAGGATACCGTCGGCCAGGCACTGTATAAATTGATGTGAGTTGAAGAGCCACTTATCTGAAGCAATCACTTACCGTAGAATACTGGAGCGCCGTCGAAATACTCGCTAAACTTCGCGGCATCCATGGTGGCACTGGAGATGAGCAATCGCAGCTCTGGTCTGAATCTTGCGATATCCTGAACCGGAACTCTTGAGCCCTGCAAAGAGAATACAGTGAGATAGCACCGACGCACCTTCACAAGAGCAAAGAGAATGTCCGTACTCAGTGTCCGTTCATGCGCCTCGTCGATGATCAATGCCGCGTACCCTGCCAAGTCCGGCTCCGTCAAGAACTCGCGGAGTAACATGCCATCTGTCATGTACTTGAGCACCGTCTTGTCGCTTGTGCAGTCTTCGAACCGGATCGAGTACCCGACCTCGTATCCTACCTTCGTCCCCATCTCCTCCGCGACACGGGAGGCCACGGACATCGCTGCCACACGACGCGGTTGTGTGCACCCAATCTTCTGCCCGTTTGCTGTGTATCCAGCTTCGTGCAAGTACTGCGGCAGTTGCGTAGTCTTTCCTGAGCCCGTCTCGGCGACAACAATGAGGACCTGGTGCTCCTTGATGGAATCGAGGAGTTGCTCCCGATACAGGTAAATGGGTAAGGATTTACGGGTATCCTCTATTGACTGAGCTAAAACGGGGGTCAGGCTCAGCGATCTGGTATGAGTAATAGCAACTACTTACCTCGCTTCTCAGCTTCCTCAATCTGTTGCTGTAGAAGCTTGTCCTTGGCAGTCATTCTGCCCTCGCCTCCCATGGTGCTCTCCATGACGAATTTGATCGTCTGACTCTCGTCAAAGACATACTCGTAATCCTCCACGATTTCCCGCTTGTCCATCGCGCCAGTCTTGAATGTGCTATGCTTCGTCTGCGCCTCCTCCCACTGGTCGACATCAGTCGTATGCTGACCATCTTTGGGTTTTGCTTCCTCGTATCGCTGGTAAAGTACCCCCTCCTTCTTTTTCTTGTCGATCTTGCCCTGCTCCGTGATGTAGTCCTCCGGGAGCTGGTAACCTTCGTACTTGTCGTCGATCTTGAGGCGCTCTTCAACGAGCCGGAGGACCTGCTTCTTGTGATCCAGCTCCCCCCGCTCACGCTTAGACATCTTCATTCCGGCAAAGAGAGCCTCTTCGTCGGCAATCTCTCGGCGTAGCAGCTCGACCCGCTGCAACTCACGCTTCGAGAGATACTCTTGACGAGAGTGCTCGCGTAGAGAGGGCATAGCGCGTTCCCGTGCCTGCGAGTCGTCCGCTAATTGTCGACGCTGCGCAGCCTCAAGAGCACCGACGCCCTTTGACGATCGGTCCTCGACGACTTTCTTCGTCTTCTCGCGGTCCCGCTGCTTGACGCGCTCCGCAAACTCGTCTCTCTCCTTCAGGTCCTCAACCCTCTGCCGCTCTCTTCGCACTTCCTCGTCCTCCGGTAGCTCGATGTCCTCCTCATCCTCCTGGCGTCTTGAGTCCTCACCGTCATCCGTCCGCGCTCTCTTGCGTGACTGCTCCTCCTCGTCACTCTCCCATTCTCGCGCGTCACTCTCGCGTTTCCGTGTATGCCGGTCTCGCCTGTCTCTGGCACTGCTCTTGCCGGACACCTTCGCCTTGTCACTGGGGACGCCGCTCGAGCCCTGGTCGTCATCGTCAAGAAGAAAGCCGAATTTTTGTGCTCTCAGGTGTTTCGTCTGCTCCTCCACTTGCTTCCTCGAGCTGTCTGAGGACTTCTTATGTTTGCTCCTGCGAGGAGCACGAGAGTAGACGTCTTGCACGAACTGGTGTGCGTCTGGCGTGTCTGGTAGACCAGAAGCATTGAGTGCAACAAAGAGGGACTCGGGAGATTTCGAGGAGGATGCTAGAACGCGACATGATTAAATGACCATGCGGTGGCGGAAGTCATACAGACACACCTGACGCAACTACATAGTCGATTATGCTTTTGTCCGAAACACCAAAGAACTATAGAGAGATTTCAGCCTGTTAATGTCAGATGTATGTATAGCAGAACCTACCCGCAAGGAGTTGTCGCTGATGTACCGCTCGAGATCGGAGGACATGGAAGCAGGAGGACCTTGACCGCAAGATGGGCGTCTACAAGCCGCTGAGAGCTGGATTACGTCAGCACAGATCGAGTCGAGGTCGAGGTCGTGCTGGTCGTGTTCTCCGAGTCAGTCGTCTTGGAGTAAGGCCCGAGGCCGTTCTCAAAAAACTGGAATGGAATCCACCATATATCTTCTAGGCTAGGGGCTTGCTTGTGTGTTTGATCTGCATGCTTCTCTCTGAGCTCTTGAAAGTCAGAAGGTTGGGTCAGAGGCTGTGGTTACATTGAATAACGTGCTCTCTGTGTGCACTTCACCCAATCGCTCGACAAAGTGTTGTTGATCTATTCTGCGAAAGCTCCTCTAAAGAGATTGATCTAGGTCGCTGGCTACCAGGTGATCGAATTCTAGACTGCTGAGTACGTCTTGTGGCTGAGGTGAAGATATGGCAGTATATAACCGCACGAAACCCTCCTGGTCCAAGGTCCTCCATAGTTACGCAAATCCCCGAGTGCTCCTTTCTGCACAATCGACTCCTATGCCTCATCCACTCGTCGGAAAGCCCGCTCCTTCTCTTTCTCTCCCGGACGCGAATGGGGAGACTTACACCTTGACCCCTGTGGCCAGCGATGTTCCCATTGCCTTGTTCTTTTATCCTCAGTCTGGTATGAATGGTACTCCCTCATGACTAATTATCGCCGACTGACATCGGTGGTGTTTCGCAATCCCTAGGAACGTATGGGTGCACAAAGGAAGCCTGCGAATTCCGCGATGCTCTTGCTGGTATTTATCATTCCATCGGAAGTGTTCTGGTGCGAGGGTGGTCTCACACCCCTGTGGCATTTGTTCTCTCTAGAAAAGGAGTTGTATCAGCGCACCAAAGTCCAAATTATCGGGGTCAGCAAGGACCCAGTTGAGAAACAGAAAGTCTTCGTGGAGAAGGAGAAGCTAACGGTGGGCGTGTTTCCAGATGTTCACGCGTTATCAGATATTGACAGAGAAGCTCATCTTTAGTACCCCGTTCTGAGCGATGCCAGTGGGGATGCACGCAAAGCGTACCACGTCGGGAAAGGCCTACTGGGTCTCACGGACGCTCGCGTCACCTTTTTTATTGACTCCAAGGGGGTTGTGCGGTGAGTGGTCCGAGTGTGTGTGAACAGGCATGCAGATCTGACGTTCTGGTTTCCACTTGGAAATCGTGTCAACAGGGACGTGTTGGACACGACGGTGAATTTCAGTGCTCACGCCAAGTTCGTCACGAAGTGGCTCGATAAGATCGAGGCAGAGGAAGGCAAATCGACTGCGGACGAGAGCGCCGTGCCCGCTCCAGCCGGTGCGGAAGGAGCAGAACCAGTATCCCCCACTGGTGAAGGTGAGGGTGAACAGCAGCAGGCTTGAGAATCTGCGATTGGCTCGTCTTTAGCTTCTCAGTGAAATGCAACGTGCGAAGCAAATGTACACTAGTGTTGTTCAGGAACAGTGCTCTCTCTTTCTCTTTCTCACTGTGGAGCAGGATTCTGATATCGTAAATCTTCGACGTCCATTGCCGTCATAACGACGAACGTTCATCCGTAGACAACCGACCACAAAGCAGTTGAGCGATGGTCCCTCAATTTCCGAAAACAAACGAGAGCGGAGTAGTACTATCACATTACATGCGTTGTAAGGTAGTCATGGTAAAAAGATATGTCCATGAGCCAAGACTCTACTTGCTCCCGGTGCCATTCATGGCCTCTGTGAACACGCCATAATGGATGTAGTCAGCTCACGATCCGCAGACACTAGTATTGTAGAACACATACCGGCATTATGTTCTGCAAAACGCGCTCCAATCCGCTCAGAGTGTTTGAGGAATTTGTCTGTGCAGTTCATCACACATTGTTCCTGAATGAGCCACCACAACATGCCAGCAGCACAGGGTGATGTCAGCAACCACAGACACGCCGGAGGTGTCGGCGTACCTCTTTTGATGACAGTGCCTTGCTCGTAAAATCGTTGCAGCATGCGTTGAAGCACCGCTCTACAAGGTTTGAATACATCCGCAGAAAGTCTTGCATCTAACAAAGACAGGTCAGCACCGGTACGACCGGAGCAGGGAGGGGCGGCACACCTGCTTCTTCTCGATGACCTTAGACATATGGGCCTGCTCGGCCGCGTTCATCGAAGAAAAGTCCATGGTAGAGGGTGGGTCGGGTACGGTGGAAGTGACGGTGCACACCAGACAGCTCCCAGACTCGGCGACTTCGCGATCAGGACATCACGTGTGCGAATGTAATTTATGGGCGCTACAATACCAATCCCAGTCACACCAATTGAGGCGTGAAATTTCGGGTTTACGCTCCTTCTCTGCATTCCATCATCCCCTCCATTCTGTCTGTGTTTCCCAAAATAGCGATTGCACCACCCAAATCAGATTCTCAAGCACGCAGCCATCACCTCATCAGTGGGTATAAGACAGAGGCCATGACCCCCTTCCTTCATACTCGACCTGCCCTTACCCCTTCTGCGTGTTCACACCCCCATTTCAGTGTCAGACATGGGCATCACCATTCGCGAGGCTCTCGACAAGCTTGACGACCGTCGGGTCAAAGCTACACGCCCTCTCATCCCTCCGCAGATACTCCAAGAAGACCTGCCATTGTACGTCTCCGCCGTCAGCTTGTTGCGTTTAAATGCTTACTGGTTGCGGTAGGACTCTCACGGCAGCACAGACCGTCCTTGAGGGTCGTAAGGCTGCCGAAAATATCCTACACTCTGACGATGACCGGCTGCTAGTTGTCGTTGGGTGAGTCGCGTCCCATCGGTCGAGTCAATTAAATCTTGACCATGTACCTTGAAACATCCAGACCGTGCTCTGTTCACAACGTCGAATCTGCTTTGGAGTATGCGCGCAAGCTTCGTGCCTACGCTGCCGAAGCCACGGACGACCTTCAAATAATCATGCGGGTCTACTTCGAGAAGCCGCGGACAACGGTCGGCTGGAAGGGACTCATCAACGACCCCGATATGAACGGCACCTTCCAAATTAACAGGGGTCTCCGCATGGCTCGTACATTACTTCTAGAAGTCGCCAAGATGGGTCTTCCCGCCGGCTGCGAGTTCCTCGACACCATTAGCCCACAATACACTGCAGACCTGGTGTCGTGGGGCGCCATCGGCGCGCGCACGACGGAATCGCAAGTACATCGTGAACTTACGTCTGCGCTTTCCATGCCCACGGGCTTCAAAAACTCGACGGATGGCAGCGTTGGCATCGCCATCGACGCTTGCCGGGCCGCGAGCAGACCGCACGTCTTCTTGAGCGTGGGCAAAGGCGGTCTTAGCAGCATTGTCGAAACGGAGGTGAGAATCGGACGGCAATGCATCGCTCCATCCTCACTGGCTGATAATCACCGAAGGGAAACCCTGACGTTCATGTCATCCTGCGTGGTGGGTCGAGTGGGCCAAATTACGCTGCACAATACGTCCGCGATTGTGGTGAGAAGCTCGCCAAAGCAGGCTTCCCGCAGAGAATCATGGTACGTTTGCCGTGATTTGCTCCGCCAGAATGTTTTCTCAGCGGCCCCGTCTTATCTACAAGATCGACTGCAGCCATGGGAACAGCTCGAAGCAGCATCGGAAACAAATTGAGGTTGCAGAAGACATCGTATGTGGGGGTCTCTGGCGATCTTTCGCAGTCTTCTGATTACTGTCACAGGCTCAGCAGCTGGAATCCGGCGATACATCTCTCATGATCATGGGGGTTATGATTGAGTCTAATATTGTCGAGGGACGCCAGGATATTCCTGTCTCAGGGCCTTCCGGATTGAAGTACGGGCAGTCGGTTACCGGTGAGTACAAACCTTCGTGTGGTACTATGCAATACTGAAACCATGCGATCTGGTAGACGCATGCATCTCCTGGGAACAGACAATCCCAGTACTTGACCGCCTTCGTGAGGGTGTGCGTGGTAGGCGCAATCTGGTCAGGGCGAAGGCGAAGGGCCTTGACCTGGCTGCCGTCAAGGTCAACGGTATCAACGGCGCCAGTGAAGCTCAGAGCGTCAAGGCTAATGGCGCGAACGGCGTGCATGCTTGACTAAAAGCAATCTGCACCTCAGTTGCATTGTACATGTACGCATAAATGTTTGTATGCTGAATAGTAGACGACATCGATTCGTGTTGTACAATACAGAAATGGTTGTCGAAGTCAACGCGGCGAGAATAAGTATGTTGCTTAAACGGGTGCACCTTCGCTTCTGAATTTGACTCAGTCTTACGACATAGGTGAGTGAATTAAAAACAATCCAAGGATCAAGTTCAAGCTGTACTTGGCAGTCCTGCAGGATTTGTGTTGCGACTTACAGCATTGGTTGAATTCCTAAGGGATACGCCAAAAGGGCGTAACCTTCCCTTGTATGGAAAGGGATCTACCCGATAAGGCGAGGCATTGCAGTCATTGTTTCTTCGGCTCATCATGCCGTGCGTACATGTTCTATTAGATCCCGCATCCTAAATATTATAGCTTCACATTACGGTGTAATTTGTAAGGACCAGGCCTCTCGGGATCGACGACACGCAGTCGGACGAAATGGGCGCTTCAAAGTTCAGGATCTCAGATTTCACGTGTACATGATCGCCCTGCTGTTGGCGGCGCATTCACGCACGAGTAACTCGGACACCTGCCGCTTGTCTTACATTTCTCTGTCCTCGTATCCTGTCCTGCTAGACATCTCGAGGCTGTTCATGCCTCGACTTCCACTCTTTTATTCTACATCTGGGAAGCCGTTATGGGTATTGGCGGTGAGCACCGTTCCAAATGGAGAGCGCGCTTTTCCTGACTCGGACGACCATCGTTGATACCCTATGTAATTTAGTCTTACCTGCTCCTCAGCCTGTGGAAGAGATGGCTGTATGAATACATCCCACATAGACAGCACACAGTGCCTGGAACGTCTGCACGACTGCTCGTGATAGAGGCTCTGAAGCTGGTTCTCAGCCTGTCATTTTCGAATTCCCCGCAGACCTGTGGTGGTTCCCATCGAGATGCTTCACGGCAGACTACCAGCGAAGACGAAGAGTACCTGACCGGAGAGACCGGAGATATTCTTGTTCGACACATTGACTCGCAGGCTCATGAGAACCGACGTGCACCCGCGTCGGATGCACCCCTGCGCGCCCCGGCCCTTAGGTCTTCAGCGCCTTATATCGCTCTCACGGCCGCATTGTACGCGTTCTACAACTATAATGTATGGCCGAATCTCTTTCCTCACAGGTGGAATCTCATTCACATGATGGTTGACTGCGGTAGACATCGGTTGCACAGCAAATCACGGATCCGTTCACACTGTATCTGGCATTATCGTCGTCCACTGCAATCACACTATTCACATCGTACATCCTCCTCGCAAAGGTATTTACTATTGTCCATTGGCATGCCGCGCTGCTGCAGGTGAGCCATAAGTGCATGATGTGATAACGCACAGGCTTAGCAACCTTTCTAGATCTGTGGATTCCTTGTATTGCAAGTAAGTGAATTTAATAATATTATGAATACCACTTCTCATACGTCAACCCGACAGACTGCTATAGCATGGGCACTGTCATCGCATCCTTCTTACCATATACTCATCAGCACTGCGTTATCTCACGCTCTCTCGTATGTGTTGCTCAACTATGTGAGTGACAAGGAGCGCGTTCCCGAATCATTCCATTATAACCATCGTCAGGTTTACATCACCCAAAGCGGCCTGTCCGTGTATTTTATGCAGAACATGCTCTTCGGATTTGGAATTCTGATCCATCTCACCGTACTCATCATATACCAAATGGACCTAAAGGACTTCTCACTTTTGACTGAAATTGGATCTTCATCGCGTACGCAATTGGTCTGGTATGCAGTCCAAGCATTGGCGGAGCTATTGGCTCTCGCTGTAACATATCGTAAGTGCTCTAGGCTCACGCACGACACTACAACCGCTAATAAGTCCAGATTGGGGCGCTGTTACCGAGGGAATTTTGGAATCGGCTGGGATAGCGATCAGCGTACTCACCCTCAGCGCCAAGTCGCAGAGTGCCGCATTCCCCATCGTCGCGGGTTCCTTCCTCGTTATCTCTGCCTCCATCGTCTACTTGGCACAGCACCCGGACGCAGACGATGAGCAGCGGCATGGGAAGGTCAGTATCGTAACCCTCTTCCCCTGTTCGCTTCTGACGTGAGAGCAGAGGCTCACAGTACCATTCCGCCGGATAATGAGCGGAGTGCTGCTCCTGTGCGGTGTCTTCTATCTCGGGTTCACCGCCCGTGAATGGAGAGCGGCGCTGCGCTCTCCCAGCCAGCCGATGACGGTCGTGGACGTCCTCTCCGCCGCCTCAAAGACGTGCACACGCAAGCCGCTTCCCTCTCGAGCGTATTGGCCGTCCGAGCGCACGTACCACGCCTTCGATGATGTGCTGCTGATCGTATTCTTTAGTCACGCGCGGTACGATGCGAACCTCGACTATTACAGGGAGGTTTACTCGCAGTTTTTCCCGAATGTGGGTGCCCTTGCGACGCCTAGTTTTGAGTCAGCACATCTTACGCCCTGTTTCCCCCCAGATCGTCTTTGTGGGCCCCGGGAGTCGGGAAGACGCGGGATTTGCTCACTCGTATGACGTTCTAGTCGATTCGTACGAGTCTGACGAGGACTTGATAGACCAGAGGGTTTACAAGATGGCAGGCAGGGTAAGTGGCCGATCAATGCGATTGGTGCCCTGTTGGCCGTCGATCTCACGCACGGATACATCGCCAGATGGCTCACCATATGCTGTATACGGCAATGAGGGAGCATGACTGTTATGATGGATATTTGTGGGCGCCGTTCGACACGCTGCTCAATATCCCTCGGCTGCAACAATTTAACCAGCAGTACTTCTGGTATCACTCTCCATTCGGACAGTATGTCCCCAACCCTGCCTTTAGGGATGCAGAAGCCAATACCAACAAGAGCTGGCACGCGCCTCCAGCAAACATATCTCCAGACCCCAGCATCAACCTTACCGCAACCTGGCGGGGCTGGGGGGTTGACTGGTGGTGAGTCTTTCCATCGGGACATTTGACAATCGCACGCAAGCTGAATTGCATGCTCACCATAGGTGGGGGTCAGTGCAGAGTCACCTATTATTAACGCGTGGTGTCGCTCATGAATGACAGTGATCCTCATGTTGGTCTGGCAGTCTGCATGCAAGCATATGAGAAGGCCCCGCCCTCTATGCGAGAACACCTGGCGACACTGACGAACGGGACCACGCGCCTCATCGGGGGGTCGGCGGACACGCTGTACGTCCCTGGCAGACACCGGCAGGTATTCATGGACACGCTCGCTCTGTTCCTCGAGACGGACTGCTTCCTGGAGATCGCCACCCCTACAGTCGTGCATCTTGTCGCCCCGCCAGACGAGCCCATCCTCTATGTTGACCACGTACGTCCATCTCCTGTCCCCGCACCCTCGTCTGCGTACGAGCTGGCTAACGCGCCGCCCTTTCGCCAGTGGTGGATATGGCAGCCGCCGTTCAACTCGACCTTCGTGCGGCAGAAGTGGGCGCAGGGCTTCGAGGTCGACACGTTCCACACATTCCACTGGGGCGACCGAGGTTCCGACGGCGTCTGGCGAGGAAATCCCGAGCACATCACGGACGTGCGAAGTCTGCTCGTCGAGTCGGCCCGCAGGCAGGGAGTCGCGTTCCCTGCAGTCGAGGTCTCCGCATGACCTGCATCTTCGGGACGGCAGTGGAGGCTGCGCGCAGACAAAGCCACTAGTACTGTGGACAAGACGCACATTGATAGACGTTGACATTTTCTTAGAATATACTGTACATCTGTCACTATTGTAGACATAGCCAGAAGCGCTAGCCACATGTCGGACATTTGAAATGCGCATTGGACAAGACCGATGATGCGCGCCGACACTCGTCCCGGCCTGGCGACCGACCGAGGGAGCGTTCAATGACCAGATGTTGTTTTTGTCTGCTTGGTGGGATCTTCCTACATCTAGAGCATGCACAACATGTCTGACAGTATTGTCTTCCTGAGCCTCGATCGCCGTCCGCTATGAATGATCTGGCTATATGCAGACCCCTTGTGGCGTTTGACCAGTCTCTTTACAAAGGATGTCCCCCATGATCCCTAGCTAGCCTTGGGTTGAGGACTTCCCGCCTCGTCTCGGGGTGACACCTGTGTCTTCAGCCGGTTGCGGATACCATCGCCATGACCGCCATGCGAAAGCGGGATCGGAGCGGGCCTACTCCTGATCTGTCGTATATTCGATGCCCTCAAAGCCCACCAACCAACGGTGATATGAGGGGAGCTGGACTGCGTGAACCCCTGGAGGGAAGAATCACTACCAGCGCGCGGGAGAATATGATGTTGAACAGTGACCGTGGGCGTAGATGACAATGCAGTTGTGCGGCCTCGAGCCGGAGAAATGAATTGCCCTGTTGTAGTGACCAATTTGATAGGTGGAGGACTTGGGAAGCCGCCTCACCTTAGTTGACGGGGCTATAAGAGGCCTGCGATCCATCATGATGTCCGTGTTGAGGCTTGCCTGTGGAGGCGCTCGGACGATGCTCGTATCTTTGCTCTCATGCTGCCCCTGACTTGTCTAACCGTCCTCGAGACGACTCACAGAGTGATGTTAGCAGTTCGGTGGTGGCAGGAGGCGCGCTGCTCGTTGTTCCTCGAAATCAACGACCATGCCTCGGGAGTTCCCTTGACAGACGGGCGTCGCTGCGACTGATTGAGAAGTTCATCAGGTACTGAAATATCGTCTTCCGATAACACCAGGTGACGACACAAGTCCAGGTAGCCGCGGGATACCTGATACACGCCGCGGTCGATGCGAGGCAATAATGGAGAGTGATCCAACATGGTAGACCACCCTGTTGGGACTCGCTTCGGAGCGCAGACCGCAGGGGGCTTTTGAGCGCAGCCACTCACCTCAACCTCAAAAAAAGACAGAAGGTGGCTTTCGCCCCTGGAAACCTTATGGAGCGTACCACAGAGCGATGCAGGATTCGCCACAGAGAAGGTGGTGGGTATCGCATGCGGTTTGGCGAAATTTACGGTGGTCAGGACGGGGAACATCGCCTCCATTCGTGCTGGGTAGGGAGGGACACATTTGGGACACATCATCATTCCTGCCCTGTGACAGATGCGTATACTGTTAGAGTTCGGACTGCAGCCACCTGGGATGGTGCGAGCGCTGTGCGCCCCTCGACGAACACCTATATCATGAAGGGCGGTGAACTGGGGGACATCAGCTCGTCTGCATCGGGGCCGACAGCGCAGCGAGGACAACGAGGTGCGGCGGGGAGGGGGGTAAGTCAATGATATCCAGCCGAGGCGATGTGGATAGACGGAGCACGGGCGGAAGCTGATCATCTTTTGACAGCGGCGTTTATCTGGCGTTTATAGCACTGCTCTCGGTAGGCGCTCGTCTCCCCGCCGTCCTCTCATATACCCGACACACAAGTCTATCCTCGCCAGTGCTCGTCCGTCCGTCCCATCTCCCGTCTCCCGCCTCTCGACCATGAACAACACCGCGGGCAACGCCACCGCAGGCAACGACACCAGCAGCGGCAACAGCTCCGCGATCTCGCTCCCGCCCTCCCTCGACCTCCCCCCGCACCTCTCTGCCCAGAAGTACTTCTTTGTCTGCACCCTCACCGTCGCTGCCTGGGATGTCCTCGTCCTCACGCCCCGCACATGGCGCCTCATGAAGCAGCAGGGCTGGCCGCTCCTCAAGCTCATCTACTACTTCCTGCGTCTCTACGTTCCCGCAGAGTTCACTATCGTTGGTGCGTATGCCGATCATTGCGCTCTCGATCAGCTGCTGAATGTGCGCCGCAGGGGTCGCTTTCTTCGACACCGCGTGGTCGCAGGCGGTGCGTGGTATCGCCCCCGATTGCCCGCAGGGACAGTAGCTAACAGAATATACAGCAATGCCAGAAGTTCTTCCTCTTCGAGCCCGTCTGCACCGCCATCTTGCTTGCTATCACGTCCTTCGTCCATGTCTACCGCATCCACGCCATATACGAGAAGAGCAGGTCTGTTCTCTATGGTATGGGCAGCCTCTACGCCGTGCAGATCGTCGTGACTGCCATTTGCTGCGGCTTCTACCGATGTGCGTTGTCCTGCTGTGCCTAATCGTGGATTCCCTTGTTAACACATTCGCCTTTAGCAACGCCTCTTGAACCGGGTCAAGGCTGCATAGCAGAGCCCAAACACAGCTGGGTGGGCATATATTGGTTGTCAGCGACTATACTCTACACAGTTTCCGTACGTATTTCGCGGTCTTGTCCTTGTCTGTCAGCGAAATCCCGACTGATGCGCCTCACAGTTCGTCCTTGCCGTCAAACGCTCGCACAAGGCATGGAGTGCAAAGCATGTCAACCTCTGGAAACTCATGCTCCGAGATGGCCTCAACCTATATGCGGTAAGTCGGCCCATTACACTCAGCGCCGAACCTAGCTGACACACCCCAGGCGATCTGGCTCGTCAACATGGTCAACATGCTCTTCTGGTTCATCATCACGCCCACTGGCCCCGAGGACCCCATCCGGACCATTGTGACCAGGTACGTACGATCCGCGACATCAATGGCGCAGCACAGGCGGTCTCATGAAACGCCCCAGCATGGCCGCGGTCCTGACGGCCTCCATGACCATGCGCATCATCCTCGCGGTGCGCGGGCCGCTCACGAACGGCGGGCGCTATGCCGGCTCGAAGGTCACGCGGTCCGCAGGCACGATCCGCTCGCAGCGCGCGGCGGGCGGCGTGGGCACGAACCCGGTGCTGTCGGTGCAGCAGGTGCAGCCCGCTATGTACACGGTGCCGCTCGGCGCGGAGAACAAGACCGGCGACTGGGCGGGCGAGGACGGCAAGAGCAGCGTGCACGAGGGCGAGAAGGGCGGAGGCATATACCCGATCGAGCCCGTGAACGCCGACGGAGACGGCGATGAGGGCGTCAAAATCACGATCGACACCGAGACGCACTCGCAGCTGAACGAGTACGCGCTGGAGAAGTAGGGCCTGCGGTGGCTGCGGTGCGTGTGTATCATGAGTGGGCTTGCTTCGTCTTTCCGTGCTTGCATCTGGATCTGTGTGTACCTATCAGCTGTCCTCGTTCTTCTTTATTTATCGCTTGATCTACCGTCGCTCTCTAATGTCTTGCGCAAGTATCTAGATAGGATGTACCATACCTGACGCATGCGGTCATGGGCTAGCTAGAAAATCAACATAAAAGACAAAGAATGGCCGCAATGTCTGACTATGCGCGAAGAATCGACGAACAAAAACCCGGGAACGACAACGATCGATGTATGCGATGCTTCACTCGATGTGAAAGCTCGAATATGCTGCGATATGCGTGCTCGAAAGGCAACGTCCGAACAAACAAGCCTCGAAGCGGGTCCGAGTGACCACGCGCGCCACGCGCGTATGTTTCAGTCCCGAAGCGTGCCCGACTGGCAGCGCGCTGATACACGAGTCACGAATCGATCGAAGCGGGTCCGAATGACCACGCACGTATGTTCACGCCTCTACGCGTCTGCAGAACTCAACACTTGTCTGGGGCTTGAGTAGCTTCGGTCGCCAATTGGTTCGAGTTATGAGGAGATGATGGGGGTTTGTGCGAGAGAGGGAAGATGCGTTTCTCGCCGTCGACGCCGGTTTATATAAGTACAAAGAGGCCTTGACAGCAGTGATGTCATACTTGTTCTGTGAGGAGAGAATGACGCACATAAGGAGACGGAGACTCGAGTCATGTCAAACGATCGACACCGTCCAAGAATAGCATACCAGTATCCGAATCGAGACGGAAGCCCTTTCCTGGGCACAGGCAGGCTAAGCCCAACGTCTCCGGTCCGAGTCCACAGCCAGCTATGTCTCAGCTTCTCAAGGGTGCTGCCCCGACGCGTCATATTTACTTGCGCTTCCCGCCGCCCTCGAGAGCGTGACGACGCCGGAACCCCTCATCGGCCTACGCTACTGTTTTCCCTCGCCTTCGACGCTGTCCTCGCAAGCCCTAGAGTCGAAGGAAAAGAGATACAACCGTGTCCGTCAATCGCAGAGGAGAGAGAAAGAAGGAAGCAAAGAAAAGAAGAAAAAGAAATGGAAACCGAGCGCGCCACCCTTAGCGCATTCTCCTCCACCACAACGGATGTATTGTCGACCTGCAGTGCTACCTTGCGTGATTGAAGCCAACTTCCATTCAAGTGGCCATCCCACAGCTACCTGGGTTGATATTCGGGGACACAACACAGCTCGGTCGCGCGGATGCGTGTGAGAGGGTCTTTTGACCAGTGCTCACCAGTTTCCTTGCCCTAGGCACCCGAAGACCGAAAACGCGTCACGGTGCGCCTACACAGACAAGCTTGTGCGGTGGCACTGCAAAGGCACTGCAAGAACTCGATAGTAGATCCAATTGAACCACCGCAGCTGTGTCCCATTGTAAGTTCCGTCCGCTACGTCTTCTAACTACGATTCCAATCCAAGAGAGGCCGTGTCGTTATTATGAATGCTGTAAGTACAGATGCCAGCCAACTACTAGTATACAAATATAAGCTAATCCTCATGACATGCGCGGCGCGCTCAGCTCGGCTTGACGTCCAACGCACGCTGCACCTCTTCTACCGTGTGTGTCCATAGCTGTGCCCTCGCCTCATCGGAGCCATAGTAGGCTTTCCGCCCAATGTCGTCTCCATTTGCGCCCCTTCTGTGCGCTCCTGCGTCCGCGTGCAGCAGCGCATAGAGCATGTGCTCGGCGCAGTCCTCCGGTGCGCGCACGAACGGATACAGGAGCAACTGGACAATTCTGTTCACGATGGGCGTGCGCACGACGCCGGGATAGATGTGAACGAAGGACGCGCCGGTCTCCTGCTCCGCGAATGACTGTCCATAGTCGAGATAAGCTAGTGTCACGATAATGAAACTGGGGGCGGTGCTCACTTCGACCATGAGATCGTTGTACGTCGACGCTACGAGCATCGCATTAAAGCCGGAGTAGCTCTCCTTGAGCCCGAGGTCCTCGACGTCGATCTTGCCGCCCTCTCCCGCCGCGAGCACCGACATGACCCGCGCATCCTCACCCGCGCCCTTTGCGGCGCGCAATAGCGGAAGCAGATCCTGCGTGAACTTCCACCGTGCGTAGTAGCTTAGCGCAAGCTTCCTGTCGATCCCTTCCGAGGTGTCCCTGCGCCCCCTGAAGGACAGGATGCCGGGCGAAAGAACGAGGTAGTTGACTTTGGGCAGGCGCGCGAGGAGCGCGGACGTCGTCGCGGCGACGTTCTTGACGAGGGTTACGTCGCACTCGACGAACTCGTAGCGCGCATCGGGCAGGACGGGGGCGGGAAGCGTGGCGAAGATGGACTCTGCTGCGGCGCGATTGCGCCCTACGATGATGAGGTGGACTCTGCCGTTTGTATGGCGGGCGAGCGCTTCTGCGACGGCCTGGCCGATTCCGGATGTCCCGCCGACGAATATAGCGACAGGCGCGGCGGGGAATGCATAGGAGGCGTTGGCGGAGCGGGAGGCGGCGACGGAAGGCATGTCAAGTGTGTTGTGGCATACTGCGTGCTCACTTGGTTCTTATATGCGTCGAGTTGAGCGTTCGCCCATGAGGTCAAAAACCTAAGCGGAGGGATTAATCATCTGGTGTCGCGAAGCCGCAGCGACGCGTCTTGATCGCAGGACATGTCGACGCCGCAGAATGGTGGATCTTGATGACTGAGTAAGGCTTCAGTACTAGTGACGTGTCGAGCAGCGCCGAGCCGCAGGCCCTCTCGTCAGCGCGCCGGCTGGTGACAGCGATAGTATCGCGCCCCTGAAGTATATCAGACAGCAGAACATGTGGAGAATATCCGGCCACGATGGCTTGACACACAGGGGAACAGGTCTGAGTTAGCGCGTTCGACGATGATAGACCATGCGACCAACGTTCGGCAAGCGAGAAGTGTTGTTCCCTATGTATGCGCAGAGCTGGTGTTGTTGTTGCGTGCACAGGATTCATGTATCCATACCAAGTCAAAGTTTCAGAACAAGTATTGGGGACGACTTTGACGCAAGAAATGATCTCGTTTGAAGGCTATGTCGGGTCAAGCCCAGAATAAGCGCCCATATGGACTGAAGTTCCGGTCGCGGATGACCCAGCTCTGAGCTGCAGCTTCGAGCCTCTTTGTCCGGCGGACCAGCAGCACTTGTGGCACAAGGCAGAGCATTCGACCCCGACTACTACTGTATACGCTTTTCATACATTCGCGCCTGTGCTCAGAAGCTAGCAAAGCCGCGCGCGAAATCAACCCCATCAATGATAGGAACGCGCGCATCCACACTTGTCGTGACTCTAGCGTACAAGTATCCAACATGTCGGCATTCTCGCCTGTCTTTCCGGGGCATCGAGGACGACATTGTACGCTCTTGTAATCGCGCTCTGGTACCACAGACACGACCCTGGACGTCAAGTCATTCCCCGCACAGCCCGCCTGTCACATAACTCGTGTTGCAGTACCAGGCACTACGAACGGCCTCACAGCTCTATTGATCCTTCATTGCCCGCTGTTATTATATAGCTCGGGCTGGATATCCCGCTCGGTACCGCAGAGCGTCGACCGTATCCAGCGTTCACCTGCCTCCCGCTACCTTCGAGTCAGAGCTCGCGATGAAGATTGGTCCCCTCTACCGCGTTGGCACCTTCGGCTCGCCCAAATACCTCGGGCGGAAGAAGGCGTTGCTCATCGGGATCAACTACGACTCTCAAGAGTCGCCTTCGGACACGGATTTCGTCCAGCTAGCCGGGCCCCGCGCAGACGCGCTCGAGTTTCGCAAACTCTTGCTTGGTGAGTCGGTATACCGTGATCTCTGTGCATTCTCTCATTATCCCTCGCAACAGAGAAATACGAGTACGAGGAAGACAACATTGTACTGCTGACAGACGACGCGGCACACAGCGCGGTTCTGCCGACGCGACACAACATTGTGAGCCTCCCGTCTGCTCGCCACAATAGCCTGTATAGTAAACAACTATCCAGATATCCGAAATCGAGCAACTCGTCCGCGGAGCGCGTGCCGGCGATCGTTTCGTCTTCCTCTGTAAGTCCCCGGCTAACGCGCGTGCTATCCCCTATCCAACGTGTAATCTCGTTCATCAGACTCAGGCCATTCGGGCCAGATCGCCTGCCTGGAGCACAGCGAGACTGACGGTCTCGACGAGGGTACGTCGCGTGCAGCGCTGCGTGCCTGATCGCCCGCTGATGATGCATGGCAGTTATCCTTCCCATGGACCACGCGGGGCTGGATAGGAAAGACAAGCTGATCGTCGACAACGTGGGTTGGCTGCTGTATGCTGCGCCCGTCATGTCGTTAATTGGGGGTCATCAATCTAGGATCTGAAGAAGCTGCTTGTCGATCCCCTCCCACCGGGTGCCTATCTGACGGTACGTCGAGCGCGGCTGCGGACGTCGTCGGCCAGTCATGCTGATGCTGTGCAGGCTATTTTTGACTCGTGCCATTCGGGGACGCTGCTCGATCTGGAGCACTACGACTGCAACCAGGTGTACCATCCGTGGATATCAAAGGGCGAGCGGAAGATGCGGACACGGTGGTTGAACAACGGTGCGTGTCTACGGCCGCACATGCTTGAATGTATGCTGACCGCAGGCCGCCTCCAGTCCGCAAGGATGCCACTGGTAAGTTACCTGCCGTGTGGTTCGCTGCTCCGTGATCGCTCATGCCATCCCCTCAGACGAGCCTGCCGTGCGCGTTGTGCAGCGGCGCGCCTCCACTGGCCCCGGGCATTCCAGCCTGCGGAAAGAAGTCACGCTCAGCGAGCTCACCGACCTCGAGGCGTCGATCGCGCCGCCGCCTGGGAAGCCCAAGTTCGGCTCGCTGAAACTCCGCACGCGGCAGAGCGCGCCCGTCGGGCGCAAATGCTCCTCCACCTCGTCGTCCACGTCCGCAGCATCGGCCCTGGAGGCCGTCCGCCCACGTCTCGCGCTGAACCTGCGGAGGCTGTCGACAGATGTGTTCGATTCCGCGCTGGAGTTCATCCCCCGCTGTATGTCGCCAGTGTCGTCGGTGAGGGAGTGTGACGGGAACTGTGTGGAGAGCCCGACGGAGAAGCCGCATGTTGTATGCTACCCCCTTACTAGTTCTGGCAGGGTGCACATGGCTAACTGGCGGCATCGCAGATCTCGCTGGCTGCATGCGCGGACACACAGGTTGACTGGGAAGACAAGACGGGGATGTCGATGACGCAGGTAGGCTCGGGCGCACATCCGCTGAGGGGCATCCTGGCTGACGCGCACCTTGTAGATGCTCATCCAGAAGCTGCGCGAGAACCCGCATCCGAGCCTGGGCGAGCTGATGACGTTCATCAGCTACCGGCGGTACGACGTGTCGCGGCATGTGCACGCGTTCGGGAACAAGCTGCGGAAAAAGGGCAAGAGGCTGCAGAAGGCGCGGGCGGCGGCTGGAGGTGCGCCGGCGGGGGATGACGACACGATCGTGGATGTACCAGTCGAGGTGGTGAATTTCCAGGATCCTCAGGTGGGTTGCCTTGTGTCTCGGCTTCTTAGCAGCGTCTGATGCTGTCTTCTTTCTAGCTCGGGAGTCAAGAAAAGCTGGTGAGTTTCCCACACCTTGTGCGATTGCCTACTGCGTGCTGATGTGACTTCGCAGAACATGGACGCGCCTTTTACGCTATAAGACCCTTCATGCATCATATATACATACGCACATTCCAATCTGAACATCCCACATCCCACAACCTACAACTGCACCTCACATTCGTACTAACTCCAGGATTCATTCTGTATCACTATTTCCTCTCCTACTGACTTGAATGTACGATACTCCTGACCGGTACTATTAGTTGGTAATGGCACTTTGGAATGCTATCCATTGCGTTATGTTTCGGCATTGCGACATCTATTTCTGTATCGCGTACAAGGCATACCGTCGCTGGCGCTCCGGCGATGGAGCTGCGTCCTCCTTGTTCACTGTCTGATCCACTATCGCTCTCTCATGACCTGCATACGATGGCGTATACCATGCTGGTATGAATTCACGAGCAATCATTGATCCGAATTGCCGCCTTGCGGGAGCGTGAACGTGATTAAAGCTTTACTATTGAAGCCACACTTCCGTTGCTAGTGGCCGTCCAACAGCCATTTGATTTGAAATATGGACACATCTCGGTCGCACAGAATCGTGTACACGTAAGAGCTGGGTCCTCCAGTCCCCAAACGATCGAGGGACGCCATAGTGGTTGCGGTTGCGTGCCTACATGTGATAAGTACCCGGTTATTACACAGGGCGATATGGTCTCTGAAATGTCGGCTATCTACCACGATCATCCTTATATCTGTTTTGACCCACTCAAAGTCACAGGACATGTTCAGCGCAACAAAGATACTGCAAGCAGGACAAGAATCCCACCACTTAACCCCCGGCAAGACATGGCCGGTTTCGACGCGAGTCAGCCGGGGAGCCTGAGCTGAGTACTAAAGACCATCGCACAGACACATGCACTTGCGGTGACACCCCTTCCTGCGCGAACGATACCTGCATCTCTGCTGCATCGACACAGCGGGGCTCGTGCGATGGTTTTCTTCAAGTCGGACTTCCCCGAGGTGCCCCCTCTGCCGGACATCAATGTGCACGACTTCATGTTCACGCTCCCCGGGCGCACGCCCGAGAAGGACTATGTGCTGCACGTAGACGGCATCTCCGGGAAGAAAGTGTTCAGGAGCGAGTTCCTAGAGCGCGTCCGAGACGGTGCGACGGCGCTCAGTGCGCCGGAGTCTTCGGGCGGATTTGGAATCAACGCTCCGGACGGCGAAATTGTCGGGATTCTCAGTCATAATGCCCTGGTTAGTGCAGCTTTCCCCCGGCCGTGCTGTGGTATGCCGACTCATGTTTGTAGGATTATGTGACCCTGGTCCACTCGCTCCTGTACATCGCCACTCCATTCGCGCTGCTTTCGGCGCACTCCACAGCGTTTGAACTCACGCACGGGTTGCGCACTGCGGACGTGACACGCTTGTTTGTCCAGCCGCGGCTCCTCCAGACGGCATTGCAAGCGGCCAAAGAAGTGGGCCTGCCAGAGGACCGTATATATATATTGGGCGGGTCGTCGTCTGGAAGAAAGAACTTCAGTGAAGCGATCGGTGATGTTAGTGCGCGCAGAATCCCCCGAACTCCTGTGCGGCCTGCGAAGAGGGACACGCTCGCCTATCTCGTATTTTCCAGCGGGACCACAGGACTGCCAAAAGGTCTGTCTGCCTCTAATCTCTCGTCCCGAAGCCGCGGACACTGTCAGCCGCTCATGCCTACTCTGGTCCGTGATAGCTGTGATGATCTCGCATGGGAATATTAATTTCACCCTCGCGCAAACCGCCACTGTGGCAACGGTGGATCCTCGCCCCGTGCTGGTCTGTGCAAATCTCGTTCTCTTCGCAACAGACATGGACAGCTGAAGGGCCTCACCACAACAGGAGACTACACCGGTCGCGCTGGCATTCTTACCGATGTACCACACCTACGGTTTGCATATGTTCTGCTTCCGCGGGTTCTTAGCTCCCCTTACCACCGTCATCGTCCCAAAGTGGGACATCGATCTCATCCTGAAAGTGATACGAGAGTGAGTTCCACTCACCATTCAAAACGAAGGCAATGAATAGGAACTTTTGGCTTGTCTGCTCGTCCGCGACAGATATCGTATCAACATTCTCTACCTGATCCCCTCAGCCGTGCACCAGCTGGTGCAGAATAAGAATCTCCGCCAGGAGATATTCTCCTCCGTGACAACAATTGTGTCGGGCGCCGCGCACCTGCCACCAGAGCTTGTCGACAAGTTCCGGCACACGCTTGGTCAACCAGTCGAGTACTCAGAAGGTAGCTCTACTTTCTGCACTTCGAGCTATTTTTCACGCTATCCCACCTCGCGCAGGCTTCGGCATGTCAGAACTGGTAAGTGGCTTTTTCCTATGCGGTATTTTTTGCCCGCCAATTGTGAGGGGACTAGACTATCAGTGCCACCCGCGTACCGACCGTCAGTTTGTTCGATGGCCGCATACCACATGTTCCGGGCTCAGTAGGAATATTGTTGCCGGGAATGGAGGGGCGCATTGTACGCGACGACGGCTCGGACGCGCCTGTGGGCGAGTCGGGCGAGTTGTGGCTAAGGGGCGGTAACGTCACTCTGGGCTACTGGAAGAATGAGGCGGCGACGCGCGCAACATTTGTCGAGGACGGCTGGCTCAAGACGGGGGATCATTTCCGGGTGGACGAGCTGGGCAGGCTATTGTGAGTGGTTCGGATGAAGAATCTTCCCCCGAGACTGAAAGGGGGTTTCCGTCCAGCTTCATGGACAGGGCAAAGGCACGTGCTTGGTCTTGCAGGTATCGTTGTAAACTCATATCTGACTGGAACGAGTGCTCTACAGGATACACTGAAGGTGTCCGGGGCGCAAGTGTCACCGACCGAGATCGAATCGGTGCTCACGGCTCATCCACACAAACTTGTGGTGGACGCATGTGTCGGCGGCGTGTCAGGCGGGAGGACCGCGGACGAGCGGGTGCCGCGTGCTTGGGTGGTGCTGAGCGATGAAGGCCGAAAGCGCGGGACCGCTCAAGTGTTGCAGGAATTGGAGGCGTGGGCTAGAAAGAACCTGAGCTCGTACAAGTGGCTGCGGGGCGGCATCGAGGCAATTCATGAGGTATGGCGTGCAAATTTAACATGTTGGTATAATAGAGGCTTAAGGACCGCAGATACCGAAATCACCGACGGGCAAGGTCCTCCGCCGCAAGCTGCAAGACCAGTATGAGGAACAGCGGCTAAAGAGTATCACCGCGAGGTTGTGAATTACATACATTCATACTATCAACACGATTCTATCTTCTTCGAAAGTTGTATTTCTAGCCATTTCACAGTTTCAATTTCTTCGCCTTCTAACACGTGTGGCTGATCGACGCGCCTGCTAGCGCCCTGCAGTGGCGTGCCCTGGGCCGAATCTTGAAGGTTTCGAAACCCTCGTCGGTTGGTTCATTTAGTGTTTAGTGCTTAGACTCGTTTAACCAGCGCGACTTCGCAAGTGATTACCTCTTCGTGAGTGTCTGGGACACATTGCGCTGCTGAAAATGCCAAGGCACTTATCCTGATACCTCCAGAGACGTGCCGCTTAGTTTGATTATCAACCGTACTACAGAACACGATGATCTCAGCTGCAAAACGCACGCGAGATCTTGATCAGGATGAGGATGATATTTCCGCTTCCAGGCGCTGCCAGGCCTTCTGGTTGGACGCCCCATCCTCAGAGCCCAAGGTATCCTCCGGGCTTGACCTATACTCTACCCTCCCTTCCTCTTGCTCGACCTATGTGTAGCTCAGTATCCAACATTGCCGTTCAAAAGATGTCTACTGCGTCGTGCGTCTGCTGCTCCATAGCGTCGGCGTCGCTATTCAGGCTGAGGTCGTCGGGAAGATATGATCCGAACTCCAGCATCTCCCCCATGTTCCCAGTAATCCTTGAAGAGAATGTCGTGGACGATATCGATGCAGCCGGTCCAACGGGATCATCCTTGTCGGCGACTCGGCGCAGGTTCAGGTAGAAACGGCACAATAACACAGTGCTAAAACTAGAATGAAAGTCCACGTTAGCAGATGACATCATTTCTGGATGTCGCACACACATCTCGACTGGCATCGTGATGTCTATTCCCGTCTAGACTCCGGATATATTAGCTGATCAAAATGATGACCCCTTGTTGACGCACCCCTTCTAGCAGATTGGTCACAATATTGGCCGCATTGAGCGCAGATATGATCCTGTAGTGAGGCATTAGGTTGCTCGACGGTATGGATCTGGTGCTCTGCCCACCCGAAGTGTACGGATCCTTGATAGTAAAATCAGTCAACTGGGTAATTCATTCACCGCATTGACAATACGCACCATCCCTCATCAATAAGGTGGCAAGGGAACTATGACTATTGAGCATCGATGTTGCGTATCTGATAGCCCGTGTGGCTTGCCATGTTGCCACAAGTACTAGAAGATTAAAAGCGAGAACACACACACGGGTGGCAATGAGGACTATCGGTAGATTTGGCATCCATCTCCATGATTAAAGACACATATCAAGTGTTTTCAACGTCCTTACATCTTCAATAATACCATCAGCGTCGATCCCGAACTGCGGATACAGTCGCTAATTGAAACACTTACATATGTTGATTGTTGATGGAGATTGCTGAGTCTAGGAGACAGTATTGGAAGGCATCGACGAGTTTTACTTGCGAAACGGCGTACTACAAATGGTCACCAACCATGTCATGTTTACACGCTAATACGCTAATACTCACGATGTTGGTTGCGACTGGCACGAGCCCTAGTGCCATTACGACAACCGATAATGGCCACCGGCCGCGCTGGATTGCGTAAACGCGGATTGCGGCAAACGCTATCAAGTATGGTCTAGTTCTTTGTTTGCATCCAGTAGGGGAATATGGGACTCACCTGCTTGTGCAAAATATGTCGCGCATTGAGTGCTGATGTAGATTATCTCAACGATGTAAGCACTAATAGTATCGAACACAGATTAGGGAGGCGAAAAGATGATAGAAGGGAGCCACCGTACCCCTGGCACGGTATGCCACACGTTAGCGTAGCTTACGTGAGGACGTGAGGCTTTCATACCTCACAGGATGTAATAGCTGCGTTTACCGCACTAGTCACTACGTACGCCAAAGTTGCGTAACGCAGTGCCACGAACACGGCAACGCCGCCTGTGACACGACACGACCAGACAACATGATGCTCTTGATTGAAGTTGATGACATAGTCATAAAGGAAAAGACCTGATGCGGTATGCCAAGACTTAGCAACTGATCATGAACGCGACCGAGTCAAAGAGGTACTCGCAGATAGTAGCTACCTGAGCATAGTTTACAATTTGACTACGAAATATGGAGGAAGCAGTGACACATGAGTGAATGGTACAGAAACTGTCGGGCGTATATGCACTCACCCATTCTCGATACCTCTGATGAATTCGGAATAGGTTGTGTCTGACATTCTTCAGAAGAGCTGCGTAGGAATCGCCGAGCTGGAGGAAAGGGTAGTTATAGCCTCAGGGGCCCTTCTGCATTAGTGTATCTATGGATTAATTAAGTGACTTTCTCGGGATGCCCTCGATACGCCCATGACATTTGATATCTATACATACATCTCCGGTCGCACGTTTTGCGTTGGGAGATCAAAGAACGACGCGACATCATGATGCACAGAAGAGAACGAGAACTGACACAGGAGGCTGTAGGGAGAACGTTCAAGTCGACGCAAATACTGTGCAGTTCTTCTCACCACGTATATTACGACGCAATACTGCCTCTCCTCTCCTAAACAGCGCTTTGAGAATAGTGAGTTTAAGTGATGATCCGGGAATACTGGCGGGTCTAGACTCTATACCAGTGTGGCACTCGTTTGGCCGCGCCTCACTTGGGCTGGTCGAAGCCAAGCGCCCATAACTCGGACCCACTGGGCGCCCGATCCCTTAAACCCCGAGAACGACCCTGAACATGACCCACTTTGGCAGAATTCATGAGGCCTCCGGACATGGTAAGGGAACAGCTCTCTCCGAGATACGTCGAGATATGCAATGTGCCTGAAGTCCCACGCTTAGATTGTGAGAAATTGGATGACCTCCCCTCGCAAAGTATACACTTCGGCAAAGTGGGGCAGAAGCTCGCGGCAGGAGTCGGCAGTGGTGCAGAGACGGCGACGGGCAGCCGATTCAGAGACGGGCTATTGAGTAGCCGCTTGCTCTATTCCCCTCGTCTGCCGACCATGGTCGGTAATCGACGATATATGCATCCTGCTCAGAAAGAATTTGTTGTATACATGTCTCGCTCCATGGCTGATGATCAGAAGCTACTCGTGTCGCGTCACAGTAGAGTGCAGGGGTCATCGCTGTCTGCCGTTGCTTGCGGAAACAAACGGGGTAGACCTCGACAAACGGACGAATATTGAGGCATTGGTGTGGATTACTTGATATGGCTGCCGCGAACAACCTCTGAGGAATGAGTGCACGTCACCCCGAGGTGCCGAAGCGCCGTTATGCTCCATGCCGCCTATCTGTACTTTTCGCGAGGGAGGTCTATCAATATTGGTTTTGCTGTATTCACCCCCGATATTAACCAATTTTGGCATTGGCCTCTGGAGGATTCGCCCAGGTACTGCCAGTGGCCGTCTGCGGGCATATGTATAAATTCCCACGTTGTTACACTAAATTGGAATAAAAAGTCCGAGCACCGTCTCACAGTCTATGGGTTGTCAGTCCGATTCGTGATTTCGGGGCTCGAACTCCAATACAATCCCTGCTTGTAAAAGTAATCATGCACCATCTCGCAGTTCCCGGAAATACGAGTGTTCGTATCTCATGTCACGCATGCGCCAAAGCTATGAGAAACGCTTCATCTCTAAGTTAAGGCGTCGAGTTTCCCATCGTACTGTGTCGTACTACTGCCGCTCTTGTCCGGCGCGATCGCAACGCGGTGGTTGTAAGGAGATGAAATTTCACCCCTTGAACGCAATCGCAAGATACTGTCAAGCCAACTTCTCTTCTGGACACACGCCGCGGGCCGCCGACATGTTACCCACCACGCATTGCCTTTCAACATGCCGACGGATCGAGAGATGCGGAGTCCAGAGCGTCGTAGAGAGGAGGGCTATGCGAAAACGGGGCATTGGAAGGCTGCAGACATAAGTACTGATACATGATACCTGACAATGACAGGATTAATACGGATACAGCGAAGCCTACCTTTATTTTAATCAATCTTTCCAAGCATCATCCCATCCCAGCGCACTGAAGTCCCACCCACCAGCCTTCTGGCCGTGCGTGACCCATCCAAGAGTGTCCATGACAACGCCTGCGGCCCTCACGAATATCGTCCCATCCGCCCGCGCCATGCCCTCGTGGGTCTCCATTCCCCGTGCGTCGAATGCGCCAATGGCGCCGCCCGGTGGTGTTCGCCCATATCGCTGTGCCGCAAAATGCAGCGCGCGAATGGCCTTCAGCGTGTGCGGGTCCGGCGCATGCAGTACTGACGCAACCATCGCCGGCCAAGGATCAACATACCTCGGGTCGCGCGGGTCGCCAATCGCGCTCTCGTCCGGGCTTGGACGTTCCCCCGGAGGTGTGGGCACCGCCGTATAGGACATAAGCAGCGCAGGATCGATACGCGGGCGCCCGCGGATCTCAAGGTACATGAGCATGACGGGTACGAGCGCGCGCAGCAGCTTTGCGCGCGATGCCATGCTCGGGATGGCTGCGAGCAGCGATGGCACGAAGAGCGACGCGTTGAGGAAGTGCATGAGGAAGAAGTCGAGGCGCGGAGCCCGCCCGTGCCGCCCAGTGCCTGCGAGAAGCAGCGTCGCGGCCCAGATGAGCTCCTCGAGCTTAGCGTCGAGCTCAGCCTGCCCATGCGCGGTGTCGATCTGCCACTGTGCAGCCAGGCGGCGGAGCTCGGCTGGGCGTGAGGGCTCGGCGAGCGCGTCACTTATGCGGACGCGCAGAGGCGCATCGGGGTCGTACGGCATGACGGGCGCAAGAAGCGGTGAGTCGTATGCTTGGCGGAGGATGGCAAGGAGTGATGCGCCCCTGGATGGTTGTCGGTGTGCCGGATTGACTGCCTTGCTGAGAACAGTAGGCGACTGTGCTGTTTCCGACAGATCAAAAATCTCAGGGACAAAAGGGGAGTGAACTGCGGTTTGAGCGAGCGCTACATTTCACGGGTGAGCACAGAGCTGCATTTGAGGCTTTTGTCATTACCTTGGGCTAGCATCGCGTCACTGCCGAATTCGACGGCATACTAAGTGGGTTGTCAGTAATATCAGTGAATGAGCCCTTGCAAGAGACATACACCAGTCTGGATGATGGGATGCAATCTACAGTTGTAGACGATCAGCCATGCCGCTTGCAGAGATTGGTACGCCGGTAGCTAAGGACACTCACGCGCCACCTATAAATCTCAACAGAACGTGGGCGCCATTTTCGTTGGCAGCTGGTGAGAAGATGTATCTCTCTAGCACTTCGCCCGAACCGAGAGCTGCAATTTCCGAAGAGAAAAAAGCGACGTAGTTGGCGTAGTATCTAGGACAAGGATTCAATCTCGAGCTATCCACAGATGATACAACAATGAGGCTCTTACTTCTCTTGACCAAGATACTCCGTCCAACTCTGAGCGGTGAATGTGATTGGTTGCTCTTTAACTACGCCCTGTTTACGATCTGCTAGGTGAATCGGAGATAGGCCACTCTTCTCTGCATCATAAATCGCTTGCAACAAAGCCGGAGGCGCCCCTAGATCATACGCGGCTAACAAACTATCCAGAATCAGTACACTTATGAGGCGAGGAGTGCATTCGTAAGGAAACTCACTGGTGGCTGAGGTGGTTATGCAGTCCTACTTTTCCGAAGAAACAGTGATGGGTGTTCCTATCTTCCTCCAAAAGTCGCTCCACAATAGCCTTCGACTCGGAGGTACTTCCGGGGAGATTTAGGATACCCTGGCGGATCGTGTGTGGCAGGTTTGACGCAGCCATACGCGATATGAGCCTATGTGAGTGTCTAAAGCTCGTTCCGCAGAAATATGTGGTCGTGGTTTGCAGTAGCTGAGGCAAGAGCATACGAGCGCAGAAAATGCAGCAGAGATGGGGGGTCTGCTCGTCTAAGGTGCCATTGATCGACTGGCTGTCATGGATGACGGCATGCCTGGTCAGAGGACGAGTTGAATGCACCACCAGAATGGTTACAATGGAACCCCACCACGACAATGCTCAGACTCTGATGCTACAGACCCACCCTGGTGGGGCGGTACAAAACTCGCAATGCGGTATGTAAGTACTATACTGGTAGTAACAGTATCCCTTTCCAAGACCGGGAACTGCCGCTTTCAACCCGTTTCCGAAACTCATGTCCGAAGTCCGCATTACGAGCTTTGAAATTGAAGCAAATCCAAAAGGTCCGAATAATGACAGAGATACAATGCTTCTACTCTACACAATTAACGACATGCGAGCCATATGTAAGTCCATACAATATACACTGGATGCAACAACCTTCCCTACCATACATCAAGACTGTCCTATCATGCCAGTCCAGTCATATTTATCGTACTTGCTCTTGAACTTTGCGACGCGTTCTCTGTTTTGGTAGAAATCAACGCGCCGTGGTCTCCGCCACCGCCTGGGCTCCAGGTCCAACAAGTTGCCGATGATCTCGCCAGCGAAATATCTGAGCATTGACCCGAGCTCAGCAACGCCTTTAATGCATTGACAAGCCATCAGACGCACCTAGGGAATTCACCACCGCCCTTCTCGCCCTCATCGATGTCCCCTTCCGGGTCCTCGCCAGTGCCAGCTGATTCACCTGTTCCCTCGATGACATGCCCGTAGCCCTTCTCGCCCTTGTAGTCGAACTGCACCATGAAGTACGGCAGATTGGGCACCATCGCGCGGCGGAAACCGCCTGGTCGCGCTGAGAAGTCGATGAGCTTTTTGTGCTGTGACCATTCAGTCTCCGACATCAAGATCGATTCCTTCGAGGGGGGTGCCATGAGTCGCCAGCAGATCCACTTCCAAGGTGGTACATACCTTGAAGTATCCAGGTATTTGCTCGAAATGCACCCACGGTAGGGGCACGCACTCGATGACTGTGTGCTTCTGCCATTTTAGGTTGATCACAGTCTCGTAGAACACGACGCCCTTGTCTTCCTCCGCAAACATGCGCATCAGGCATTTCATGAAGTTCTGCGATGCGCCACAATTAGCCACTCATCGTACGCCACAGTGTTATGGACACGTACCCGGACCTCGTCCCAAACATCGTCGTCACCCTCCAGCATGTTCAAGTGATGTTGTATGGGCACAATGATACAGTGCCCCTCAACGAGCTCATCCGTCAGTGTACACGACAAGTACACCCGGGTGCCCATGGCAATGATAGGCGCCTTCGGTAACGAATCGTCCTCACCAAAGCAAAACGGACACGTCGCGAGAACCTTTTGCGTTTGTTTGTAATCTACCAAAGTCTCAGGTAAACTTGTCCTTGCAGGTCATACGCGTCCACTAACCATTGATGGCAAATTGGCGCTTCATGGCGTCCGAGCGCATCTTCTTCCTCGCGAGTTTCTCCGCGTTGTCGTCCAGATACTCGATATCGTTCTGCATGAGAGACACTTCGAGGTCATATTGCGCACCACAGAACCAATGTCGACATGCTCACCTGGAACTTGGCATCGGTCATGATCTGCCTCGCGAACTCCGCGTCCAGATTCTTTTGGTCTGCCTGGCCAGCCCCCATACGCTCCTGTCGGAGCATCTCACCCAACGTGATCTCGTCGTCATCGGGGTTGACACGGACTCGCTCGCCCGTCTTACGATCGTGCGTCTCGAACTGCGACAATTTTAATGTCGAGCCTCAGAGAGAAAAGATGAACTTACCTGCGGATTCCGCTTGCGATTCCCTGCTGGTAACGAGGAATCATCTCTACCCTGGCCCACATCGTACAGCCGTCCCCGCGCATCTAGTGTCGGTAGCACTTCCACCTTTGTCCGCACGCCACCCTTTTCCACACCTTGCGCCTTACGCATTTCCTCGTCGTACTCTTTCTCCAGGTTCTCCGCGTCAGACGCGCCAGTCAGCTTCGCGCGCAGAACCTTCGCCTGCATCCGGTTGAGCGACGACGGCGAGAGCGCCCGCCCACGCGCACCCACGAGCGACGCAGACGGTGTCATCACGGACGGGATGGGCGTGTGCAACTGCGATTGCCCCCGCTGGCCGGGTGTACCCGCCTGCGAGGGCAGGCGAATCGAGTCGAATTGTCGATTGGGGTTGCTCGCGCCCGCGCGTGTTTCGGGCGTCGGCGTCGCCGGTGTGTTCGCACCGAGGTCGGGGCGGCGGAAGGATGAGCTACGGCTCGACATGGCGCTCCCGCCTACGTCGGAGAACATGAATCGCTGTTCGGGACGACCGCTGCCTTGTCCCTGTCCCCTTCCCTTCCCCTTACGTTCCGAGTCGCTGCCCCTGCTTGCGCGCCGCCCTTCACGCTCATCAAGTATGCGGCGCTCTTCTTGAGCATCCCGGAACGCTGAGAGAGATTCGAAGCGATCAAGTGCTACTTCCTCGGCAGATTTCCCCTCTTCCTCCGCTTGCTCATATACGCGCCTGAGTTTCATCATCCGCCATTGGGAACCAGGCCCTCCAGGCACCTGAGCCTTGGGTGTGGGGGGAGGTACATCATCAATAGATGTGCCTTCTTTAATAGCAGTGTTCAGTTCCCTGTGGCTAATATGAGGCTGTGGTGGTCACGACAAACCTCATCAGCATAATAGTGAGGTACTATGAAACTGCAGAAGCACCTTGTCGGGATCTGGTCGATCTGGTTGAGACTTCCTCTTCCTAATATCTGTTCCCAGACTGGAGAAGAAGTCGACAGCTCCACTCATGTTACGCGCATTCTGTGATGGTTCTCCGTAGTCTTCCGTTAGCAATTCATCACCCGTAGGCGCCTCCAGGCGTGACTGAACGTCGGGAACGAGAGGTGTTGAGGGGAGCATGAGCATCCATTCATCTCGTTTGATTGTGGTCTCCGTCCTAGTCGGGGGCGGTAATGGTGGATCAGTCGGCTCAACCGAAGCATGCGAAGTCAATTTCAGGCTCTCCGTCGTCGGGATATTGGCTGCGACAGGCTGTAGCCAAATGTAAGAGCACACATTTGATCCAGATGCAGTAAACTCTTACCTCTTCCCCATCCATATCTATGTTCTTCTCCTCCCACATGTCAGCGTCCGGGTCATCGTCCACAATGTGAATGTGCCGCTCCGCGTCTCCCTTATGTCGGCGTTTGCTGCCACTTTCCTTGTCGGATTTGTGCTTTCGTTTTCTCTTGCTACCGTGGTCTGCGGTGACATGAGAGACCTTGTGTTTTGAAGCGCGCTTAATGGTATCGTGTTCCATGGCAGCAGTACTTCAGGTGGCAGATGTAGAATGCGGGACGAGTTGTTTCCCATTTCGTCACCGGGATCTCAGATCAAGCACGTGCGGACACATCCCAATTTGGCAGGCGTAGTGTTCGTGATGCGTCGAAATGATATATAACTATCAGGATAGCAAACAGCTTGAACAAAAGATACGACGATTTATACAGCTGAAAATACATAGGGTTATACATCAGTCTAGCTTCTGCACCTCCGCCTTCACCCTATTATGCACAGGGCCTGGACTAGACCAACATGTCAGGACTGCAAATGTCCCCTTCGTGAGAAAGGAAGGATTGATGGCGACGGTCGAGTCAACCACCTGCCCAAAATCAGCTTGAGAAAGGTAGATATAACGTACACATACCTTGGAGAAGTGTTTGAGCCTGCTTGACACAACAAGAACATCAGGCGCATATCCCACATCATCGTTTTCGCCACCACCAAGCTCAATATCCTTCAGGTGAGTAATATCCAGATTCACTTCGTGCGCCAAGTCCAATGGTGCAGGGAATATAGGATAGAAACTTCCGCCTGTCAGTACCGATGTATTAGCATGGGCTTGTCAAAGACTTACTTCCGTTGTTGCAGCAGATGTCGACAGGTGGTTGTCATTGCATCATTGGCTTGTACACCAGCTCCCCCTGCCACTAACTCCGCATCATTCGCTTGTACATCAGCTCCCTCTGCCACTGAAGATATGGAGTCGACCTCCCCAGCTCGCTTAAAAAATTCTTCTTTCCGCAGATGAAAAATCACGTCTACACTGCTCACAGCGAACGAGATACCGTTGAGCGAAAATCGGCATGGATTTGGCAGGAGATGTATACGCTGCGATACCTCAAGTTGAGCGAAAATGATAGCCTGAGGGAAGTAGAACGTACAGGGTCCGCCGCGTACTCTGGACCTAACTCGCATTGCGGGAAGACAGCATGATCGCTAATGACATCGCGCACGCTAGGCACAATGAGGACAATGCTGTCAGGAGAGGAGCTGAGGAAGTCCTGCATGTTCGAAATAAATGTTTCTCGGAACATGTCGGCAAGGTCGGTGTCAACTTCGCCGCTCTTGACGGCTGGGTGGGTGACATCTATGAATGGTCCTACCTGAGCATGCTGTTAGCCATGAGGTACCCAGAGATCGTTGCTGCATACTACTCGCCAACAATACTACAGCAGGCCTGTCTGCTTTGATTTTGGACACCAGTCTGTGCCACGGTTTGAACTTGAGATCCGCATCGGGGGTGAATGGCCCACAAGCCACATGCATGCTGAATGGCTCCGAGTCCTCCATTTTCATCCCATTGTTTGGCGACGACTCCATGGGCGGCAGCTTCAGCCTGTCTTCAGACATCTATACGCACAGATAGCCAGGAGCGTGTAACATACCGACAGTACTTCGGTTACCAGGAACCACCCCCCTCCGCCGTTCTTCCCTCTGAGTGCAACTATAGCACCAGGGAAGAGTCCTATGCCACCCACGCCCTTTACCCCCTGTCGCACCTTGACGCTAGGATCGAAGCGCAGAGGGACTCTTCCTCCTGAACCCATCTGCCGCGACGATTCGAGAGTCACTGAAGCTTCGTTCAGCTTGACGGACCCAGACGAGGTCTCTGAGTCATGGGTAACACGTCCAACCACAACCACCTCTTCCTGTAGAATGAGGCGTCAGCACGTAGGCGAGCTTGCAGGTGCACGAGCCCACCTCTGTATTAGCAGATGGATCTCCGAGCTCCTCAATGTTATAATGCTCCTTGACCCATTCTCCGAACTCGTCAATCCTGTTGTCCAGCACTATATGCAAGCATGAATAGGCAACAAACAGGTTTACAGCAGGTGAGACATACCTCTGCTACGATCGGCTGCCGTCTCATACATATATCGGTCTTCACAGAGGTCAGCGCCGTGAACACTAGAGACAACAGGTCTTCTTACACGCTCTCCGCTTTCTAGATTCCTCATCAATCTTCGGCCCTACAAAAACCACCTTGCTAGGTCCTGCCACGGGCATTTTCCTCTCCTCTCCCGCCACCACGCCAAACCCATCCTGCCGCCTTACAGTGAGCTTGACTGGCGTCCTGATCGCGGGCGAGGCAGCAGAGCGCACACTGGCCCTTCCTGGCCCACCTCCAAATGTGCGAGACAAAGGCCCATTGAGGTTCGCCTTGAGTTTCTGCCTAGCTGCATTTGCCTTCGCGAGGTCGCTCTGGCACTTGGCCTTGAGGGCAGGGATATAGTCGGCGGTGAAAAGCGGTCGTGGTCCAGACATTCCAAAGCACATCGCTTCCCATTTGTAACAAAGGATCTCTCCGCTCAGGTTGAACATCTGGCAAATGCGCACGCCTAGAAAGCCGTTGAAACCGAAGTTATGTCGCAGCGTGGTACAACGACGTACATTCTGTGACTAGACCCTCCTCTAGCGATTCGCCGAACTTTTCCTGTATCTGCGAACGAAGCGACGCTACGTCCATCGTGGCCATAACGTAGTCAGAGACAAACCGTCAATGAAGAAGAACGCGACCGCGTCGTGATGCATTGGACGCGTCCTGTCACGCGTTCGGTCACACATCAGACGCCGTCTAGAAATCGACATGCGCAATCTCGTGAACTTCATTTCGAAACGATGACAATAATCCAAGATAGTATCGTCGAACGAGGGCAGTCAATCGAGAGCGAGTGAAGGGTCGTATGCTACTGGTACATATCGAACATAGACACGAAAAGAAAGGGGCGCATATAGTGGAAGGACTTGCACACAATCAAAATCCACAGCTGCCACCTTCCAAACACCCACTAGCGAAGCCGATTGAACAAGCCTGTCGCCGCGGGTTCATGGCTGTGAACTATTCATTCTTCCTTCTCCTCGATGGGCTCATCCTCCACTGCTTCGGCAGGTGGCTCCTCAGACTCCACAGGCTCTGTGGACGCAACTGGTGCATTCGCCGCTACCTCCGGCTCGGCGAGCGGGCTCTCCTTGACAGGGCTCATATTAGAGTTGGTTGGCGAGACAGAAATTGGCTGGTGGGAGACGGGAGGGGACGACGCATGCGGAATACTGCAGAAAGACTAAGCCCTGAATCAAGATCCATTCGGGCGGGCAAGCCGTGAAACTTACTTCTCCGGATTGGGAATCGCAGTCCCGACGGCGTTCTGGGGAGCCACACCCGCCTTCGAGAGCGCATAGTCTCCGGAATCAAAGTACTTGCGATCCTAGGATCCAGCAATGCGATCAGTTGTCGATGCAAAAGCTACTATGTTTGATCAAGCCACAAATACCTTTTGCATCTTCATTAAGACATTCTTATGCGTAGGGAGCTTCCCGTAAAGACGGAAGAGCTTCTGCTCCTCTTCCGTGAGTTTCTGTTGTGAATACCATTGTGTTAGTGTGACCATTGTGCAGGAGATAGATGGGGCGACAGTTGTCTTCCCCAGTACTGACACTTATGTCAACCTTGTTACGCTGGGCCGGTAGCATTGTGCTTGATTGGAGTCACCGGAGAAAGAACTGAAGAGCACAGACGCTCTGTCGAGCGAGTGAGGAGAGAAAAGCAGAGGCCTTATGGGAGAGATGATAACGGACGTGCAGTTGTGATGGAGGTCGCGTAGGAAGGGCGTGCCCAAGTCAGGACCCAGGTCTCAGTGCGGCGGAGTCTGGCGGAACTTGGAACGTGGCCTGCGGCCCATGACGTAAGCCTACGTTCCTTCTCGATCAACGTCACGCTCGCACTCAGATGACGATCCGCGTGGACTTGGCCTCAGACAAATCGAGCAAGCCGCAGTACACCTGAATTTCAGCGACAAGGTGAAACATCCTATAGGGAACGTCTATTCTACATCAAGTATATTCAATTCCTGTTCGTTCCAGCCTTCTTCTACTCCCATGAGCCCCTCCTGGCCAGAGGTGTCGAGTTCAGCCGAAGGTGACCGGAGTGAAAATCTAGAATAGAAGGTCGCCTCGTTACATCCATGCGTAGTTCCATCGATCCGAGGTGGTACGCAAAGGGAGCAAGTACACCCGGCGGCTTCAACATGAGGCGATAAAGACCAACAGGCGCTGCCAAAGTGAATTGGTGTAGAGTCGTGAGATGGCCATTCTGTTTGCGGGACGACCTTGTTGGGGAATGCGACAAAGGGGGGGAGCCGATGGCCGACAGTGTTTCGGGAGAGCTGATCCGCAGCTAGTAAACCACTTTGCTCGTCTAGCAAGGAGCCGAAGACACCGAGTACCAGAGGCATTGCACGAGTCGGAATAGGAGAAATTATGGAAGGACGGTCCTCCGTCTCATCATCGGAATCATGCCACTGCAGATCGTCCACATAGTCGTTGCCGGAGCCGTCAAGGTTCAGAGTTTCCAACACAGAAGTATCGTCCAACGGTAAGCATCGACGAGACATTGCAGGACTACATTGAGATAGAGGGGAACAAAGACGTTCAATCTGCTCGCCCAACAGGTTTGGTTGTATTGCATTACTAGGCGTACGATGTCGTCCCTCTTGCGAGTAGACTGCGGGTGAGAGCAATTGCGTACGGTTCTGGCTAGTATCTAGGCTCTGAATTTGTCATCAGTGATCATTAAACCATGGCTAGACAAGGAAGAACCGGTATTATTCTCGCCACATACGTTAATCGAGTCATCTGAGCTAGAGCTATCTTGCGAATGAGGAATGAGCAAGGGGCTGCAGATTAATATCGGCGAATCCTCGTCTTCGTCAATAAAGACTGCGCTATCGGCTCCGTCCCGAGGACTGCTGGTGTCAAGATACCCATCCCATAAATCTTCGTCTGAAGGGTCGTCATCTTCAAGCTCTAGCTCATGCCAATGACCATCGTCGTCATCGTCCAGAGGGAAGTCATTGTCCGTCAAAGCATCGTCGAAGATTTCGGCAGGTGGATCATCCTTAGCAAGAGAGTCATTTTGCGCAGGATTGAAGAAACGCGCATCATCCTCGTCAGCTTCAAGTTCGTTACTTGAAGATTTGCGTCGCGTGCCCTGCGCGTCTCACTTGAGTATGCAAGCCAAAATCACACCGAACGATCAGATTACCTTGAAGAGAGCTGGTCTAATGCCTTGCCTGAAGAGGTATTCGAAGGCCTGGCATATAGTATCAGGCTGTGATCGCGGCACTGCATCATGGTCATCGTCTGTTTGAGCTGAGCCGATACATCCGTGCAGCGCGTCTACGGAGCGAGACATAGACGAATCATTGGCTTTTCTGATCCTCTGCGATTTTCAGTTATGCGCAATGAAGCAGAGCATTTGAACGCAAAGTGCTACCTTAGTTATGCGGTTGAACTTCCTGGCAAATGTTTCGTTGGTGGACCTCTCCGCGATTCTCGTTAGGGAATCGACAAGAGACGGGAAAAGAGCTGACTCCAAGTCCAGTCGCTGCGCATATATGGTGGTCAGCGACAGATGTCATCGCTGAGACTACTTACTGCGCGCCAAGGCCCAAAGATGAGCGGATACCGCCTGAGAATAGCAATCTACATTGTAAGCACGTCGGGCATAGACGATACACACTTACTTTACGAGATGATAGCAAACAAACTTCTCTACAACGCGGTCCAGACAGGACAGAACGGGTAGATACACTTGACCGGCGAACGGATGCTCTTCTGTCGCTTATCATGTCATCTCACATCAGTATTGCATGCTGTGTAGCCCTCGAGCGCCTCACATGCATTCCCGAACCGACTGGTGAACTTGCATGAGAGCTTCAGGTCGACAGAGAGTAGGCGCACAGTAGCAAGCCGTGATTGCGCTCGCAGGGGTCTGGCAGACGTGACAGAAACTGGAATGATGAGATGGCAGCTTCAAATCTTCATGAGTTAGTATGCCTACATTTCGCGCTACCATCTATTTCGTCAATGTAGATATCAGACACCATATTCAGCCCAAGCTGATGTGCATTCTGACATCCATGCGACGTCAAGCGAAAATGCTCAATGGGAGAGGAACATACTCACCGTCCGAAAGTAGTCTATTATATGCTTCGCGACTGCTGACCGTCGCACTACACCAGACGCGACCCGGCCAGACTTTACCGTACCGGCGATAATGAAGACCAGATCCGAGCCTAGGATAACATCTACATCGTCCGGTATCCGGCCCTTGAGCTCTAGCACGTCGTCGGACGCCGACCCAGAAGCAAAGACGTGGCGTGTATGTAAAGCAACTGTAAGGCCCTCGACCATCTCACGGATTGGCGGGGAGCAGTAGGCAAATGTTGGCATGATGGAGGCAGACAGGAGGGAGGAGATAAGTGGTCACCAAGGGAAACGAATTCCAAGAATAACCCCCTTACCGGCATGTAAAAGCGAATAGTGCCGGGACAAGCAAATACACACATATCACCGCCCCTTCCGCGCTCAGCCCTACAGCCCTTCTCTTCCTCGCCTTCTGCAACGTGCAGAGTGTTCCCGCCGTACGCAGGGCGTTGGTATCCAGTACTCAGCTATGGTGCGGCAATACCTTCCTGATTCTTGTCGCGGTCCTCATCTTTCCCCAAGGCGCACGAGCTGGACCAGAAGATCGAGGATGTCTCCAGGCGCATTCAAACCGAGCGCAGGCTCCTGGAGGCCTCCAGGCGCATGCTCACAGTCACTTCCAACCCTGAAGTTCGCGCGGGTACCGATGCTAGGATTAGGGAGGCGGAGCGCTCGCTCTCCTATTTCGAAGACACCCTGCGGGAGCTGCAGTCTCGCAAGTTGATGCAAGCCCAGCGCGATGATCAGTCGCGATCAGGCAGTCCCGGTCCTGGTCAGGGCGGCGCGTCGTACGGTCAACGCGCTGGCCGTTCATCCGATAACAATCGTGCCCCGTCCTCACCGCTGCCGGATGGTTCGCGTCGTGGCGCACAAAGCCCGCAGTCCCCTGACCTGCGTAAATCTGGTGGCAGCCTGCCTGACGATGACACACCTGGTGCTTCAAAGCCCAAAATGTACACCAAACTTGACTTGATCAAGGCGGACACTCCCCATACGACGGCCAAAATATCAAGCATGCTGCATGAGCTCGAATTTAAACTACAGGTGGAGATGCAACTGAAGAAAGGCATTGACAAGATGGCCAAGCTGTTCCAGGCCGATGGCGACAAACGGTCGCGAGCGGACGCTGAGAGCAAGAAGATAGAAAGTGAGCGAAAGATACATCTACTACAGACGGCTCTCAAGCGCTACAAAAATCTACATATTTTGGACGATGCGTTGGAGGAGGAGGATACAGGTGTGCATGGTTTGTCGAACATTTGCGTGAAATTCTCACATATATGCAGGTGCTGTGGGCCCTGGTGTAGAGGGTGAGCGCAAGGAGAACTTGCGTTCCAAGAACCTGTCTGGGAAGCTACAAGTGACCCTCAAGGGTGCTCGAGAACTTGAACACGCTCCCAGATACCGTTTCTCATCTGCTAAGCAGTGCGAAACCTACGTTTCGTTCAAGGTGGAAGGGACGGAGCGCGATCGTTCCCATCCCTCCAAGACCGATCGCTGGATGGAAGACTTCGAGATCACGATTGAGAAAGCGAACGAAGTCGAAATCACAGTCTATGACAAACAAGTCGGCGAGTCATACCCTATCCCGATCGGTCTCCTGTGGATCAAGATCTCCGACCTCGTTGATGCCCAGAGGAAGCAGAAGGTCTTGATGGAGAGCGGTCAAGGCGGCTGGGTTACCGCTGGAGCAATGAACGGCGACGGTACAGCCATGGGGTCGCATGGTAATGACATGAATGCTCCTGTCGGTTTCGGGCCAAACGCTTCTATCCAGCCCTCGTCCTCTGTACCTTCCATGAGTCAATCGGAGGGTATTGACGCCTGGTTTGTGGTTGAGCCTGCAGGCGCGCTTGCCTTGCGCTTAAATTTCGGTATGTTGTATTATGCTTGTGATGTATTTATCATTCATCTTCTTCTCAGTCAAGGAGAACGTTCGCAAACGCCCTTTGGATGCCCCGGGCGGTCTCGGCCGTCAAGGTGCTCTTCGCAAGCGTAGAGATGAGGTGCACGAGATGAATGGACACAAATTCGTCCAACGTCAGTTCTACCAGATCATTCTCTGCGCTTTCTGCAACGAATTCTTACTGAACGCCGTCGGATATCAATGCGAGGATTGCCGGTATACTTGTCACAAGAAGTGCTACGAGAAGGTTGTAACGAAATGTATTTCTAAATCGAATACTGGCGTAAGTACAAGCATCACCCCATCGATCCCATTTCCTCACCGCCTTTTTGCAGGACGACGATGCAGAAAAAATCAACCATCGTATCCCGCATCGGTTCGAACCAATCACCAATATCGGTGCAAATTGGTGTTGTCATTGTGGCTATATGCTTCCTTTAGGCCGCAAGAATGCTCGCCGATGCACTGAGTGTGGCATCACCTGTCACGCAAATTGCGCCCATCTTGTCCCTGACTTCTGTGGCATGTCCATGGAGACTGCTAACCAGCTCCTCCGTGACTGGCGCGATATCAACAAGGCGAGAGGAGGCAAAACGACCACCCAGTCGCGTCAGACAACGCAGTACACTCAACTGCCTCGCTCTCCGATGCCTCCGGAGCCTCCCCTGGATCAGCTGACTGGCGACATGGATCGCATGAAAGTTGCCGAGCCACCGCTTCCCCAGAAGGACGTCTCGTATGGTCGTCCACAAATGCAAACCCCTCCTCCTGAAAGCCTGGATCAGCGTATGGCCCAGCCTCCATCAGCCGCCTACCCCGCCCAACCACCACGACAGGCCACTGCAGGTCGGACACCTGGATACCCCTCCGAGCCCATACAACCAGGGCGCCCCGGACCAGGCGGATACGAAGCGCAGGACGCATATGGGTACCAGGCAAGTCTCAGCCCATATAATCCCCCGCACTGAACTGAACTGACATGAGTCTCCAGGCTCAACCGTCTCAACAGGTGATACCCGCGAAGACGGCGCCAGCAGCTTTCGCCCGCTCTCCCCAGCAGGAACGGGCCCCCAGCTTGCCGCCCACTCCAGTGCAGCGTGCGCCCGCGCGTCAGCGCAAAGTTGGTCTCGATGATTTTAACTTCCTCGCTGTGCTCGGGAAGGGTAACTTCGGTAAGGTCATGCTGGCGGAGGAGAAGAAGACAGGTAGCCTGTATGCTATCAAGGTGTTGAAGAAAGAGTTCATCATTGACAACGATGAGGTTGAAAGGTAGGCTCGTTTGCCGCGCTGTCATAATCTATCGCTCAGTCGTCGTGCAGCACCCGTTCTGAGAAACGAGTATTCTTGGCCGCTGCCAGGGAGCGACACCCATTCCTCCTTGGTCTTCATTCATGTTTCCAGACGGAGACCCGCGTGTACTTCGTTATGGAGTACGTCAGCGGAGGCGATCTCATGCTTCACATTCAGCGCAAGCAGTTCTCTCTACGGCAGGCGAAGTTTTATGCGTCGGAAGTTCTCCTAGCGCTCGAGTACTTTCACGCCAATGGCATCATCTACCGGTTTGTAGCGTCGCTGCAACCTCGTTGCCACGTATTCACAGTCCCGCAGGGATCTTAAGCTGGACAACATTCTCCTAACGACGGACGGACACGTCAAGGTAGCTGATTATGGTCTCTGCAAGGAAGATATGCCCTACGGTTCAACCACGAGCACATTCTGTGGGACGCCGGAATTCATGGCTCCCGAGGTCAGTACCAGTGGTTCCAGGCTGTGGCCCGCCTCGTTGACTCTGGCTATATAGATTCTCTTGGAGCAACGATACGGCCGCGCAGTCGACTGGTGGGCATTTGGCGTTCTCATGTATGAGATGCTCCTTGGCCAATCGCCATTCCGCGGAGATGACGAAGACGAAATCTTTGACGCCATCCTGGAAGATGAACCCCTGTACCCGATTACAATGCCCCGCGATGCTGTCTCGGTCCTTCAGAAGGTATGGTGCTGTTATTTTATTTTATTACCTTCTTCTCATCCCTAGTCCAGCTCCTAACCCGCGATCCCAAACGGCGACTTGGCTCTGGCGAAGCAGATGCTGAGGAGATCAAACGCCATCCTTTCTTCAAGGATGTAAACTGGGATGATGTGCACAACAAACGCATTCAACCGCCTTACTTCCCCACCATTGTACGTGTGACTGTCGGTTATCTAGTGTCTTAGTCTCACATCTTTATACCACGTAGAATGGCACTGCTGATACTAGCAACTTCGATGAAGAGTTCACTCGTGAGCAGCCGACATTGACGCCTGTGCACACCCAGCTGTCTACTCGCGACCAGGCTGAGTTTAACGGTTTCTCTTGGGTATGTGTGCATCCTTGTGTTGTCCCACAGTTAGCTCATTGTCTATCATCTACAGGTCGCAAGCTGGGCAGACGTATGATAGCGATGCCATTCTTGTACATAATTATTCCGTTTACCATTTGCTGCATTCTGTCTCCCTGTACTTGGATACCTGTTATGTGCATGACAATTTCATATCACGCGTTTCGTCATATATCTGGACAATCTGTAGCATCATCCCTCATTTTGACCGCCAGGACCTGTACTACCTGACCTCGCGGCGATAACATGCCCTCCTGTCCCTGGTAATCCTTGCGGATGCTCTGCCGTTGGCTCCTCAGGCTCGTCTCGTTGACCGCGCATGAGCTCATGAAAGCTCGACCACAGGGCAGCGATTGTCTCGTATTCTCTCGTCATACCCAAAACTTCCTCGAGTTTGCGGTTGAGATTGTTGCTCGAGGATAGCAGTTCCTCAAAAGCCTGACCGATCAGAAGGGTGACAATGAACGATACCCATCTAAACGTTTGTCACTCACGGTCGTAATTTCTCCCGTCAGTCTATCGCGTTCGCGGTCGAAGAACGTTGAATCCTCCTCCATTGTATTCTGCAAATGCGTACGTCGGGATCAGGATGCGCGCCGTGAACAGCGACGTTCACTGTCAACATTCAGCAGCCATTGGTGGTGGCGGTTTTGTTTAGAGGTTCATTCCCACGGTAATGAATGATCGCGCTGGTATTATATTCGGTAATGCAGTAGGTGCAGGTGAATGCGCATGCTCCTGGGTACGGGCAGTACTATCCATCCATGTCAGGTATAACTAAAACTACATGAGGAGCAGCGTGTAAATCAGCGTATAAAGTTACAGAGCAATGCGAATAATACCAAACTTCGAACGAGAAACCAAGCTGTATGGATAGGATATCAAAGGAAACCACTCTCCTGTAACAATCTTGCCATCTTCTCGTCTTCTCTCTCCCGGGGCTCGCGTTCCAGACTAAGATTCCAGAACTGATCGGCATAGTCGAAGCCGTCGCTGTACTTGCTGAAGCACTCCTCAAGATATGTGAGGACGGAGGCGACAGTTTGGTAGTTGTACGGTTTGGACTGCCAGCGCTTGATGTCCTGGATGACCTCTGCAGCCTTTTGACGTTTGCGGAAGTTGACCATGTTCCCAGCTAGCTTGTCTTCCGCTCCATCGTTGATGAACGTCAGCGTCGTGAGGTAAACACCTAAAAAAAGGGTTATATACTGCAGGTCAAGGAAGAGAAGAATTCCATGCTTACCGATGAAAGGCACACATGGGGGCGTAATCCTCGCCAAAGTGGATCGATAATTATTAAAGTTTTTGGCGGTATCAATGGTTGACTCGCAGACCCTCAGCTGTGACATAAAACGCGCATTCACCTGCTCCCATGTCCTCTTCAGCCGGCGAATGGGAGGAGTAGCCAGGCCTGAAACGATCGCAGTCATCGTAGAGTAGTTCTGCATGGATCGGCAGCGCTACATATCGATTCAGTCGTCATGAATATACATGGAGGCCTGAAGACTGGCTAGGACTCACATCCGCAACACTGATGAAGTGTTTCACAATGGTAGCACGTTTGCGAGAGTCTTCCTTGTCCAGCACCGATTCAGCCACCCAGTTCGCAATCTGTGGTGGTCATCAGCACAGCAAAAATTTATGACTAAACTAGTACTGACTCGATTGCTGAGTTGGATAATGGAGGAGAAGTTATCGCCTGATCTTCCAGGTTTTGTCTCTCGTGACCGTAGGAGACACTCCATGGGCCGAATTTTCTTGTACATGGCAGCTTCCATAAGCGTCAGCTGTCTTGCAAGTTCGACTGGATCAATGTCGAGTAACTTCAGCTTCTTGGTGTTCCGTGGAAGAACCGGCGCTGGCGGGGAAGCAGGGACAGTGCTGATCTTGATAGGTGCATCGCCGCCTCGTTGCTGAATGTCCACATGTCAGAGGCTTTGTGTTGAAGTAAATAGAATCACACGTACCGCACGCTCAATTAAGATAAGGAGCTGCTTCGCGGCAGCGAAGTTCACAACTTCCTCATTTGACGCAAAGTCCTTCATGCGCGCGAGGACGTAGATATCCTCCTTTTCCAAGATTCCGTCATCAGTCACCATGGTCTTAAAGGTGTTCAACACTCTGTTACGTCATGTCAGCCCGGAGGTCCAGTGTCAGTGTCGCTACTGACGCACCGCATGCGAATGACGTGCTGTTTCAGCTTTGTCCACTCTTCAAGCTCGGCAGGAGATAAGTTTGCAGGCGGCTGTACCCAGAACCGACGTACAAGCAGGTCGAAAAAGTCGTCGAGCGTCATGAAGGATTTGAACGTCAACAAGAAGTTCTGATTGAACGTTGGATCTGCACATGTTGTGAGCGAACAGTATCTGCACCCAGTTGACAGTACACACCTCCATGCTCGTGTGCTGTGAGACGCTCCACGAGAGCCGATGATGTTCCCGCGCGCACAGCACCGTCTGGATCCATGAGGATCTCTAGCTGGTCATAATTTGGCCGCAGATACCACGGCTTCGAGTCCGCATTCAGCTTCTGTAGGATATGCTGAGGGGCGTCATCTCCGAGGATCTTCATGATCTTTCTCGCCGCCGCTGCCGATCGCGGGGGCGACTTGGCTGACGTCGCTGCTAAATAGCAACTAGACGTCAATTGCAGTCCATACGGTGGCCAACATGCTTACGCTCGTCCTCATCCATGTCCGCTAGCTCTGGCGGCTCGGGGTCTGGCGTCGGATGCGACACAAGTGTGCCAGATTCGGACGGCTCGGTCGCGGGCCATGTCGGTGTCGCTGCCGAGTCTGCCACGCTCCCCGACCGTGACCTCGCCATCATGTCAAGGGAAGCTTGCGAGGACTGCGAGGACTCGTAGAATAGCGTTGACTGGGATGGGTGAGCATCCATGGGGCTCGTGACCCGCGTGCCCGGTCTGCCCAGAGCCATTTCCAGATCCACAACCTCTTCACCGTGCATTTCAACAGGCCGCGACTTGCGCCATTCGATTGAATTGGCATAGTCTGTCTGGCTGATGTCGGACTGGTCGAAGCCGACCCCGAGCAAGGCTTCGAGGCTTTGTACGGCTACATTGGCGTTGGCAATAATACCGGCTACCAAAGCGTCCATGTAATCTCGTTGGGTTATACGACCGGTGTCGTCGAGGTCTGTGCGCCCAAGATCCTGAGCTGCCAGAAGGAGGGTGGTTCCGTCATCGTATAATGACTGCAACGCAGCCTCCATAGTGCGCACGAGAAGTCTAGCCTTCTCCACCGTCTCCATGTATTGGATATGGATGATCGACTGCCCTAGCTCTAACCGCACGCCATCAACGTCGACATGCCGAGCGACATCGATATTCCCGACAAATTCAAGGATGGAGGAGAGATGCGCGATCACAGACTGGCATTCCCGCCGCAGACGTTCTAGAGCGCACATCAGTCAGACAGGACATGTAGCTGCGTTGCACATACCTGTGTCGAAGTCAGCACGTTTGAGCAGTGCAGTCAAGGCACCCAGGCGATCCCCGAGACCCCGGGCAGCAATCTTCACTTCCTGCACCTGATTCCCAGTGAAAGCCTGAAGATTCGACTGCTCCGTTTCCTCTAGCGGCACGTAGCCAAAGCCCCTCCAACTACCACCGGCTCCAGCTCCCGGCAGACCCAACCCAACGTTTGATGGCGAGAGCACTCCGTACAGACGCTTCGTGATCGGCGACGGTTGACCTCCTTGGGCAGGCGCATTTTGTTCCTGGAAGGCGTGCACCTCCGTGACGAACGTGACGACCGCCCGCTCCAGTTCCGCGACATCCGACTCTATCCGATTCGGCCGATCGCTGGAGGTCAGTGCCGGGTCGTACTGCATGGCCAAAGCAGACAGCACAAGTTTGGACAGCGTGCCTGAGACCTTTCTTTGCGCTGCCTTGAGGTGCGACTGCATCGACTGCCCGGTAGATGTCCTCGAGTCGCGCCCATCACGGAAGTAGAGATTGCTCGGAATGTGGCCAATGGGGGTTGCAGTCACATATAATAGGTTGCGCACCGTCGAAACGACCTCCTGCACCCGCTTGTCGATTTCCTCGAACTGATCCGGCCTCCGCGGGGAGAGCGCGGATCGTAAGTGGTCCATTATATCTGCAATAGCCTCCCGGACGTGGTTTGACAAGTCCACCGGCGAGGCGGGCCCCGGCGGTGTCAGAGCGTGCTGCAATGCCTTCGCAAGCTGCTCTGGCGGAGTGAGCTCGACATGTCGCGGTGTTCGTGCGCGGGGCACGGCACCGTTTGTAGGCCTCGCGTTGGCGGAGGATCCCGATCGCGCGCGCTGTGGGAAGACCTCTGAATCGTCCGAATTGATGCTGTACCTATCGGCATTGCTGTCGGAGCGCTCTCGCGGCCCAGAGACAGATGAGTCCGAGCGCATGCGACTCATCATAGCGGGCGCACCGCCTCGACCGTTCAGGCTACCGTTCCGCGAAGAATAACTCGACGACGGCTGCATGGAGGAGGCTTCCCGCGACATGGGAACGGTCGCTTCCGGGCGGGTCCATGATATCTGGCCATCGAGCTTGTTCACATAATAATACGAAAGGCCGTCGTCTGCTAGGCGTTCCTCCCATGGATCAGGCACTCGTGAGCGTTTCGAGATACCAAAGCCTGCTGCAGTACCAAGTTCCTGCCCTAGGCCGTTAGCAAGTCCTAAACCCGCGCTAGATCCACCACGGGGGGATATCTGCGAAGAGGCCAATCCGGCGAAGTCTCCGTCTGGGTCCTCTTCCATCTCCTGTGGCAGATCTCTAGAATGCTGTCCAGTCTGTGTGTTCACGTAAAATATCTAGAGCAAGAGACACTTAGTGAGTGTCCCGACAAGTGAGGCATCACTCTTACTCGACCGTCCTGCGATACCTGCGGCACCCAAAAGTCATTATGCTGAACAGACTTGCCGTTCACGCCATTGACATAGCTGTCAGGCTGTCGTGCATTGCGGGAATACTCTACATCAGAATCGAGCCAGTCCCCGTCACGGTTGGATAACGTGCTGGACATGGATTGCGCCATGTCCACCATAGAGTCGTCCTGGAGAGAAGGAGGTTGTGATGTGACATACTCGGATCCGTTGATAGCCACCTCCGCCTCCTGGTCTGAGATGATGGCGACATAATTCGAGGGGAACCAGCCGCGCTCGTCACCTAATAGTCCGTCCCACCAGCCAGACTCCAGTTGTGTGAGAACCTCGATGACGTCGTCCTTGTGGAAGGACAGAGAGGAGGCGTCCGAGGTCTGATAGTCATAGAGGGCCCGGCAGAAGAATGTCGAGATGTACTGCTCCTCCCCAGACTGCTGTGCGCCCTGGTCGCGACCGAAATTAGGGGATGCGGTCATGGTGTGCTGTGTGCCGTATACGGCGGTCGCCATTGCCACGATGCACGTTCCAGGTCAGCCAGGCCGTGTCCAAGAGGGAGGAGGACGGGTGGAAAGCGCAGGTTACGGTGATAGATGTGTGGGTGGTCGTCAGAGACGCCTCGGTGTGCACCACGTGGCTTCAATTTGGGCTGTCCCGACTAGGTAAGTGACTTTCGATTACTATGTCGAGTTGTAACGAGCGGTCTGAACACGCCTATTCGACGAAGGCAGTAGACACTGACAGTTCAGTAAGGGACGAGGGAGACGGTATCAGTCACCATGCATAAGAATTATCTTGACCAGATGCTCGAAAGCGCCGACGCAGTCGAAGATAGCACCAGGGTAACAGGGTTGACGATTCTGAAATTCTCGAAATGTTGGTCGTCGGGCTACCTGAGAAAAGCAAGCAGTAGTGACAGTACGAGCAGGAAGCCGTTCCGCGTTCGCAACTACTGAGCGCTGAGCGCTAACACACTACCATATGGGGTTGCTGATATAGCTGCCAACAGATATTGACTTGACGCGTGATCGCTATGGATCGACGAAGAAGTTACTATGGCTAGTAGATATCGAAAGAAAGAGGAGGGAGAATTGACCTCATGTTCTGCGGTCGATGCTACCCTCTTATACTTACATGTGTGAGAATCAGAGAGCCCGACATGACGGCAGAAAATCCTTCATGACATCACTTGCTCATGAGCACAGATCGCATCTTGCCATATACAGCTGCAGTATTACCGTAACAGGACGTATGGGGGAAGCCATCAGGCTTCTGCGCTAGTGATCACTATATTGAACAAGATTTGGCTGTGATATTGAGCAGAAAAACTGAAACAAACGAGACATGAGACGCCAAAGCCCATATTTTATGACAACGCACGGTGTTATTATTAAAGGACGTGTCGTGAGTCATACCGGCAGTATTAATACATTTCATGCACATGCAACAATGCAACAGTGCAATTTATGACATGGCCAAGTTGCAGATGTTATCGCTTCAGCGTTCTCTGCTTCTCTGCGAATTCCACGATTTTCTTGTCGACGAACATACCCTTGCGTTCCCGTACTGCATCCATGTAGCTCTTCGCTACATTGGACCGGTCGGCCTTCTCACCCAGGTCCTCGAGTTCTTCCTCAGTCGTTGGGACCCAGAACGGATCTTGGTCAAGCATCTCATACCTGGAAGACAGTTAGTCGACGAATGGTAGACGGACTTTTCATGCCACTTGCCCGCTGAAAATAAGCTGTGGACTCGCAGCACCGGAAGTGCGTTTCCGTATGTCTAGACAGTCGCGTAAATTGAGTTGGTTTTCAATTGTTATGGCGGCCGCGTACTTACCGTCAGCAAATCCGAAACTTTCCACGACAGGTAGGAGAGCGCGGACGGTGAAGAACTCTGTGCCTTCTTTCATCTCCTCTGACACAATCCGACCTCGACGTTTGGCCACGACGCCATACACTTTGCCCAGTACATCCGCTGGTGGAGTTACGAAACATGAGCGCGGGTGCTCGAACAGCCCATGTTGTGGTAGGTACTTACTGGACGCCTGAATATCGCAAGTGTACATCGCCAACATCAAACGCGGGGACCAATCCAAAAGACCATTACGACACGCATCCTTTACTGAGGATATGACGGCACCCGTGACTTGCGGCATCTTGTTGTGCGCTGAGAATTCCATGAACATTACGACCACGCATAGACCAAGACCGACTCACATCTTTCTTGGTCAATTCCCTCTTTGTCGATCTCCAGGGCCTCAACGAAATATGCGAGACCTTCTACTGGCTCCGCGCATAACGGCCCTTGGAGAGTAGCGAGTTGGAAACCTGCCTCGAAATGATTGTCAAATTCTCGCGAGAACGGCAAGGCCTCCTTGTTGCTTTCTCCGATCTTGTCACGCTCCTGGCGCGTTTTGAGACTTTCGACGGGATGCGTCAAACATTAAAAAGGATTAACATAGATCGGATGCGTACGAGTTTGATTTAGCATCTGACCTGCTGTCAATGAGCAGACAGCTTCCGACTCTCTGTGGACCGAAGGCCCAGACCCTGTCCGCGACATCGGCCCATTCACCGCCAACTTCGCGACATCTTTCCGAGAAGGTGTTCCAGAAATCCTCCGGCTTGGTGCTGGGCTTCTTGACGATCTCGCCCTGGACATCATACTCATCGTCCTCTTCGACAAAATGGTTTTCTTGCATATTTGAGCCTTGTTCCGAGTCCATGCGCTTGAGCGTGGCGAGGTTGTCTTGCAGGAAATCCAACAGCTTCTTTGGCAAGGGAGCCGCCCTTACGGTGAAGCTTACAAGGTTGCTGTGTATTGTTCCGTAGATGGTCCCCCGTTTTGCACCAGGTGTCTTGGGAGGTGTCATGTCTATGGGGAGAGTCAGATAATGCAATTCAGGATCGCCATCAGCACACGTACCGACACCCTTAACTGCAGTTTCTCTGAACGGTACAATTGGTTTTGATGCATTGATTTCGATCTTCGCGAAACGCTCTCGGAGATCCTTCAAGCATCTCTGAAACGACAAAATGAGAATCTTCCTTGGTGTAAAAGACCGTCGTACGCCCTACCTCAAGATGCAACTCCCCAGCGGTCAAGATAACGTGCTCTCCCGTCTGTTGTTGGAATGTCTCCACACACGGATCAGCTTGACTAAGTAGTTTGAGCCCGCGCACAAGCTTAGGCATATCCGCGGGCACCTCAGGCTCTAGGGCAACTCGCACGATAGGAGCAGCCTGAACGAACCACCGTATCAGAAGGCATTCAGGATTCCATCAAGGGAGCACTCACATAGCGAACAACCCCACCAAGATTTAGCAGACAATCCTTGATCTCACTCAGGTCCGCAGTCTCGTCCACGCCGTCGGCATTTGGCGCACACAGCGTCGCACTTCGCCAAACCTTTCCTTCCAAACCTTGAATCGCAAACACGTTGCCCGCCTGCACACTGTCCACGGGCACCAGTTCACGCCCCATCATCACATAAAGCGCCCCCACCTGCGTGGTGACGACATGTGGGGCGTTATGCGGGTGCGCAGGGTCCAGCGCCGCATTGTACTTCGGCAACACGCAACAGATAGTGGTTCCCGTGCGAATAGTGCCTGAGTATATGCGCGCGAAACCGAGAAGCGTCTCGTCCGCTTCGATCGGCTCCCCGCCTTCCTCCTTTTCTTTCACTTCTAGCTTCTCGAGCGCGGCGTCCAGGGACTCGGAGGTCGGTTCAGGTGTCGCAGCGCCATTCGCTTGCGTGGCTTCTCTGGCTTCCCGCGCCGCACGGGCGCGCTTTCGCATCTCGTCGGCGGTCATTGGCTTCTTCTTGTTCCCAGGCAGCTCCTTTGCGGGTACAGCAAACATCTTGCTCACAAGGGCAGAGACGTATGCATCCGGTTTGCCGTTGCAGGAGTAGAGACACTCTTCCAATCGGTTCTTGGGGTCGACAGTCGACTCGTACAGGTCGGGGTAGAGTATTTTGGGGATACGCGTGCGCTGAGCGATGGATGGAGGTGGGACGACATCCACAATGGATTGAATGACGCAAGAGGACAGCGATAACCACTGGGAGAAGATGAGCGTCAGGAGCTGGCGGGGGTCCTTCGTCTTCAGTTCACGAGGTGGGATTTTGAGGTTCAGCGTTGTAATGATTTTCTCGATTTTGTCAGGGTTTCTAATACCAGTCTAAGGACTGTGCGATGCTAATGAGAACGTCGGGACGCACGGGTTCAACAAGGCAGCGTCATAGACTGCCCATATGTTGTCCAAAACAAACTGGACGAACAGTGGCTTGAGAGCCCGTCCGCGTAGGTGTTTGTAACTGATGACCCTTTTGGTTTTGGGATCGAGGTAAAAGTCACCCCAAAGGACCGTGCGCAGCTTAGCCTCCTTGATGCCGAGCTTAACTGCATAGAGGTGGGCAAACTTGCCTATACGGAATCCCCAGCCAGTGACAGCTGATGCAAACACTACGTTTCCGCGTTCTGGAGCAAAGTAGATGTCCTCATCGTCCTTTTCCTGGAATTCGTCGGCATCGTGAATGGTAGCGTCAACCTCTTGTGCGTGTGATTCCTTCTTTTCCGCGAGTCTGCGCTCACGCTCCTCACGCCAACGAAAGTCGTCCTCCATTCTTTCACTGGCGAAGAAGCTCCCCATTACAGCATTGACCTGTTCGATCAGCTGCGACAGGTGCTGATATGCCTCTAGCGGAGAAAGCTTGAGCTCAGTGATGAGCCTATCAAATTTATTGATGACTAGAATGGGCTTCAAACGATCTTGCCACGCCTGCCTCAGCACGGTGACCGTCTTTGAGGGTAATTAGTGCCAGAGGAGAGTCATGAAGTCAGACGCGGACAGACCTGCGTGCAGACCCCCTCGACGACATCCACCAGGACAAGAGCGCCATCACAAAGACGAGATGCGGTGGACACCTCGCTGGAGAAGTCTACATGTCCTGGCGTGTCGATCATGTTCACAGCATATGTTTTTGGGGAGCTTCCTGGTCGAGTAAATCGCGATTCCTACCACGAGACGAGAATTCGACGCACCCCCGTCCTCGGTTCTGTCCATTACTTTGAACCGCAGAGACACAGCGCTGCTCTCCATTGTGATGCCTCTTTGTTGCTCATCCTCTCTACTGTCAAGATATCGAATCTTTCCGGCCATTCGAGTGGATATTATGTTGTTCGCGGCAAGGAGCGCGTCCATCAGTGTTGTCTTTCCGTGGTCAACATGGCCTATTGTGGTTACGTTCCGCACGTCGATGGCTTCGGGAGTTAAGGACATGCTGCAAAGATCCTGAAAGCGTGGTGCTGGATCTTGAGCGCTGAGAAGAGAGCACTATTTAGCGGCTACGCCGCCGGCTCCGAATGACTACTTTATGACAGTCTACGCCGGCGATTGGCGCCCATGGGATCTCAGATCTTATCTCATTGACACGCTCATGTGATATCGAGGTATGTTCCCTTTTGACTTCCTCCAGCCCACGGCTAGTTCATCTCTTGGATGCTTTAATACAAACAACAAGCCTCCGTGCCCTGTAATGCTCATTTACCCACTCAGACGAAGCAATCAGCAGAGCAGCTTTATCAGAGCGGATTCACCAGCTCCGCTATTGGATTCTAGATATGTTTAGCAGCTCTTTCATAGGCGCTTTTTACAGGTCAACTAGGCGATGGGAGTGGAACGTGAGGTAACTTTATTGCAGATGGGCATGGGAGTGCGCTGCGTTGGGCGTTCGAAACTATGTGTGAAGTACAGCCTCAATGCTCCGCCGTACCGTCTCGTCAAGCCCTTTTCCGATGAATACGACCTTTCCCATCACGGGCACACTCGCATCCTCTTCCTGTCCCGGCGCCACCTTTGAAATCTCGTACAGGCTCCGCACGCCCTGCAGGACGTATGTCTTGCCATCCTTCACCGCAAACATCCCTTTACAGCGCAAGACTTGGAGCGCAGGTGCTGCATACTCTCCTGCTGGATTTGTACCAGGCAGTTGATTCTCCCACAAGACGCTCCTGATCCATTCGTCCAACCTGTCTAGCTGAGCTGTCGTCAAAGAGGGACAATCAACTTGCAGGCTTGAAATGCCCCTGATCTCGTAGTGCGTGGGTTCGTGAGCGTGGGTACCATGGTCATGGTCATGCCCATGGCCTTCGCCATGGATATGCGACTGCTGGAGCAGTGGCTGAGACGTATATGCGTCGATGCCCATGATGTATTTCAAGTCAATCTCTCCTCTGACTGTCTTGTGGATTGCGGCTGCAGGGTTGAGTTTACGAATGATTTCCTCCGTGACCTCAACTTCTGCAGGAGATACGAGATCGACTTTGTTTAGTATGATAACGTCAGATCCAGCGATTTGTCTGCAGGATAACCCATTAGCGTTGGTGGTAGGCCGTGTGAGGAGGATCCACACCTGAGGCTTTCGCCAATGCCATCATCAGAGTGGTCTTCTTCCATTTGCTGTTCGAGAGTGAGTACGCTAAGATGCGGTGTAGAAACGCTTGACGGGCACCTTACGACCAAAGACCGCATCTACGACACAAACGACACCGTCGAGGTGAATATCTCTGCCTAAGCCCATAGCGAATTCTTCATTTTGCCAGAACATGGATGCAATCGGACCTGCTTGGTCTCAGTTCTGCTCCTCCAACTCGGAAAGGTACAATAGAATGCATCACCTGGATCTGCAAGACCGGTAGTCTCTAGTAGGATGTGATCGAATGCACCCTTCCGCTGCATCAGCTTCTCAATGGCAGCAACACCTGTATCCTTGATGCTGCAGCACAGGCATCCATTGGCAAGCTCCAGGAACTCTTCGGACTGCTCTGCGGCGGGATCCTCGGCAGACGAAACATTGATTGTCCTCGCTACTCAGCTGTGAGATGACGTCCGACTGGTCGAGAGAGTCCTTCCGACCTTCGATATCCTGTTCATCGTAACAATCACTCGTGTTCTAGTTTTGTATGTGATGCGTGGTCACATACAGCCGTATCCCCGAACTCATTCATGATCACGGCAATCCTGTACCCATGGCGTTCGGTCAAGATACGTCTGAGGCGATTGCGGTCAATGAAATTGCGATGTGGGAACGCTGTGCACGCACTTGACAAGCGTGGACTTTCCTGCACCGAGGAATCCACATATGATAGTAAGGGGCACTGTATGCGGCTGTGCGGGAGTCGTCACTACAGGCTCGGCCTCAACAAGAATCCTGCGGTCCGTAAGCATCCCGGGCTGGATATCCGGATGAATTTGGGGGCATACGGGATGTCCTCGTCGCCTTCCATGGCTTCCACAAACACTAGCACCCTCCACCTTTCGCTTCGACGTCTTGTGTGGTTGCAACCCGAAAGATCTGATAAAGCAAGCACAGCTAGGTCACACAGCAATTTGACAAGAACCGACAGAGCAAGGCACAATAGAGCACAATGCCCGCACGTGTTCCGGATGTCCCTCCATCTTCGGACTGCCCTCTGAGAATGGCTTTCAATTCAGACCGCGCTGTACGAACATAACTTGACCCTCAACTGCCATACTCGCAGAACGCGAAATACAACTCTCCAGCCATGGATGTGGCTTTGAACAAAGAGCAAATCAAGGAGATCATCCAGGGTCCGGGAGATGTCGAATGGACGTGCGTATTTCGATCGCTGCTTAGAGCCACAGCTGGTGTAATATGTGCATTGCTCTGACATGGCGCGTCCAGGTATGAGATGCGCAGGCAATGTCAAGAGATCTTGCCCAATCTTCTCCTGGGCCCACTCCAGGCGTCGAAATCACTGGAGACTCTTCAGTCCCTTGGAGTCACCCACATGTGCGTCCTACGCCACATTCCCAGTAGCCTCTGTTGATTCCTAGGCTCGATCACTTAGTGTATGTATACGCGATGCCAAGGAAGCCTTCTCAGTGCGCCCTCGTTTTCCGGACCATTTTCAATATATGGTGCTCGACGTAGAGGACAGCGAGGAGCAGAACCTCATCCGTCTCTTCCCTGGGTGATTATCCTTCAGAAGTCGCATCACAATGTTCTGATCCAGTTAGGGCCAAGCAATTCATTGACAACGCTATACAAGGCGGAGGCCGTGTACTTGTCCACTGTAACGGTGCGTGCGCTACGCGTTGTTCACCATATTGGTAATGCCGTCATTTACGTCATACTGCAGGTGGTATTAGCTTGTCACCGTCGTTCGTGGTGATGTATGCCATGCAACACTACAATCTGAACTGGGAAGATGCGCTCCACCTCGTCCAGAATCGCCGATACTGCATCTCGCCAAATGGTGGATTCCTGTCTCAAATCAAGGTAAGAGAAGTCGATTTTGTGTTGTAACTAGATGAGAAGGTTGATCGACCGCTTCCAGGAGTATGAATCTATCTACAAGGCGCGCAACGCAGTTGCCGCATTCCCGCCACAAGCAAGACCAGGGAATGTTAGGCGCAAGCGCGAGGACGAAGAAGACGACGATGAGAAAGAAAGGTATGCTTGAGATGCCGTTATCCATCTCCCGTTGTTCACGCTGCCCTACGTCAATAGGGTCGAAGATCGAAAGCGGATACTTGTGCAAGAAGACAATGAGACTGAAGCCAAGGATGAAGACGTCGAAATGGGGTCCTAGGCATCTCCCACTCAATTAGGCATCTCCCTTCAGTTCATCGGAAGTCTAGATTATTTGTGCCATTAGTCTTAATGCTTCTATGTGTATCGTCGGTTGCAATTGTGTTGTATGGCCCCCAGTCCATTGAAATATCATCGCTGTCAGTGCTGTTATCACAGAATAATTTATATATCATAGTGATTTGATCTTCGCCTTCTCCTTCTCCTGGACCACCCGTTTCGCGTGCACGTCTGAGAAGCGTGGTCAGTTGTACAGTTCGGGAGCATACACGCAGTGTCAATTACACACCTCGGCGCTTAACCCATGCTTCGACAGAAATTCCAGCGAAAACAACTGCAGTACCCAGCCATTGTCCTTTCGTAAGCTTGTGGTTGTAGACGACCACTGAAAGTAGCATTGTGAATAGCTTGCGTGTGAGGGTGATTGTCCTGTTGCTCGAGTTAGGGATGAACATCATACTATATAAGAGCGCTTACACAAGTGTGAGGGATCCAAAGTGCTGCAGCGTCTCGAATATGAATAGCTGGCCTAGCGCGCCTGTCAACGCAAACTGCGCCAAGGGCATGACGACCGATGGATGAGTCCGAATGAATTCAAGTGCGCCCTGCAATTCAGTGCCACTGTTCGAGGGGTGCAGCACTGGAATATACGGCAGAGGTAACACAGAAATGAAGGACGTCAACAGCGTGCAGAACAGGTTTATCCAGAACATCATCTGCTGTCCCGAAACGCGGTAACGCGCGAAGATCTCGTCTTGTGTCGAGTTCGTTGCGCCATCTATGGCAAGGTTGATGAGAAGGTAAGTGATGCCAATGAGCTGGGTATACGCTGACAAGTCAGCGCCCGCCTTTGCCTTAGACGGCTTCTCCTGCCCGAAGCCCATGAACATGGTAATACCCAGCGTCACCATCGCGACGACGAGGTATTTGTGCGGGGCAAACTTGCGCCGATAGAGGAGCACGTTCATGAGCATGACCGGCACGAGCTTGCACGATTTGCCTAGGACCATCGCGGGGTAGGTGATGTAGGAGAGAGCAGCAAATCCAAAGGGCGCAGCGGCGGTGATGAAAACGGCACACTGGAGATATCGAAGCAGAAGGGACCTTGTAGGAAACTGCCCATCCGCCTTAGGATGTGAGTGACCATTCTCCTTTGCGTGCCCGTTGGACGATGTATGTATGGGCTGGTTTGACGGCCTGGCGATGCCTAGTGTTTGCTTCACGGAAAAGGCAGCAGGTCTTCGGATGAAAAGGTAGATGATGGCTGAAAGAGCGCTCAGTGCACTCTGGCATGTGTTCATGAACAGAGGTGACCGGAATTTGTCGCTGGAGATCCCGTCTATTGACTGGAACGGCACGGATACTGGCACCAGTAAATCATTAATCCAGGCGATAGAACCAAAGGTGGTGAAGCGTACATCTTTCTTGTGCTATTGCCCATAGCTGAATGCGGACGTCAACTGGCGTCTTCGGAGCAGGCGACGGAGATGCTGACCAGGAACATCGAGTAGACCCCGATGACACATAAACCGAGCCTAAGATGCATGTTACCAAAGCTCATTTCGGAGCTTAAATATAAGCAGTTACCTCAGGAATGACATGGCGCTTTAACACGTTGTGTAGTCTATTATATGGAGTCTATTAGATGGAGGGAGGATAGATATACTAGACTGTTGCGACACACGGAGACGTGTCGCGACTGACACGTGATACACGCGACGTGGAGGTTGAGATGATCCCGATCTCGATCACTGTGCACTCGATCTGCCATCTCGCTCGGCCCTGAGCAAAATATTAGTTCCCGAGGCGTTCCTCAATTCTTTCTACAACAAAGTTCAACTATTCCATTCGCTATGGACCCTTTCTCAGACGTCACCTCTGATGATGAGGCAGTATGGCTCGAGGATCCCAAGACGCTGCAAGATTCTGAGTGGTCGCGGCTGTCTTCAAATTTCACCAATGTACGTCATCTGGAAGCAATGAATCGCTCAATCAAGCTAAGGACACGACATGTACCAGGCCGGATACCGTGAGGGGATAACCGCCGGGAAGGAGTCCGCTTTACAGCAAGGCTTCGACGAGGGTTTCGCTGAAGTCGGTGCACCGCTCGGTCGGGAAGTAGGAATCCTTCGTGGGATGGCGTTGGCCCTCATCTCCTTCCTTACCGCGTCGCCAGATCAAGCAAGCCAGCAAGATCTGATCCAGGAGTTGCGGGACATCTCGTCGGAGCTTAGTCGAATTCGCCTATCAGACATTGCGCCGCGCGATCTCGAAGCTGAACGACATGCTCGCGAACACGATATCGAGGGAAACACTAACGGGGACGAAATGGATCTTGAGCTCACGGAAGAGCTAAAGGAGAAGAAAGACATGGAGAAACTCGAAGATCTGATGATGCAATTGAACCCCGAGCCCGCGAGTACCTCATCTGCAAAGCGTCCCACAATGGATGACGTGCGTCGCCTGAAGGAGCGGCTCGCTGCTCTGTCCGTTAGACTCCAGCTAGAACCTCGGTGGAGTTGATACCTCCCCTCTCGATTACATGGGTGCACGACTGGTGGATATTTACTTATCTCAAAGCATCGCGGCAGGTACGCCCAATCCAATCACCTTCGATACAATGTCTGAAGGACAGACAGTTTAGAGTTGCTTCCTACCCGGAGATTGGCTGCAAGGCAACTTTATAGGCATTTACAAACACCTAGGTCACACGGTACGCGTGATGTATGGCAGCCACGCACTTTGACCTGTTTTACCTGATATAACATTCTGTCCAGATGCCCGGAGAAAAGCCAAATCGACAAATGCGTTTTGCAATCGCCCTCTCTGGCGTGGGAATTCGGATGGGTTTGGACACAGACTTGACATATCAACCTGAGCCGGAGAGTCACTAGATGCGACCTAACGGCGCATGTATGCATGTCTGATGGCGTTATTCTGTTGTTATCCATAATACTAACAACAGATTATCCATCATTTAATCAGAGATATGTCTGGTGCCCACAACTATAACCAGGAAGTACATTGTCAATCGATAGGACCCACCGCCTCCAGCGCCTTGACAGCTAGTGCAGTTGCGACTCCACGGTTCCCGATATGCACGTCCGACCTCCCCAACTTATACAACCATCCCACATCCCACCCGCCGTCATCATTTTGCATCTCTCGCAACGCACGCATGTCCGCCACATTTTCAACGCCACACCTCATGCATACGAGCACGCGGCATGCTCGCGCCATCGCGTCTCCAGGCATGCCGATACGTTCTGCCACATGCATGGCGAGAAGCGCCGCGAGCTGACCATGCAGGTGAGTGTCGGCGGAGACACTCAGCAGACGTGACACCAAGTAGAGGAAGAGATCAGGCGAAGGATAATAATACGAGCCGTCTAGATGGGCGCGTGTGGCAAGGATGTCGCGCACCCAGTCCAGGGCGGAATCGAGCTCGCGCCCGCGTCCATAGAGGTAGAAGAGCGTAAGGACGTTGACGTTGACGATGGGGTCGATGCGTGGGCGGCTCACGTCATAGTATGTCTGTTTCATGGATGTGGTTAAGGCTTTGCTCGTCTTACCTCTGACGGTGGATGTCCCCTCACCAGCATGATGCCCTCGGGTGTGCGCCAGTTGAGCATCTCGTCCATGACGTCCTTCAACACCGTACGGTCTGTGGGCAAGACTGACAACGCGAGCGATGTGTCGTCCAAGTCGTTAGGATACGGCTCGCCCCGGTAGAAGGGCGATTCTCCTGCGACCCATACGTGAGTTTATAAGGAGCAGATTGTAACTACGGGAGGTACCTCTGAAGAAATTCCAAGTGCGAGGAAATTGTGACAGTTGTATAAGCGACCTGCTCAAGGTATCATTGGACTTGCACTGAGCGACTAGTGTTATTACTTACCGATCGCCTGTGAGCTCAAGGATGAGCAGCTGTGCATAATTCTCCTCGAAAATAATGTTGCCGCTGGTGACCGACTCCATCTTGCCGGCATTTCGACGGAGCCAATCCCGGCCCATCTGGCTGGCAGGCTGGAAGAGACTCTGCAGGGTATGCATACCCTTTCCTTGCTTGTCGAAGACAATCCCGCGCATCCCGCAAGCACGAGCCGCCGCAACATTCTCTTCTTTGTCGTCCACGAACACCGCTTCTCGCGGGGCGATGCCCGTGTCCTCAATGAGGTACCTGTAGATGTCCTCCTCGGGCTTGCGCAGCCCAAGGGAACCGGAAAAGTAGACATTGTCGAAGATTGTCCAATCGACGGAGGAGCGGCGCACATGTTCGTAGTCGGGCGCGGAGATATTGGACAGCGCAAACACTTGCAGCCGACCATGAGATTGGGCCTTGAGCTCCTTTACCAGCGTAACAAGGACGTCGTTGCATGTTAACGACTCTCGCACTCGATCGAATGCGGTCGCGATTGTCTCCGTATCACAGGAGAACTCTGCAGCAAGGTGAGCATAACATTCCGTTTGAGACAACAGACCGCGCTCATAATCAGCCCAAATGGGCGAAGATAGAAAAGATTTAAAGGTGCGAGGCGGGATGCTGGTTTGAGTCTGAGACGACCAGGTGAAGAGCACGTCTCCAAGGTCGAGTATGAGAGTAGAGTACGACATCCTCGTAGCGATCGGATAGCTTAACCGGTCGTGCAACAGGCGGGTTCGCACATTTTATAGTCTGCGGACGAGCAGGCTGTGGGCTTCGTGGCGTTTCGTGCGCTTAGCTGTCTAGGAACGCTACGAGCAGGCACGGTCGGAGATGAATTTGATCGTGAGTAGAGTGGATCATATCTACACGGCAATGAACGTTAACTACGGAACTCTCCCACCTGGCGCTATCCAAACTTGAAGTGCAGTTGATGACAGGTGGCGCACTTCGTTGAACCTCCGTGGCATCCCCAAAAGCGCAAGTAAGCCGCGTATCGTTGGATTTGCGCATTACATTCAGCGGTTTGCGCCGGAAACGGACTACCAGAGGTAGCCTCTGCCAGGGAATCTAGAATAGAAAACTTCACAGTAGCGTTTTCACGGGCCCTTGAAGGCAAATCCTTGCAGTTCGTGCGATCATGCATACCCGTCGCTCCCACAGCGGGGCGGCTGGACGAATGTCTGTCGACCGCAGGACCCAGGCTCAATGGCATCGCGGAATCGTGGACCTATTTGAATGTACGCCGCAGTGGGACCGGCGCGCCCCGTTTTATCGGCGCCGCAGAAACTGCACATCGGCCTGTGATCGCCCTGTTGTCTTGGCCTATAGACTTGAGCGACTATGGCGCCGAGAAAAGCGCCGTGCAGCTGTCCTTTGATACGGCCTGCCGGAGGTGTACCATGTAACCACGATGGGAATGGTGATTCGTAGGCAGAAGAAAGGGTCCCGGTATCGACCAGGTGCAAGCAGGCACCTGAAATGAGCGTGTAATCACAACCGGGATCAGCATAAGCAGCGCGGTGGCCATGTTCCCGTTCATTCTGGGTTGAAAGGTCAGAGCGGTTCAACGAAATTGGTGGAAGGTGGACTTGCCTCTGTTTTTGTATTGCTTAAAGTCAAAATCATACACCTCATTGATCGGTGGCCCATGCGTTATGCTGAGGATGCCACGATCATGCCAGTGCAACCGCCGGATGCGGTTTTCAATCTCAAGCTTGAAGTCTCGGAACGCAGCGGTCTTTTGGAAAGCCCCATCCCAGAGAGCCCATTGCAGACGAACACATACTTCCTCCAAACCAGAGAAGATATCTCCCATGATCACTCTGTTGAGTTCATTCCAGTCCACGTTGTCCCACAATTCATCGAGTCTCTTTGTATCTGCTTCGCCACGCATGCCGGGTTCGTCCTGCTCTCCACAGACGTAGAGGTTAAACGTTAGCCTACGGAGATGGTGCGACGTGATCTGCGAGGCCAGGCGCGTGAACGCGGACCACGCCACAGGCCACGACTGGCTGTTCGCCATATTAATGACCAGTTCGCGGAGGTTGGTGTTGGAGGACAGTGTGCAGTGCTCCCCTGGTATATCCAAGTCAGTCTGCCATACTGTTGGTGAGTGGAAAAGCCATGCTGACCATCCAACAGCAAGGGCGTATCCAGGCGCAGGAGAGATGGCCCCACGGCCTGGAGCATCTGGCCGTACGGCGGATGCCACTCTGTTCCGGGAGCATACACGCAGACAGAATGCAGGGTGTCCTTCGATGGCGTGTCGAGTAGCCATTCCCACACTAGCGTATGCTCTTTATGCCAGTGGGTCCTAAACCACAGGCCCAGAGAAACAAGACGTGGCCTTTGTACGCTACGTGGCGGGGGAGTCAGGGCTGCAAGGTTATGCTGTGGATTCGGTGGCAATGTGAACGGGTCGTCGCCCCGCACGAACAAATGCTCGAGCATGGGGAAGGCACATATGACGCGCTGAAAGTCCTTCAAGTTTGCACATATGCATCCATCCAATTCCAGCTGCGTTACGGAGGTGAATTGGGCCAGGAACATGGGGAAAGTCGCCTGCATTGGTGTGACTTGGCGCCAGTCGGCCTGGTAGAATCGCAAAGTTCGAAGGTTTGGCATGTGCGCTGCGAATACATGAGGAACAATGCGTGCATACGGTTTTTTCTTGGCGGTTACATCGTAGACCTGCAGCTCATGCACCAGGTGGAACAGTGGAACTATGTGTGGTGCCCGGCGCCGAGCGAGCTTTACCAGACCATCAAATGGGCGGCGCGATACAATGCGCAGTGTTGAGAAAAGGTGATAACGGCTGCTGGCAGCCCAGGAACGTGCGACCAGAGAACAACTGTATAGCACAGCTGGATCGTCCCATAGGTGGTCTATTATGCGGTCCGTAATCTCTGGTGGCAGGAATGGGATTGGCATAACAAAAGAAATGCAAGAAGAGTTCAAGGTGGGAGGCCCTAGGTTATGTGACTTGTCAACGCAGTGTCAATGTTGGAGCGGTTGCGGTCGCTACGACGATGGAACTGGTCCAAAATCTAGCCGATCTATACAGCACTGCGGCAACGTGGTCCCCCTCGAAGAGGTCATAAATTATAGTTCGCCTATCAGAGGAAACGATATGTTCTATTTCCCTAAGCCATGTATGTCGTGTCGGCATCTACGTAGTCGAAAGGACTCATCTAAATCCAAATCGCCGGACCACCGAGGCCTGTCAACGAGCTCTATGGATAGGCGTGTATGTTTGCTCGTCCGTCCGTCCAGAGCGAGTGCAGGCAGACGATCCCACAAGAACAACACAAAAAGAGCGACAGCAAGCTCAACTCCACACATCCGACAGCATGCGGCTGCGCTCCTTCAGGAGCTTCACCTCCGCCGCACCCTCGACCTCCGCGGTACCACCCTTCGCCTCACCCAATATCCGGCACAGCGTCTCCTCGACCGCCTTGCTCATGCTCTTCGCGTCACCGCAGATGTAAACGTACCCCTTGCCATTGAGGATCGCATCTGCGATCTCCTCGTGGTCCTCCCACAGTAGGTCCTGCACGTAGATCTTGCTGCCGTCCGGCTTGTATGGTGGTTCCCGCGAGAAGGCACAGCGCATCGTGAACTTTCCATGGAGCTCCCCCGCGTACTCAGGCCACTCTTCTTTGTACAAGAAGTCCTGATCGGAGCGCCGGCAGCCGAAGTACAGGCGGATGTTACCCCAGTCCGCGAGACCCTCCACACCGTTCTTCTCGATCGTGCGGCGCGCCATGGCGACACGTTCCTGCACGAATCCACGGAAGGGTGCGACACCCTGAACCAGAAATGTCAGCACTCTCGATCGCACATGCAATGATACGACGTACAGTTCCGGGACCAATCATAATCACCGGGCTCTTGGGGTTTGTCGGCAGTCGGAATGTCGATCGTCGGACATGAACAGGCGCCTTGTAGATCGCATCCTGCTTGTAAGCACCACGCGGCCCCTCAATCGCGTACTTTGGCGTCAGCGCGGCCGCAGCGTGTTGGATATGACTCTTGTCTGAAAGCACAGCGGCATTCTCACCGGTGGCAGCAAATTTGAGGTTGAGTAAGAAGTTAGAGCCAACACCGTGCACCCAGCGCTGCTTGACCTTCTCGCTCTCGATCGTCTCGTAGGCAAGGACAACGACGGTGGCGTGGATTGAGTTCGCGTAGAGCTTCGGGCTGGAGGAGATCGAATAGTAGCGCGGCTGGAGACGTGGGATGGATGAGACGATGATGTCGAAGGGAATCGACCACGCAGTCGTGTTCTCCGGCGTGGGCTCTACAGCGAGATCGTTGCCGACAGCCAGCTGCAGAACCTCGCCAAGCTTGAGACAGCCATTGGTGACGACGGTCGCAAACTCCTCTTTGTTAGTGTTGAGGTTTTTGAGGAAGGCCTCCGCCTCGGGCGTGGGTGCGAACTTGCTCATGACTCCGAGAATCTGACGACCAACAACAGCGCTGACGTCGATGTAGTGGCGGAGGACCGTGATGTAGGTAGTAGGGACGGGGAACGGTACTTTTGCCAGAGCAGGGTCGAGGGACTCGATGTTGATCACCTTGTCCTTCTTCTCAACCAAGCCAAGAGCGCATAATAGCCGTTGCACCTCGTTCTCCGCGTTGGACGGCCAGACACCGACGTGGTCGCCGTGCTGATACGTGATACCAGAACCTTCCGTGTTGAATTCGACGTGAATGCAGTTGCGATCGGCGCTCTGTTGAAAGAGCTCGCGTGCAACTGTAATGGGAGCCGGGTACGGGTTCTTTGCATCGTGGATACCCTTCGAACGTGTCAGTGCACGGGCAGATAGTTCACCTGCTGTAGTGTCAGTGCTACTCCGGCACATGGGTGAAGCCTTCCCTACCGAGATACACCTTCTCTGGTGGGTGGTCTTCGACCTCGGTGACAGTGAAGTCAGGAGTGTCACCACCCTGTCCCTCTTCGACGCCCATGGCCAGTGCGAACGCCTCCCACATAGCGTCCTTCCACTCTAGGTAGTCCTCCTCCATACTCTTATCGTCATCGCCCTCTCCGCGCTCACCGATGCGGATGGCACCCATCTTCGACAGGTCCCGGTCAACATTCCTCGAGATGAGATTATAGTGCTCGTATGTCCTGTTACCGAGGCCGAAGACGACGTATTTGAGGTCAGGTAGCTTGTGCTCGCCGTTCGAAAACTCAAAGGACTCGTCGGAAAGATTCTGGCAAAGCGTGACGGCATTGTCCGTCGGCTCGCCCTCGCCATAGGTCGCCATCACAAAGAAGACGCAGCAGTCCTCCGGGATTTGATCGAGGGTCTCGAAGTCGTACTCTTCCGGGTCGCACACAAGGGATGCAAGGCCAAACTTGGACTTTGCCTCCTTTGCAAGGCGAATGGCGTATTCCTCCGCGGTTCCGGTCTGAGAGCCGTAGAATATAACAACTCGTTTTTTCTGATGTCATGAGTGATGAGCCATCTTGGTGGGGAATACAGAGACCAATTTGACTCACGCCTTCCTTCATCTTAGCCACAAAGTCCCGAGGGTTTCCAGATCCGGCACCCCCCTTGGGGGCAGCGACCGGGGCAGACTTGGGTTTGGAGGCAGAGAATAGCTGGTCCCGGAACAGATAGACTGCAGCGAGAACCAGTCCGACCGCGAGGATGAGGACATCGGAAGACGACGCCATGGCGGGCTATGGGACCGGGGAAGAGGAAGAAAGAGGACGCTGACGGACGAGCCTACGTGGAAAGGGATATAAGTTAGACTGGAATGCGCGGTGATGGGGAGTTGCACTTTATAAGTGGCATCACACTTGCCGCGGGCGCTTATCCAAGTCATTCCGCCCTCGTAAGATCTCGCAGACCCTCTCCATAGAAATTATTTTGGCTCCCGTTGCTTCGCCGGCTGCTCCTTCCTTTCCACATACGGTCGCTCATGCGAAATGCTCCGGCTCGACGCCGACGCAATGAATTGTATTGACTCTGCTCCAACAAAGTTTGACATCTGCCGCGCCGCAGCATGCCAGTCCGGCGCGTGTTCGCGTAGGCCGACAAGCACAGGTCTTCGCAAATCATTGACGCAGCACGTCTTTGTACCATCATGTATAGGCATTTACGAAACACCCCGTCATCACGGTCAGATAAGCGGACGCCGTTGTTATGCTCGTGCGAGAATGGCTCAATATGTATGTTTTGGAATTTGTAGCGTAATCCCAACCGAGCTTCCTCACTGGCACCCTTGTTATGGATAGCTCTTGACAGACTGACTCCGGTCAAGCCTAACGCTACGTCGCTACGTCGCTCGGCACTCGATACATGGTCGAATATGTCCTGTACAATCCATCTGTCTATCCTTGTCTGTGAGTCGTGACTGCGTCCGATAGATGTTATGACATGCTTCGAAGCCGCACTTCATCCGATTCGCGCCGTGGACAGGGCTCCTCAGCTTCTAAAGCCCGAGGTCCTAGGCTGTCCCTACTGCACCACATGGGCTACATCTGGTAGAGGATGTCCTAGCGTTTCGGCCAGGGCCTGACTGAATATCATCATTGTTTTCTTATCCTTTTTGCCAAGTGTTGAAGATACAGCAGTCCGCTTTCCCTGTCACACGGGCGGCCAGGCCCTCGAGCGCCAGCAGCTATAATCTAGTCCTCCGAGACCATCATTAAGAAGCACATGCCCCGCTTACCTCGGAGACGCGACATAGTCAGGCCGACTTTCCGGTCACCTCTTTTTGTCTCGTGAGTAGATGGCGCATGAATGTAGTTGACTCATCACATCGCTACGCACGACACGGTACTTAATTCGTCAAACCTGCGACTGTTGCACCCTTGGTGAGGCCACAAGAGGACGTAGACGTGAGCTGTCTCGATATTTGCAGGTATGACAGGTTTGATGCAGCAGATACGCCACAGCGCGCACGATGCGGGCCTTGGCGCAATGCATTATCATGACCCGGACAAAATCAAATCAGTGCCTGCTCACGTACGTGTCCAAGAGTTCGATCCCTTTATCGTGGGATGACTCTGGTCTGTGGACGCGGGCGATCATCTCATGGAACCATGAGAGAGAGCGCTTGTGGCGTTCGCAATCCCGGCGCAATTTCACTCCCGGAAGACGGGACATTCCTTGATACTTTGAGCCTCGGGGCGGGGCTTCTGCGCCATGAAGTCTTTCAAGAGGGCTGATATAAAGAAGAGAGACTCGCACGTATGGGAAGCTCAAGCATGTGCCGCGACGTCAGAGATGCGTGACGCGCGAATTGCCGTGGACGCGTCGAATGACGTGCACGTGACATACTGGGCATTGTGCCTCCGCGCGCCGTTCGCCGTTCTGCCCCCGCCTGCCGACGACCTATCCCCCAAGGCCAAATCTAAGTCCCACAGTAGCCCCTGCTTATGGGCATGGTGCAACCATCACTGTTTATTCCGTCCTTGCTCTGTCGTCAAAGTGTTGTTGCTCGTCAATCACCTATTTTCCTCCGGCACCGTGCTGTCCGTCACAGACTCAGATACTACGCTTCGTCCAGTCCAAATGCCAGCCCTCCAGACCCATCCGGTGAACCGAATCGTGACCCTCAAGGATCTTCACAACGCAGGTTGCTGAGTGGGCAATATGGAGATCAGTTGGCAAACGCGAAGGAACGGCTTCGTGGGTGGTCAGAGCGGACGGCGTCCCAGCTCCGCCAGCGAATAGACCAGTACACGGCCAGCCTGGCTGTTACATTCTCGCAACTTGGGAAGGAAATTAACAAAGTTACTGGATACGGAGAGATAGAGGTGTTGAAGCAAAGGGTAGTCCAGCAGGGTGAGCAGCATGTGCAGTAATATTTCCGAATGTCTGATGTGGAGATAGTCCACTAGAGGCACGCATCGAGGCTGTCAGACGAGCGGCACGCGAAGCCAAAGAGGCGTATGATCGCGCGGTGCTTCAGCGAGCATCCTCGCAGCGCGAGGTGAACGATCTGCTGCAGCGCAAGTCGAGCTGGAACGATGAGGACGTCATCCGATTCACATCCCTAGTGCGCCAGGACCATCTCCACGAGCAAGAGGAATCGCGTGCAAAGATTGGGGCTACACAAGCTGAAGACTCCGTCGAGCGGGAGTTCAGCGAACTCATGCGCGTCATTCTCAACCGATATCACGAAGAGCAGGCGTGGTCGGATAAAATCAGGAGCGCATCCACGTACGGCTCCTTGGCTGTAATGGGCGTGAATATGCTCGTCTTCTTGCTTGCGATTGTTTTCATAGAGCCATGGAAACGACGGAGGCTCGCACAGACCTTCGAGAGGAAGGTAGAGGAGATGTCCGCACAGAATGCGGAAGCGCTTGCGAAGCGGTTCGAAGGGCAGGACCGACTAATGTCGCAGATCATGGAGACGGTCCACTACAACTCACAAGTTCCCGAAGCTGACCAGATGGCTGCGTCACAAACTGTTGTGACGCTGCGCGACAGAACGGAACAGGTGCCTCTTTGGATGAATCTAAAGTCTAACCAGGATGTAGCATGGGCAATGGCTGCTAGTGCTACTGCAGCAGGGTTGATTGGTTGGCTGGCGAGGAGTTATATGGGATGAATATACACCAGCTTCGAGATGAGACGTTGTCCGTATGCGTCCTGTCTCATATTAGAGAGGCAGTCAGACATTGAGACTGCGATAAACACGACAATGTACTCTGAGGAACGCGTCAGCAGTATGCTAACAATGCGGAGTACCGTCACTCACCTCTCCTGTAAGAGTTCACCCCTTGTCTCTGACATCGCACACTCGGACCACGACTCTACGTCCCATTTGCACCAACCCCACCCATCTTTGATCTAACGCAGGAGCATGTGAGAGGACAATTCCAACATGCGTGATCTTTGCCTACATACCTCTGGTCTTTTGTGAGGCGCGAGGATGATCAGCCATCGGCACCTAGTGCTTAGCTCCCAAAGCAGCGCGAACAACTCGGACGGCGTCTCGATGAGATGCAATGCGAAGGAGCAAATAACCATGTCTATGCACTTATTTTTGTCCTCAGGGGGCAATGCATCATCTGGTTGTGTGTTTGGATCGCTACTGAGGTCGGTTGTTACGTCTTCTGTTATTTTACCAGGCATACGGCCTTCGGCGATATCTCGAAAAGAGAGGGTCGCGCAAGCGAGTTTTGTACGACTCTGGTATGCTTCTGCAGTATACTGTGCGGTACGTGAGCACATTGTAACAATTGTTCATTATCAGAGAGCCTTACGGGATCCGCTGCGAGTATGATTGGTCTCGGGTGTTCCGAATTGATGGGCGGCGGACGACACGGTTTCACTGTCTCTTTTCGAGGCGTAACGACCTGGGCTGTCCATTCGACCGGATTTGGCGTTGAGTGAGCGAGAAGCTCATCGTATGTCGTCCGACCAAGCTTCCACCATTCCATGAAGGATAAAGTCACTTCCCCACTGTACCCTGAGGTTACGCTCAGGCTAGACTAGTTGTTGCGTTACTCACCTTCCTACGAGTGTTCCGTCAGTATTGAATACGTTGCGAGACGTGTTGCGACTAACTGACCGCACGCCATGTCGAAGAGTACAAGGTCGTACGGAGGTGCATTCTCTCGTTCTGACGTCCACCAGCTACGAGCCGGAATCAGTACTGAAGAGGAGCTATCAGGGAGTAATTGCCCACCTATTAAACCACAGGAAGAGACAGCTACGAACTCCAGGAAAGTGAGGATTGCGGTATGTCGCGCCCACTTTGCGGTAGTACTGCATCAGTTTTCAACGTGAAGTCCTGTCCCACTCTCTGCGTCTGCAAAACGTACTTCTTCGACGCCATGCTCAGAGTAATTGTCCCTCATCGAACCTTTCAAGTTCCCGGATGCCGACTCACGGTTACCTCGAGACATACTGGTGATAGCCTGAGGAGTGATGAATGGAGCGACGCGGCAGATCACTGTCGCCAACATCAGTCTCGAGGAGTCGGCAAACACCTCGCTCTGGCCCCGTTCTGGCGGGGTTTACATCGAATTACAGCTGAATCACACCAGGACTAGTCAAATCGACTGGTGATAATGACGTCGTTTATCATCAAAGCTCATGAAGGCCTTTCGATCCCCACCTCGTGGAAGACGGAACCTCAGTGCCCATTCTGCCAAATTATTCAAGGAGAGGCACCCGCATTCCGATTGTATGAGGACGACAAAGTCATAGCTTTCCTAGGTGAGTTCGCTGTTACAGTCTTGAGGCGTCCTAGTCTATCAGCGGTTTATACCATGCCCTTTACTAAGATATACTACCCCTCCGACCGGGGCACACGTTAGTTGTGCCGAAGACCCACTACTCGCGGGTGTCTGAGCTCCCGCCGGAATTTGCAGCTGCGGTGGGCGCAACTGTCACGAAAGTCGCGCATGCATTGACGGAAGGTGCAGTGACAGTCTAGGCGAGCGCTGATAACCAGATGCACTAAAACGCGAACAGCTCTGGAAAATACAGGCCTGAATGTGGTTTGCAACCAAGAGTATGCACAGGCAGTGCAGCATGTAAGCAGCATCCACATTCCTAGAATGTGCCTTTCGTCAAAAATTAATTCTGTTGTAGGTTCATTATCACATTATTCCAGCGCCGACAGCTTTTTCGACAGCAACCTCATCCAACGCAGCAGCAGGCGAAGTCGACCATGTTGCCAAGCCATTGACCCAGAAGGAGATGCATCTTAAGGAGTTTCAGAACAGGAACTTGCTGGATGACGACGAAGCACGGCAACTAGTAGAGAAGATCCGTGCCAGACTGTAGAGTAGAGCTGCGGCGACGCAGCATAAGCTCAAAGTTCACAGCTCCTGCTTGCCCTCGTCAATTCATGATAGTTTGCACAAGTTGCACTGGTCTTCGGTACTACTGCGAACAGACGCGCGAGCGTGATAGTTTCTCGTGTGACGAACGCGTTTTGATGTGACATGTCGCGTCAGTGTCGCGTTGGGCTCGGACGCGTCGTCTGGTCATAGCGTACATCTTGCGCACTCCTGCTTTTTCTGCATTATCGCTTTGCAAGACATCCATGGCGACCTTTGACTACGATGATAGCATGGAAGGACCGTCTACATTGCATGACGACCCTCAAACAATAGGCTACGACGATCCACAGTCAGAGCCACTTGACATCCCAGATGACGCACTTGCGGATGACGATGAGCCTATACAGGGTGCAACTGTAATCAGTGATACGAAGAAGGCACGAGAAAAGAAGAAGTTCGCATATGACCCCAAGCGAGAGCCAGGCAAAACTCATGCCCCGCTCTCCAAAGTACGACAGATTACGAAGGCAGACAGGGTGCGCGATGTCTCGCCAAGCTAACAGTAAGACAGTAACGAAATATTTGATACCAGGAACTGCCTGTCGTCCAGAAAGAGGCGTTGTTCGTACTGGCGATAGCAGCGGAAGAGTTCGTGAGGCGGATGGCCGGAGCCGCCGAGCGCATCGCAAAGAGAGATCAAAGAACGACACAGCAAATGCGCGACCTTGGTACGTGACCCAAACATATTGGTCCAAGCTGGAGGGTGACGGAGTCTTTGTCAAGCAACACTCGTCCGAAGAGAAGGCGAATACATGTTCCTTGACGGTGAGTCCGGCGAAACTCACAGAGAACAATAGATGCTAAGGACTCCAGATCTCATCTTGATGCCCCCACTCGAGGAGACCGTCGGACATAAAGGGAAGACCAAGCAGCCAAAGGAGAAGATCGTAGACTCAGCGAGGGGGCCTCTCGACAGATTCGTTGCGAAAGATCCGCGGGACGAAGAGGACCTTGCGGCACAGATAATTGTGAATGAGGACGGTACAATGTCTATGGAGTTGTAAGTATCAGTGACGACTGTGTGTTGAAACCCCCTGGATCTTGTAGACGGTGTTCAAGGAAAGTCATGGTCTATCTGGTTAGTATGGCACAGGCAATAACCGTGAAGCTATTTTGTGGACATGGAAGGACTGCAAATTTATCCTCTAGCCGGCAGTGTTATCCAACCTTGCCCATCAAAAGTTCCCGAGCATTTTAACGGTATGGTCAGGTAGGCGTTTCCAGAGCAATCCAGTTCTTCTCTTATTCACGCGCTCGTCTCTTCGATCGGGACGTAGCCTCAGCTGTGAGAATTGGGCTCATCTACAGCACCTTCAGTGCGTACTCTGGCGGTCTGCCTACAGGCTGTTCATGAGTGCACTAGGCTTGGTCTATGATCATGATTTTCTTGTACCCAGAGGTTTCGGTCTCGCACCCGAATCCGCCCTTGTTGCAGTGGTGAGGCATGACGTCGAAACGTTTGCGTATGCAGACATATTGCCGCCACTGTTGGAGGCCTCAAGCTGAATAATGGACGTGAAAAGCCACTTATATGCAGGCAATCTAGAGCGAGACAGTCCCCACGGGACTGATATCAGCAGTAACTACTATCTTAACTGGGTCTCATGGTGAAGCACCTTTGTCCGCTTATCAAAGTTACTCATCAAGCAGCCCTTGCTCTCGTCACTCCCATCAGACCGATAACGTCGCCACCGTGGCGCAGGCTCACGCCGACAGGACTGTTGCTGCACACTCCACTACAAAGCTGGTGGAAAATACGTACAGAAAATGCGTCCCATGTACTTTTCGGGCTGCATTCATCTCCAGGTGAGTGCGCGACCGAGTATCAGACTTACGTGTTTGGGTTCAGTTCCTAAAGGTTATGAGCCAGCGTTCGGCCTCCGTGAATCTATTCAGCGAGAGATGCTCTTGAGTATCAGGTGCATATTAGTATCTAGCGCTGAGTGCGCCTGGACAGCGCCACAGCCAGTATGTCGTCGATCAAATCCGTCCTGACGTCCACAACCACTTTGCGCTCGATGGACGCGCTCGAAATCGACATTGCTATACTCTTGTAACGCTTACCCCTGTCCGTGCATCTTCCTGGATATACCTACTGCTTTGGAGCGAGTCTTTTGAACTGACGCCTTACCGAGCAGCTGGAAACACACGTCCCCAATAAGATACGCGCGTAGCGGCCGCATGCCTTATAGTTACCGGATAGAAACGACGCTGGTCCAATGTCAAGAGTATTTTCTCGCATGTGGGCAGCAGTGCCGTTGTGCTTGTATTTCGCGCTGCTTTTGGCCCGGCGTATATGAGATCCACGCTTACATCGAATCAGATGCTGGACGACTTCAAGATCTTCTACTTCGACATCGCGCTGGCTGGACACGAGACCATGCTCACCGCTGCGAAGACTTTTGTGAGGCCTGAGGATATTCTCTTCGGGACGGATTTTCCAGGTATGCTCATACTAGAGTTGCAGTAATGCGGCGGCGACTGAAGTACTGAACGTCAACGTGACTGCCAGCCGTCAGCGCTTCAGCACCGAGATGGCCTCATGATTTACTATCAATGTCGACGACTTCCTGGCAAAGGTCAACACTGTTTTGGGTGCTTTGATGAGTGATAATGCGATCAGACTCTTTCAGGAGCTAGCACAGTTCCCGTGTCGCGCAGCCTGAGCTCAAAACGTAGATCAACAGCATACAGTTGCCCTGAACTACTATTTGTGAATGTTCTCCTTTTACATTGCAACGTAGTCGTAGTGGATCAGTTATAGTACAAGTCTCGATGTCCAATATACTATACCGCACCGATGACGGTGCTAACTATCTACAGAAGTAGTTGTCATTGGGAGTTGTTAACCATGAACATTCTGATCTGCTATGACGTCACGGTCCTTGGTGCATCTATATTTGGTATGCCACCTGCCCTTTTTGAAAAATGGCATGCTGGAAGTCGTTGCCGCTGCCGAGTTCTACGTGCTGAGAATATAAGCACCGGGAAAGAAATTGTAACCACGAGACAAAGAAAGTCCTTGTTCCTTCAACGTTTCTCATGTTTGCCCAGATCTAGCATACGTCGATCACTATGCTCATGGCCACTTGTCAAAGCTTTTGGAGTACAAGACGAGGCTCGGGCTATACGTGTGATAGTACACTCATTGCCTACTTATATGAACGCCGGATTCTTGACTGTGGTCTCAAGCTTACCGAGCTCGCGGCGAAATAGCGGCAATCATGTGACGTAGTACCCTGCTCATGATCGGGCTACCGGCGCTCACCCAGGCTGGTAGCTCAGCTCAGCTCACAATACGGTCTCAGCGTTGGGGATATGAGGGTCGTCACTACATTCCATCCCCCTTCTTCCGTTGTTCGTTCGTTGAAATGCAGCCTAGCAGAAGAGCAGGAGCACCTTGTTGTCGCGAAGGCCAATAGGCTTGAAGTGTTCTCTCTACGGCCGGAAGGCCTGCGTCGTGAATGTAGCCTCGAGATATGGGGTCGCATTGTCTCCCTTGCTGCGATACCACTAGATGTGAGCCATGTTAGTACATTATCTCATGCACTATCTGACGATGTGGTCGCAGGATTCAAAGCAGTCAAATCTCCTGGTCTTAACGGACCATCCAGATCCCAAGCTTATTATACTCACTTACGTCGTGGATAACTCCGGGAATTCAAGCATCGTCAGCAAGGAGTTTGTGGACCTGTATGACCGCTATGCGCGGCCGGCTGAGTTTGTCACAGACGTGGCGGTGGATCCGACGGGCCAGGTTGCTGTAGTAAGCTGTTATACAGGCCGCCTGAAGGTTGTACAATTTGAAGACGGAAAGCAGACGGGTGTCCCGTTTGACATCTCGTATGTGAAGCTTCTGAGATGTCATAGAACGCTGTCCGGCTGACTTAATTCTCACAAGCATCCCGGAACTCTTTCTTTTGGCCATGACATTCATGCGAACAGATGCCGATGCGTATACGCTTGGTATACTCCATTACGATCATCAGCAGCGTCTGCAGCTATTATCCCGCGACATTGATATTGCGGACCTGTCTGCTCCTCAGTCCTACCATCTTCCTCCAACTATCCTCTCAACGAGCGTGTTTCCTACGGCGACAACAGTTGAGACTCCTCCTCTCCTTATTCCTGTCCCGCCGTATGCATCTCAAGAGGCGGACGAGGATAGCACCGCAGGTAGTCATCTTGGCGGTGTGCTCATCGTTGGCGGCCGTAAAGTCCTGTTTTTTGAGCACGCCTCCGAGGAGCGTCAGGAAGCGAAGAAAGGCAAGCAACGGAGGGCGTCGAAGCGTATGTCTAGCGGGGATCCTTCCGAAGCCGCTAAGGCGCGGGAGAAAGAGAAAGAGCGGGAGTCGAGGAAGGTGAAACAGAAAGCGAGTGTCAAGTGGCCATGGAGCGAAATCACTGCGTATGCCTGTGTATTCATATTGAAGCTTGATCGCGCCCAGGACTGAGAGATTTGTTCATAGATGGTGCCCCTTGGATGATGATGGTCGAAGGTTCCTCTTGGGTGATGCCTATGGTCGGCTTGCCATGCTCGCATTTGACGAGACGCCGGGTCTTGTCCTAATTCCGGTTGGAGAGGTATGTCCGACTCTACTACACCGATGTCCCTGTCTGATTAGTAACTCCAATTTTATATAGACATCGCCAGCGACTACTTTGTCTTATCTAGCATCTCAGGTTGTCTATGTCGGCTCTCACTTCGGCGATTCACAACTCCTTCGCATACATCCAACCCCCATTGCCAATGTTGATTCTGAGACCCTTCACATACCACTCGGCATATCAAGGGTGTTGCCATCTGCCTTGTCGCCGTCGAACAAGGGCAAGCAGAGGGCTGACTTCGACATAGACAGCGGCGGGGAAGGCAAAGGAGGAAAGGTCGTCGAGGTCAAGGGAACCTATATTGAGGTACTGGATGAGTACCAGAATATCGCTCCTATCATGGATGCCGCCCTGGCCGATTTAGATGGCAGTGGTCAAGTGAGGGATCGCAAAGTTTCACATGTGTCGTTGTATGCTAACGTCCTGATAATTATCTAGCCGCAGATTATAACTTGTTCTGGGGGCCGTAATACGGGCTCCCTGAAGGTCGTGCGTACGGGCGCCGACTTTCAAGAGCGAGCTGTAGTGCAAGGTGTCCCACACGTAGTCGATATGTGGCCTCTGCGAACCCGGTTCGAGGACACGTAAGTGTGTTTGTACTTGCACGGCGTACAACTGACACGCTTACAGTACAGACACCCATCTCGTCACGTCTACCCTCACCGAGACGTGCGTATGGCGCATTGATGGCGTCGATGTCATCACACGTCTCGACCCGTCTCACGATGGGCTCATCGCAACTTCGCCGACACTGGCGATCTCAAATATACCGCGCAGAGTAGCAAACAACAACGGCGGTAGGGTGACGTCATCGTACAAAGACTCATCGCTAGTCGTACAAATCACTCCAGAGAAAGTGCATCTGGTGAAGTACGACGCCGCTCTCGGACTTTTTGCTTCGTCGGGCAAGGACTGGGATGCGAAGCAACAGGGTCGGAGCATCGTCGCAGCAAGCATCAACGCAAGTCAGTTTGTAATCGGCCTGAGTGGAGGCAGGCTTACTTTGTTAAACCTCGGCGAGAACGACGAGTTCCAGGTCTTGAAGTAGGCCATCGTCTTTTTCAGGAGTTTTCGTCTGTCTAACACAGGACGGGTATGCAGATCTCGAGACTTTTCTGATGTTGCGCATGGTCCTCTCGAGATTTCAGCAATCTCGTGTCACCCCTTTGACACGAGCAAGAAGTTCGCAACCTACATCGCGGTATCGTTCTGGGGCACGAACCGAGTCGCCATTCTATCACTCGAGTCCGCCTCGTCTTACCTGAACACGCTCTGCGAGACCGACTCACTTTCCTCGCTACCTCGTTCCCTTTTACTGTACAACTTTGGCAGCGGACGTACCCGTAAAGACGTCGATTTCCAGCCACATTTACTGGCGGGCCTGGCGGACGGGACCGTGGTGTCCTTCATCTTCAAAGATAACGATTTAAAAGACAAGAAGGTCTTCGCCCTAGGGAATGCTCCCGTCGCTTTAACAACGTGCACGGCAGATGGAAAGACTTCAATCTTCGCGAGTGGCAGCAGAGCGTCTGTGCTGTATTGGGATCGACAGAGGCTGCATCAATCACCTGTCATGCTCAAGGTCTGTCGCTTCCAAGGCTTCAGGGGATATTCCTTGACCAGTCTGCGTAGGATATGGCTAGGGGAGCAAGTCTGAACTCTGCGGCATTCCCATCCTGCCTGGTCCTTGCTACCTCCTCATCTCTGACGATCGGTAACGTGCGCGGTGTGGATAAGATGCAGATCCGAACAGTGAGTATAATTTGTGTATGGCATGAGTAAGTAGTACATCTGACGATCTGCCAGGTGCCATTAGGCTTAGACAATCCGCGTCGGGTCGCATACCATGCAGGACTCAAGACTCTTGGTGTGGCGTGTACGCGAGCAGCACCGCCTCGTATTGCTGAAGCGGAAGAGAGACTAAGCTCTTTCAAGTTGTTCGATGATGTCACCTTCACAAGTCAGTTCTTGCTTACGGTGCATGTTGATCGAAGACTTACAGAACGTCTAGATCTTGCTTCATTCTACTGTGATCCGGATGAGGAGGTGGCATCTGTGCTCGCATTGCCTACTGCCGGCGCTAGCGATAAACCCTCGTTCTGCGTTGGCACTGTCAGAATTCATCCGGACGAGCGAGAACCCTCAAAGGGTCGGCTGCTTCTGTTCTCATTCTCTCCCCAGCAGGACACCGTATCCGCCATCAATCCGGCATTGATATTAGTAGCTTCGGCAACTGTTGACGGTTGCGTCTACCAAGCGGCATACGTGCATGGCCTGATTGTCGCTGCAGTGAATTCGTCGGTATGTAAGACTTGCAAATTCTATTGCTTTCCACTATTCACGTTAGACGCCTAGGTCATTGTTTTCAGGACAGAGATTGTCAATGGATCGTCGATGTCTTTCCATAAAATAGGAGAATGGAATCATAACTACACGGTGACGTCCCTTGTGGCTCAGGACGATGTTGTTATCGTCGGAGATGCCATCTGCTCCATCTCAATGCTCAGGATAGGCGAAGGACGTCCATCGACCATCGCAAGGGACTATAGTCCTCTCTGGCCCGTGGCTATCGAAGCGATTGGCAAGGATGCCGTGATCGGAGCGAATGTGTGTGCATGTCATTTTCGCTTATATTACACGTCGCCTGATATGTTTCTACAGAGCGATTGCAACCTCTTCTCATTTGCCCTCCAACGTGATCCTCGCCCAACGGTAGACCGCCAACGTAACACTTTGGAGAGGGATGGCGGGTATTATCTTGGAGACGTCGTCAACAAGTTCCTGCCTGGTATGCTGGTTGTATCGTACCTGCGCCTAGCACTGACACTGTCTTTTAGGTGGCCTAGCTATGGCTGACTTCTCGGGTGACGCTCCCATCAAGCCTCTTCATTTGTTCTTCACATCTACTGGTCGGATTGGTGTCATTCTTAACATGGCCGACCATATCGCGTTGCAGATGACCGCTCTGCAGCGCAACATGGCGAAGAGCATAATCGGTCCGGGTGATGTACATCATCCCAGGTAAGATGAAGATCACTTTCGTTCCTGTCGTGCATTGACATCTCATTCATACAGATGGCGTGCACCGGCGAATAACAAGGGGCACAGCGACGCTGAGCCTGCCTTCGGCTTCTTAGATGGCGACTTCGTCGAGCAGTATCTCACTCTTCGTGATACTGCATCATTTTTGAGCGGCGAGTCAGAAGCGGAGCGGGTTACGATGCCTCATGCACAAATCACAGCTGTATTGGAGAGACTTCAGAGTTTACACTGATAGAGTACGAGAAGGGACTTATACTACGAGAAGTCCATAGCGATAGTGCAATGTATCATGACGGGTTATAATAATGAAGGTCAGAAGTGCTGATCCAGGATTGCCTCATGTAGAATATTTGAAAAGGGTATTTGTACTAACGAGAGAGCAAGTATGACGTCAAGAGATTGTAGGGAATGGTAAGTCCGTCCTGCTCCAGATCTGATTGCTTAGGCGCGAAGAAGAAACCAGAAATCAGAACAAGGTAACTGGAGAGGTTTTCAGCCAGGGTGACATTGTACACAACACTCATATCTCACCTCAAAATAAGTATACTTCCCCGGTGGTAATTGGCCTTGGCCTCAATGTAGGTGTATGTCAACAGGAAGACCGACAAGATGATGACGACCACGTCCCATCGCGGGAAAATCAACCTGCCACCTCGTGAGATTGGCGACAGATCTAACGATAGTAAGGCTTACGTGAATGTGTCTGCTACCGAACCCATCTTCTCCGGCGCATACCAGGCGGAGAACGCAACCATGGCAGGAATCTGCAACAAGCAGACTTGTAAAGCATAGGCCGATCCAATTTCCATACTGCAAATGATCCGCAGTTAGTATGCATCCCCCGCTATCCAATTCCTCGGACAAACCTCAAAGCAATATTGTTGTTCAGAGCAAAGGAGATCGCGTTCATGAACTCCGTTGTGTTTGGTACCAGCGCGAAAAGTGTCACTCCTAAGAACTTCTCATCGATACCAGAGCCATCCAGGACAACATCCACGACGTCAACAAGCAATTCTAAGCTTCGTGTTAGTGCTGCATCACCATCAACTGAGTGCGAATGCGTACCTGCAATAATGGCGTAGAGCGCTGTGCATGCCAATAAGACACTAGCACTAGTCGTCCGACTCCAGGATGGCGCGTCATGCCCTCCATGACCACCTGCTGCCGCCTCAAGTTCCGTCGCAGAGATACGCACCCTAGCGGGTGAACGCGAGTGGTGTTGCTGGTGCCTCAATGCGCTCACTGTCGCGACGGCGACTGCCCTTGTGAAATCATCCGTAGTCATATTAGCCGGTAGAGACGTGGGTTGCAAGCCAGTATCCTTGATGGCGTGGTCGACGGTTTCCATGAGGGGCGTAAGCCCCTGTGTCTGTATGACCGGGGGATTAGCATAGGAGATGCGTCTTCCGGATGACGATGCAGGAAGTTGTGTCGAACTAGTTGCAGACTGCGACTGACTCTGAGGAGCTATGAAGGAGGAGTGAGTCGGAGTCAAGCTCCTGGATTCGGGGACGCTGTCGACGGTAGTGACAATGCTGGGCTTGTGCTGCAGCGAGTGCGAGAAGCGCTGTGTCGACTGACCATGTATTCCAGGAAGAAGTCTGTGATAGACCGATAAACGATTCTGGCCACTTTGTGAAGGGAAATCCATGTGCTGCAAGAGCTGCTGAGGATTTTGCCAGATCTGGCTTGCGTGTGTCCGAAGCGAAAACCATAGGCCGATGAGATACGACTGATCGCGATGGTCAGCGACACTGATGCTATTTCGCCTGCCAGAACGCAGCTTACGAGCAGTAGGATAACAGCGCAGAAGTACATCAACGTCTTGACAGTGGACTGATAGAAAGGATCATCGACAGGATCGGGATGTTTGTAATAGCAGAATTGACATGTCCATGGATTGCTATTGCCATCTGTCGGGCAGCCGTCGCAGATGAGTTGGAACTAGACCACGCATACCAGTTAGAGCTAGCATCACGATGATTGTGTGATCACTCACGCTACCGTAAATCTGATAGAACAAAGTGGGAGCGAGTGTACCGATGAACGCCATAATCAACAACATGCTGGTCACGCCAGCACTCTTCGCATTGAATTTCTGCTCCTTTGTCCTGAACGCGCCGGTGCACATACTTACGCCGGGCATTAGCAGCACACCCGCTAACAGGCTGCCGACAATAGAACCCTCCACCAGGTGTCCCTTGCCTTGCGTAAGTGCGATCGAGTATAGGATGACCTCAATGACGGAACCGAAGGTCGCGTTGATGACGGCACCCATACCGATCGAGGACTGTGCCGAGATGGACGCAACCGCCATACCGATGAAATATGACAGCGGGATAACGCTGAGCAGACTCATGACGAAAATGAGCGCACGCGATGTCAGAAACGCGAGGACCGCGGGCACATGCTCTCCACTATTCTCCTTCCTCTCCGCCAAATGCAGAAGGATGAAGCCATCGAAAATGACGAAGAAGACAATCGGCATTAGGTTCACAAAGAGGATATTCACACCACCGACGGTGTACTTGTAGTATTTCCAGCCAAACGCTTTGTATGTGCACAGCAGGACGGTGGACGTAGGCGATCCGAACGGTGCTGTCTGGCCCGCGGCAAGCCTGGCAGGTTTGTATGAGACGGGAGTGTTGCCAGATGCTGCCCCGCCTTCCCGATGCTCCGCGACAGCCACCGCAGGGGCTGCGCAGAAACGGATGCGTGTGGGCTGCTCAACTAAGTATCTGATAAGAGCCCAGTTCAACCTCGCCATGGGGATGGTGAAGACGAGGGCCCAGCAAATGACAGAGACAGTGAGCATGAGGGGGGCAATGAAGCAGGTGAACAGAATCCGAAAGACCAACTTCCCCAGCCAGTCGCTGAATTTGCCTTCCGAGATGCCAATAGAGTATGCTAGAGGCGGTGAGATAGGCGTGGACTGGGTAGCGCCGTATGATTTGGATGGCTTGAGCCTGGAACCTGTCGGCCTTCCCAGTAACGCAGTGGTAGCGGTCGATGCCGCTGTTCCTGGCACATCGTTCCAAGAACTAACTTGAGGATGCTGAATCGTGCGAGGAGTGACAGTCGGAGGAGCAGACGTCGTGACATTAACTCCAGGAGTCACCGTGTCATGGCTAGATTCGGAGACATCCCCTCGGGGAGTAGATTCCGTGTCACTCTCCTCGGACACCGACGGTTGGTGCGTACGTTCGGCCTCATCCTCGTCGGGATGTTCAACGATGGTGTCAGCTCCGGCCTCCTCATCCTCTGCGGGTGAAGAGCCAACGTCGCTTTCCACATACTTACCGAACGGCCAGGCGATATACCATCCAAGGCCGAACACGAGCGTCGAATATTGCTTGCCACCTCTTGGGACAAGATAGAGGACACCAGACACAAGAAAGCAGCATATAGCGAGCCACCAACCGAATATGATCGTCCAGAGGATGTTCCCTGGCAGTAGATGGCGCTCCGCCTGAGCGGAAGGAATGGAATGCAGCGCCTGATCGGCATAGCGAGTCACGGACCTCGACTTCTTGTACAGCGCAGGTTTCCAAATGGGCAAACCAAAGGGATGCTCGACATTGATGAGCGACTGCCGGTCTCTGAGCGTTATCGGGTCGTCTTCTCGGAGCGAACCTGGCTCGTCCTCCTCGTCTCCGTCGTGATGAGCGTGCTCCCCGTCTTCTTCCACAATGACATTATCGCTGTCATCCTCCTCCTCGGCCTCCTCGCCAAGTATCTCTGATTCCTCGCCGTACCCCCGCGCAGTCGCATGCGAACTGGTGATACTGGTGCTCCTGCCTGGCCGACGTCTCTTCGAGTTCGAGGAGGCATTCCGCATAGAATGTGTCGTGAGGCGCGGCGAGACGGGTCTGGACGTTTCTGGGAAGTATGAAGTACCCTGGTGGTGGTGACGAGGGGTGTCCGGTATGGACCACTGCGACCCGCGACTTACGCTGCGATGGAGGGGCAGGCGACCGACAAAGGTGGACGTGGTCGGCGTCACTGCAGGCGTCGCCGCGGGCGACGCAGCGCCCTCAGACTCCGGGTCTGGTATGTTGGACATTGGCGTCGTGGACGGCAGTGTGAACGACGCGCAGGTAAAGTGACGCCGTCAAGTCTCGACGGACGCAGTCCGAGCAAGGCTCAATATAGCCAGATCACATGACAATACCATACCGTCCAATCACAACGTGAGACTCCGAAGAGCCGGCTGAACTCTGGCGTATGCATGAATATTCAGAACAAGCGTTAAAAATCTGAGGTGGTATCGTAGACTCGAGGTCATTATACAGGGGGGACTATCCAAGTAAGCTAAGAATACTGATAGCAGCGCATCAAACAAATCCACGGGCTATATTATAATCGTAAGTAATGAGCGGACATCGACATGTACAGTCGCAGTCGTCCAGCAGCGCAACGCCAACTTGCCTTTGCGCCTGCCTTCCGTTTCCCGGTCATTTGCGCATAACCTTCTCACGCAGCTCCGCACCTTTGAGTCTGGCACGCAGATACTCCAACCGTGCCTCGTATCGTGCAGTTACCTCCGCCCGCCGTGTCCGAATATCAACTAGTTCGGCCTCGATTGCCCTGATATCATCGTCCTCATTCATGATGCGACTGCTGTGCATACTCGCTGTGGGAGACAGCGTGTCGCTGCCCGCGCCAGTCCACCTTGAGTCTTCCGTGACCGAGAGACGATGTCCCATTGGGGGACTCTCGGCTTCGGCGACAGTGGCTAGAGGCAGATGTGCAGAGCTCTTCGTCAGGTTCACGCTTGAGCTGCTCGCTAGCCCGAGTTGTGATGACAGGCCTGGTAGAGTGCCAATACCGGGTCTGCCTCGAGACGACATGGACGACATTGACCCTTTGCGGCTGACCGATTTGTGCTGGGATCCTAGTGTGGCAGAAGATGGAACGGGCGGAATTCGACGGTCAGACGGAGATCGTTTCATGGAATGAGTCGTCCGTATAGAGCCGCCGGAAACAAACGACATGGCGTCAGGGTCCCTGGCACCACGCATCGATCGTCTCTCACTGGCGGTTGGCGACAGGATATTTTGAGAAGTACTGAGCGGTATTGGGGGACGCATGTGTGGACGCCTTGTACGCCCTGTCAGCGTACTCAACTCGAGACCGTTGAACGCGTCCAGGAGGCGTCTGCCCTCCGCTTCCACTAGTTCAAGCTGTGTGCGGATGTCTTTGGATGTTTCAAGGTCATCATCATTTGGCAAGCCGTCCAGGAGCGCCAAGTGTGCGCTGGTATCGACTGATCTCGGCGACCCAGGAAATGCAGAGGGAGGAGCCGACGAACCGGACCGCTTACGGCCCCTTCTAAGAGACGTACTCCGAGTACTGAGGGTCATGAGACGCTCGTCGGTGGAAGCGCCAGCAACAGTGCGGCGGGATCGAAGACGAGAATGATCCCGGAGGGACGAGTCGCTGGTTTGGCTTGAGATTGTACGAGGTGTCGTGCCATTGCGCTCTGTGGTGGATGCCTTCGAAAAGACACTCATGGTATCACTTGCTTGTGGATCATTGGGAAGAGACACTATGCGCCTGCTAGTCGCCCTGCGTAATAGGCTGGTGACTGTAGAGGATATCGACTTCTTCGACTGTAGCGAGGAGGTGCGCGAAGATTGGAGGTGATACTGGGACGACGAGCGTCGGTCATGCGAAGAAGAAATTGAAGCTACCAGGACTGGTAAGCGAGCGTGTCCCTCGTTTCAGGTAGAATGGAAGCTCACTGCGTAAGTCGGCATTCACACGCATAGTGTTGTTCATAGGTACAAGAGGTGTCTCTGTGGGCACTGAGGAGCCAGTCGTGAGCCTCTCGAAAAGGTTTTGGCGAAGCAGCCGGTACTCTTCGTCGCTTCCGACTTTATGAGACGTTGCCAGAGATTATAAGCAAGAGCACACTCACCTGAGAAGACCCTCTGCATTCGCCGTTGCCAGCTCGTTCAGTCGCTGGGCAAGTGTAATCCTGTGATGCATTAGATATATGACGTGGCATCGCCAATAGTAATACTGACGTGAGGACGTCTGCGGACGAACGAGGGTTGGTAGCCTCGTCGACACGATCGTCATGTTGTGGGCGAGACGCGGACGTTGAGGTGCCTGCCCAATGCGAGTCTTTCGAGACACGAGGCCTGGAGGTCGAAAATGATTGCTTTTCTACATAAGGAGCGTGAGGTGAAGCGAAGGATGTTGGTGAATGTGAGTTCGATAGTGAGTCGCCGTCAATGTCGCGCTCCTTGCCCTTGCCCTTGCCGTACTGGGGAGACCTTCAGTATAGCAAGTAGACCAGACGAATAGATCCACCCACGAATCTAGAGCGTAAGGCGCGCAGAACATTGCTTTCATCTTGAAGATTGCTGTCGAAGTGCTCGGCCCTCCTCGAAGAGAAAAACCCCATCACTATCAGCACTTCATAATGGCTGAAGCAATGTATCATGAGGTCCAGATGCCTCATGTCACTTCATGATAGGGTTAAGGTTGTGTCTCTTCTAAGCCCAAAATGGGGTTATGGCAAGATTGGTCACAATATCAATTCTGAACTCGTTGGTTGCGCAATCATGTATGGACACACAATATTTTGAGCTCTTCACAGGTTTGACGTTTATTGTGAGACTCGATGCCCGAATACTGGGGTTTTACATAAGAACTGCAACTTCTACTGAGCCCTCAGAGCGAAGTTCATTTCCGTCTTAGATTAGATTAGATGGTTATCACGCATTTGTGGCCTCGATCGTGTCACAATCCCCGTCGCGTCATTCCGTGGCCTCAAAACTCAGGGCGCTCAGACGCGTCGCGGTTACGCCGTTTCCACCATCCTGGCATTATGGCGTTGACCTCCACGACCGTTCTCAATCCCAGGACGACCCATTACGAATTCCTCGGCCCTCCTGGTGCATTGCTTGTGACCGTTTTCGTTCCCATCACAGCATATGCCCTTTACTTCGGATGTTCAGAAACCTCAGGTGGCTGCCCGCCTCGAATTTCCTACCCGGCGGTCATTGACACCTTAAGCGATCCCTCTTTCTGGAAAAGTCTCTGGGATACGCAGGCAGCACTGATCTACCTGGGCTGGTATGCATTCTGTGTTTTGGCGTGGGCAATCCTTCCTGGAGACTGGGTAGAGGGGTCACAGTTGCGCGACGGCGGAAAGAAGCTGTACAAAATCAATGGTGATTTTGAACACAACAATCTTGACCCTACATCATCTAATCCATCCCTAGCATTCTCAACATTCCTGCTTACGCTAGGACTCACTTCTGGTTACATCTGGCGTTTCGGGCCAGAGTCGTTCACATTCCTCTATGACAAGTTCATTGGATTCGTCACGGCTTCGCTGCTCATGAGTGTAGTACAAGCGGCGGGATGCTACGCTGCGTCCTTCCGTCAAGGCGCACTTCTCGCCTTAGGTGGCAACAGTGGCAATGTGATCTACGACGTACGTTTCTCATCACATGTGGCTGAGGATGTTTAACCAACAACATGCAGTTCTTCATTGGCAGGGAGCTGAACCCCTCCATTGGCTCCTTTGATATCAAGTCCTTCAACGAACTCCGTCCCGGCCTTATTCTGTGGGTCCTGATCGATATCAGTATGGCATGTGAGCAAGCCGTACGCCGTGGTGGCAGCATTACCGACTCGATGGGATTGGCGTGCCTGTTCCAATTCTGGTATGTGGCCGACTCATTATACAACGAGGTACGTGCACGCACATCGTGAAAGCATGGCTGCAAAGTTCAGACTACTGCATAGCCTGCGATCTTCACTACAATGGATATCACAACCGACGGGTTCGGTTTCATGCTGTCTGTCGGGGATCTCACCTGGGTGCCCTTCGTGTACTCGCTACAAGCGCGCTACCTGGTCTTCAAGCAGCTGGAGCTGGGCCCTATCTGGACTGGAGCCGTCGTCTCGGTGAACCTGCTTGGCTATTGGATCTTCCGCGGAGCGAATGGCGAGAAGAACGATTTCCGCAACGGCTACAACCCGAAGAGTAAGCCCTCTTCCTGGCTGTCTACTGTCAGCTGACATTAATTGTGCGTGCGAAGACCTCAAGTACATGACCACCGAACGTGGCTCGAAGCTCCTTATCTCTGGCTGGTGGGGGTGGCTGCAGCACCCCAATTATCTGTAGGTCGCATGCTGACATGTGTTCCGTGCGGTGGTCTGACGGTGCTTCTAGCGGCGACCTCGTGATGGCTCTGGCATGGTCCCTTCCCACTGGCTTCGAGACACCCATCACCTACTTCTACGTGATGTACTTCTTCGTGCTGCTCGTGCACAGGCAGATGCGGGATGACGAGAACTGCAAGAAAAAGTGAGGCAATCCGCTCCCTGAGAAGGCTCATCACTGATCGTCTATCTGCTTCGCAGGTATGGCAAGGACTGGGAAAAATACACGACCCTTGTGCCATATCGTATCATTCCCTACATCTACTGATGTTTCAAGTGTCTTCACTGAACAGTCTGTTGTCGCCGCCTAATTCCTGGCTTGTCTTTTGGTGTCATGATAGTAATGAGGTTCCCTATTTGGAAGACGTGTATTGACAGTCTCCACGGGTCCAGAGTTAATAAAAACGGCGGTATCATCCATGTCTGGCCTCGGAAGACTCCCTTTTCACGACGCATGTATTCACGCTCTTTGGGCGGCAGTGTGCAAATGGAGGCGATTGAAGGTATGACTGGCAGTGTTTCCCATTCTCCGGCAACGGCAAAGGTACGCTTAATACTTGACAGCCCACCTTTGACCACACATTCCCATGTTCAACCCGGGGCGTGGCGCATCTTTCTTCAGCCCCTGCTTGTGTGCTGTCCAGACATGGACGGGCTTCCTGGATTATGCTAACACAGGCTCGATACAGAACCTTTTATCCTCAAGATAGGCAGACTGGGAGGACATGCTTTAGGATGCTTGGTCGCATTCGGATATATCACATCATGACATAATGAGTCCTATACTCGTTACACATCGGGAGCGGTACGTGTCGATACATTGCAAATGGAATAATGATAGATCCTAGGTATGGGCTCATTCAATGTCAGTAGAGCATGAGCTGTTCCGACGGATAGCAAGGTCAGAACGACACAATGATCTTCTTCCCGCTGTAGAATCGTTATACGATGTTTTGTTACACTGTTTTAGGCAACAGCAGCTCAGACAGCGCCAGAGGTCGATGCACCACCCTTGGACTATACCCCGGGGATCTTTCACGCAAATCGCCAGCCAAGGACACAGCATGGTAATCCGACACACGTACTGAAATGATTCTGCGTAAGTCGTCATGTCAATTTGTAGTCTTTTAAATAGATTGGTGCTCCGCAAACTCAGCAGCGAGCACGTCAGCCTTCGTCATGGAGTGGATACTTACCCCCGCGGAGCCTGCGCAACTACGCTGAGGCGCCTCCGAAGTTGGCCGAAGACCGAACTCTGCGCCGGGTTCGCAGGGTGCGACGTCCCCACAAGGGCAAGACACTCCGCGCCTGCAGTTGAGCATCGGCCTCGAGTACAGGCACAACATCATAACATTTCCTGGCATACTGTGCCTCCCCGGGTAGTCGGCAGACCCCCCAAGTCGGCAATTTCATAGTATCTCCCTCCACAGTACTCGATTACCTTCGTGCTTTTGTATAGACATAGGTTTTCGTATGCCTGCTTTCATTTCCAGCTTGAACGAAAGCGAACGGTGCAGCAGTTCTGGAGTCCCTTCCTGAGGACCAGCTCAAGCCGTTGTCACGCTGGTGTACGCCTCGGTTGTAACAGCTTGTGTCGGAGTTTCATTTTCCGATCACAAGCGTTGGCTAAGCGGACCTTGAAATATCACGCGTGATGGATCGTGTACGGTTGGCGGGTGGGCGCAGGTCTAACTTCGTGCCTCAGCCACTGATCGGGTCTTGCCGGGGTCCTCAGAGTGACTAAGTTGTAACGTCTAGTGACGGTAATGGTCTATATATTTTCCCATTATCGATACTGTGTGTGATATCCGCGCTTATATCATGCTTACATAAGATACCTTTGGCAAGCAAATCATCCATTGGAATACCAAAATGGAGTATGTACCTAAGACCGTTATCATGATAAGATGGCTGAGCATATGGTATCAAGAAATAATTGGGTTGCGTTTACTTGGCGTGTCGTACACAACTTAATGTGCCAGCCTGTATATGTGCAACTTTACTAATATTCTCAAGCACATCATGATGCACAATTACTATGGTATTTGACCGGCTATATTTACTCAAATTGTACTTTAGAAGGAGAATGTACAAGGCTAGAGGGAGATATATATGGAGTTGAAAGATGTGTATATTTACAGACTCGAAGCAGGACCTTACGTAATCGGACATTGGCATAGTACACTTTGCGCTGTCGCACCTCAAGCCTTCAGATCTCAGTGCTTGCATATTATTCCTGAGAAGCGAGTAACTCATTTATTTGTATCATATGGCGCGAATACTGCTCATACCTTGAGAATATAGCATAGGTCTCCAAGCATCTATCACTCAGTTATGGTTACATAAGCGCCCCATCTCCCATGCCGCCGATGCCGTCGAGCAGAATTCAGCCCTTGTTTAAGTTACGTAATGGTCTGTCTGAGGCTCTGTCACGCTGAGATCTATCACGGGGTACCACACGAGGCAGGACCCCATATTTAGTTACCATATCTTGACCTGCGCCCACCCGCCAACCGTAATCGTGATGGATGTGTTACTTTTACGTGACTGCCGACTTGGGGGGTCTGCCGACTACCCGGGGAGGCACAGCATCGGATGAGGCGATCCTGGCCGCTATGCGAACCGGGGTCTCAGCTGACCGCTAAGCACTGAGAGGGTTGTCTCGTACCCATCCCCCCGTATCCGCACCCCACCACCGCGAAAAGGGGGTCTGGGGCAGTTAGATAGGCGCACCCCCCCTGGATTAAGCGCCCTACAAGCGCCGGAATGTAACGGTCACAGTAGGCTTCTGGTACCTAGAAATGATGCGATCTTTGATCGCGTTCCAAATCCGGTACTCACACCTAGCAGGTCGTGCTCGAGGAAGTGTCAACAAAGGCATACCTGAGCTTGTAAAATACTTGAAAGGCCACACAAAAAATATCTATGCAAAACTCAGCCTGTAATTCTATGACCAAATGAAGTATCATGTGGAAAGCATCATGATGAAAGCTGCAACTTCTCCTTTCAGTATCTGTGGCATCCTCATGATGTTACTGGAGGGGTATATCTCATGAAATACTTAGGTTGCTGGTGGATATAGTATGTGGGGCTTATCTAAGATGCTTGAAACAAGTAAACTTGAGATTCTGTGGCAGACCACAATGTAGCGTCCACCAGTCTCGAGCACGACCTGCTAGGTGTGAGTACCGGATTTGGAACGCGATCAAAGATCGCGTCATTTCTAGGTACCAGAAGCCTACTGTGACCGTTACATTCCGGCGCTTGTAGGGCGCTTAATCCAGGGGGGGTGCGCCTATCTAACTGCCCCAGACCCCCTTTTCGCGGTGGTGGGGTGCGGATACGGGGGGATGGGTACGAGACAATGAGAGGGCAATAGATCCAGAGAGGCTAGCCGATAATGCACGAGTGAGACTTGCTTCGTTTTGTCAGGTGCCGTCCCGAAGGCCTCGGGATTCATTTGTGCGCATAGCTCTGACGTCCGAGGCCGGGCACCGATCGGACGCGGTGTGAAAGACAATCTGGGCCTGGTCTTGAGCGCTGAGCTTGGAATCTCATTCGCACTGCTAACTTCACGAATTGTATGTGGATACTACGCGGATGCTTCTCACTGCAAAGGGCGGTTTTGGCAGCTTCGGCGTGCAACCTCAAAATGCTGACAGTAATCGTCTAGCCCTGCGACCTCATGTACTAAAGAGGCGATGCTAAGGCAGCGGTGACTGCAGTCCGCGGCCCCATGCCCATCGCAGGCAGAGACGTCCCGAGAAGCGCTGCCGATCGACCAGAGAAGACGGTGGTTCGCTCTAGACGAATATAGAAAATTCTGGAGAACAGGCGGCTAGACGCAACGCGCAGCTCCCATGACACAGCAGCTTCAGTTCCGTCTGCACAACATTACGCCGACCACGGTTAATGAGAGCGGTGCAGAGATATTGATGAACATTGGCCGTGCAGATGAGCCCCTTTGAACGTTGAGGGAGTCGAATGCGGTGCGGGAAGGTCATGCGAGGGACACCCTACGAGGCCTCGAGCGGGCAACATGCCGCACCCGTGGAGCGGATAGCGGATCGCAGGACAGATCGGGACGCCAAGGCGCTCAAGGAATTGATGAGCAAATGCAATCCGGCCGCTGCCGGCATGCTGCACCCGGCGCGACAGCCCTATATAAGCAAGCCCGCTCCGCGCTGTGTTCCCCAGCTGAGCTCACCCAACTCGCTTGCAAATCCCTTGCACACTCACGACCAACGCTTTACGAGATGCCCATGAACAAGTTCACGACCTTCTTCCTTGTTTCCCTGCTTTCGATCTTCGCTGTTGTCACTGCGTTCCCCGTTCATGTGGCGCGTGACGTCTTTGTACCCCCTATCACCTCGCCCAATGCGAGCACGGTATGGTACGCGGGCGAGAAGTACAACGTCACTTGGTAAGTGTCTTGGTGGTGTGCATGTCCAGCCTCTTCTCACTAGCGCTTGCAGGGAAACCGCGGGTGCCCCCGTTAACATCACCAACAAGTACGGCCGCATTGTACTTGCGACGAATGGCCTCCAGGACTACGGTAAGCTTCCGGTTAATTAATGCTCAGTAATTATAGGACTCATGTGTCGCATCTCAGAGAACCCAATTGCTGCCAACTTCTCTATCCTCCTCGGTAGTTATGAGGTGACCGCACCCAACGTCACCACGGGGAATGAGTATGCCATTGTCCGTGAGTAGCTTAATCTCCCTCTCATCACAGTATCAGCCGTGCTTACTGTTGATTTCAAGTATTCGGCGACTCCGGCAATTACAGTCCCCAGTTCACCATCATCAATGACGAGGCTTAAGACGCAGTAACTATGCGTATGCATAACGATCAATTGCAGGATTCGCAGGAATCCTAGGACAATGCTTCATCGGACTAATGTGCTGTGGACTTATGCTCTGACGGTCACGCACGAACTTTTGGACAAACTTTAGTGACACGGACTTACTAAAGTAGTACATCATGGTTAATAGTGTTCAGTCGTGTATAATGTCGACGTAGGGTGCTTCCAATATAACGGGCCACTCAATTCCTGCATTACATCTTTGAGTCTGCCTGATGATGATGATGGAGTGTTTTTGACACGTAACCAAAAATATTGGTTGGGCATGAAACACATTTGTCCTGAGACGAGAGTAGATACGAAGATACACAAACGATTACGAACACTTCGAGACTTCATGCTTCGGGGAAAGAACAGATGAACCGATTGTCATCCATGTCCGTATGAATTTAGCAACGCAGACTAGGAGGGAAGTGCTCTGGGGTTGTCTAATACAGGCATCAAATGTGGGCATACTACGTCGAATCCTCTCACACATATGCGGTTTCCAGTGTCATCACCAGCAGCATCAAGGAACGCATAACACTCAGACCCTTTGATCGTTGTACTGATAACTGTATTTCATTCGGGGCACCCGTGACAGAACTGAAGAAGCAGGGCAACGAAGGAAGCAACTCCGCCATAACCTCATTCTGAAACAACCACTCTTGCCAAAGACGGTGAAGACGATACCTAGAAGTGTGGTAATCAGCATTTTGGACGTTGATAGAAAGAATCCAATAGATGGTGAAAATAGAATAATGTCTCAGTAAAAAATTGTCGTCACATCCACCTTGGTCATATTCGCCAAGGCGAATTGGGCTCATTAAATCATAATAGAATCATCGACAGCGATTTGTATACGCGCATTAAATGGATATGGGTACTCACCAACATTCTTGCTCAACATACCCATACCATAGTGAGTACTCCTACCTTCAGAAGCGTCCAGCACCCGAGGGGTCATACACCGTATGAAATCCGCTACAAAATAGCAACGAACCCAGCAGGCAGCGACAGGGAATACAAGGAAGACGAATGAGAAGAAAAAACGGCCTCGACGAGGCTTTATGACTTTTTGAGCGCCGTCTGATCGCGGGCACGTGACGCTACGCGCTCGTCGCGTCCCCATGTTCTTTCCACGGTTCACATCCCAACATAGCGCGCCTACCGCGGCGCACGACGCTCTCCGATATACCCTGCAATGGCGACCTCATCCTCCTCCTCAAGCTCCAGCAAGTTCACGCGCTCTGTGCCATTCACGCCGAAACGACCCTTCTCAGCCTCTAGCGATGACCTCACGAACACCGGCCGCATCCCGCGATCGACGACCCCCAGCCTCCTTGGTTCTGCGAAGAAGTTCAAGGCTGCTCTGTCCACGGAGTCTCGCACGAGACACGTTAGCAAGCCCAGACCCAAGCTGGCCTCTGTGCCTGGCACGCCTACGAAGACGGACGGGTCGAGCTCCTCTGGTTCGAGACCTAAGACGCCGACTACACCACGCAGAGGGGCAGAGAGCCCGCTTCCTTTTCCGAAGATGAGCGATATGGACGTCAGTAGAGTAGACCCGGAAGAGGCTCTGGTAGACTTCCAGACTGTGGAACCGGGCGATATCTCCGGTGAGATCGACGAGTCCGCCCTGGCGGACTACGGCAAGGAAGACAAGGTTCTCGTATCCATAAGGTAGGGATGTTGGCGAACGGTATATGTAGCACAGCAGCTGCACACTGTATACAGGATCCGGCCCACTAACGCAACATCGGCATGGCAAGTCGCCGACACCACTCCAAAGAGCATCAAGCTCGACCCCCAATACGCTAAGACGACGGCCAACCCTCCACAAGATTTCCGGTTTGATGAGGTTCTGACAGGCTCTGAGAATAAGCCTGTGTACAACGCGGTTGCTCGTAGCCATGTCTGCGCCGCCATGGATGGTTACAACTCAGTCATATTCGCCTATGGGCAGACAGCAAGCGGCAAGACGTTCACCTTGGTATGTGCCAAGCCCCAGCTCAATAATGTGACGAGACTAGATGTCCTGCCATCTAGACGGGTGACGAAGATCAGCCCGGAATTATACCCCGCGCTATGAAGGACATCTTCGCATACATCCGGCGGACCCCTACTCGTGAATACCTTCTACGTTGTTCATACCTCGAGATCTATAATGAGGCTATCCACGACCTGCTCGCGCCGCCGTCTTCGAGCGTCTCGCAGCCGGTGCAAATACAGGGCACTGGTGCGAACATCGTCCTCACGCCGCTCCGCGAGGAGGTCGTCACGAGCCTCAAGGGCGTACGGGAGGTGCTACATCGCGGCGAGGGCAACCGGCGCACCGCCAGTACGGACTGGAATGAGCGCAGTAGTCGGAGTCATAGTGTATTCCGCGTCGTCATTGAGAGCAGGGAGCGCAACTCTGGCTCTGGCTCTGGCTCAGACTCGGCCCCTAGCGGTCGATCGACGCCAGGCTTCCGACCGCCGACGCCTGGGGGACCGCGGTTGCAAGCGAAGGGCGGACGTAGTGTACAGACGTCTGTGCTGGTAATGCATTGCTGCTTGCTTGCACAGCCACTATGCTAAGACGACTCATCGTGCACAGAGCTTGATTGATCTTGCAGGTTCTGAGAAAGCAACTTCTGACAAGGAACGAACACGCGAAGGCAAGTACATCAATACCAGGCACGTACTTCAGCATTTCTCTGCCACAACGTGATTATTTATTGAAGAACTGCCATCTCTAGTTTGTTGACCTTGGGCACAGTCATTGGAACCCTTGCGGAGAACTCTGCAAAAAACAAGAAGTGAGAAGAGTAATCCGGTAGCATATGACATGACAATTAATATTGACCGCGCTTTGTCTCCAGTGATCATGTGCCATTCCGCAACTCGAAGCTGACCCGTATGCTCCAGCCTTCATTATCCGGTGATGCGCGAATATCGGTCATTTGCACCATCAACCCCGACGCCACGGCTACTGGCGAGTCTACCAGCACATTGCTCTTCGCGCAAAGGATCAAGAAAGTCCAGGTAAGTTGTTTGGTCTACTTACTATATGAGAACAAGCAACTGACAGCAGCCATAGCTCAACGCACAGAAGAAAGAGATCGTTGACACGGAGGCGTTGCTCCAACGATACAAGAAGGAGATCGACGAGCTCAAGAAGCGGCTCGCCGAGAAGGAGGCCAATGCACCTACCACCAACCGCCGCCTGTCTGCTCGAGAGGTGCGTGTCACTCTTCTATACATTGTCTGTGCTCTGATCGCTGGCTATGTGGTGCAGCAACTCGATGAGTCGCGCGCCATGAATGACCTGAATTCGCGTATTAGACAACTCACCAAGCTCATCCTGACCAGCCAAACTGTTGATGAGACCAGGGGAGATGAGTCGCGGCCTGCCAGTCCCACCAAAATTGACTTCGACATGTCTCCGTACCAGGTAGGCTGGACGCCTGCATTAGCTGGTAGATGTTGATAATACGCGCTGTTGGCAGCTACAACAAGAGCTTCTTGCAGCTCATCGGCAGATGGAGATACAGTCCACGCAGATACTCTCTCTTGAAGCTGCGCTGCTCGCACGCCCACAGCTTTCCCCAGATGCTCCCGAGGGCGAGAAGGACAGGCTTCTAGCTGGACAAGCCAAGACGATCCGCGAGCTAGAGATCGTCGTGAACGGTTACGAGGACAACCTCGGCGAGCCGCTGCGCGCGGTCCGCGAGGATGTGGAGAGGGAATGGATTACCAAACTCGAAGCGGAGGTGAGGCGGCGCGAGGAGAAGGAGGCGTGGGCAGATGAGCTTGTGAAACAGCTGGAAAAGGAGAAGAAGGTGACGCCCTTCGTCCTTACGGGCCTTGTGTAGCGTTGCTCACCTCCCGGCAGACGCGCATGAAGCTCGAGGATGAACGCCAAGCCTTAGCAGCCTTCGTGCGCAAATTCGACGCTCTAGGTTTGGGCAGTGCCTTGCCCCCTCCATCAACCAAGCTCAATCCCCCCATGCCGACGCCAGGAGGCGCGGCCGCGGTGTTCGCGCAGCGTCAACGGGATCGCCTACAGTTGTCTGGGTTTGACGCACCAATGTCCACTCTTGCTGAAACGGACTCTCCCATGCGCTTGGGTGCTGGACAGCCGAGCCTGCTGGAGGAGGAGTGGGATGCGGTGGACGACGTCAGCTTTGGAGACGACAAGCCGTTCCTCCCGTCTGCCTTGAAGGCGTCATCGAGGAAGCAGTCACACAGTCCGGTAAGAGACATCCTGCGCGGGAAGGAGAACGTGCCTATGTAGGAGATGATGGTTACGCTCATGCACAATTTCGTTCGAAGGTGTGATATCTTGCTTGCATCCCGCTGGTCCTGGAGCTAAGCTCCGGATGGTATTCCGGACGTGTATTACTTTGTCGATTTTAGCTGTCGTTTTGCTATCTATGCATGTGTATGAACAAATCTCTTTCTAGACACCCTGTCAGCAATCGAACCTAGTCATCCATTGACTGTCATACTCGCCGGCGCCGACATGATTAATATTGTGCGCATCGTGTGTAATTGTATCGCACTGTTGACGATGCGGTTGCTACCCGGGATCAGTCCGCAGTACGGAGCCAAGTGGGTCTCGTATCCAGATCCCTTTTCGCGGTGGTGTACAGATACGGCGGGACGAGACCAAGTCTTGCAGTTGCTTGACTCAAGGCTCGAGGTGCACTAGCCGAGATGCCGGTCACCTTGAAGCGCGTTGGGGTCAACCACAGTTACGCAAGGGGCAGTCATGTTACCACGACGCTACGCGATTACTAGGACGCGTCGTAAGTAAAGAACCTACAACGCGCACTAACGCGCATTTAACGCCCATAAAGATTGCTCTGTAAGCTCGCTAACAACCCTGTTAGTCAGTATTTGAGCGATGCCCAGTCCCTCTGAGATCACACCAAAATATACAATGGCAATGCAAGCAAGAGAGGTATGGTATAAATAGGGATGTTTGCTTCAAGTCGAGCATGCCGGCGCATGCATCATGTCAAGACATAGGCGCGACCATTGCGATCAAGTGCCACAGACGCGATCATTTTGGAGGAACTCCGTTGGTTTGTTTTCCCAACATGTTGGTCGGCGCCTCAAAAATGACCCCGTCAGATTAAGGCAGCGCTCACCTATAGATGTGAAATACAGATGCCCTAAGGCCACCTTCACTTCACTCAACGGCAACATTGGCTCCCTCGTTATGGCATCGCAGGAGAGCGTCCGACTGAAGCGGCAAGCGAGCAATGTCGATGACCTTTAAGAAGCACCGTGAGATAGTATGCAGGCGGCATCACGGCTGCGGCGGACGTGATAAACATGGAATGGAGATCCGGCACGACGGACATCGGCCAGCTGCCGAAGTGACGTCCTAATCGGCACGGTCCCGATCTACAGACGGGCAGTTGATTGGCTCTTTGAGGGCGAGATCTGGCCCGTTGGCCGTTAGCCGCCCATATCGGAGGATCGGCTTGATGTCGGCTGTTTGATGGGCCCACTCAGACATGGACCTCCACGGCTAGCGCTGCCGCCTCCAGCCATGCCGCTGACTTGGTCGGACAGTATAAGAATCTATCGTCGGGGCGTTCTGCGTCTGCCTGACCCCGCATCGGCCACATCCCCTCCCCACTCGCAGACCACTCGGCGTACATAGTGTAGTTGAGTGAATCCGGAGTGATGTCATCAAGCCGTGAATCACGCCCAGTGTCCGCCACCCCCACATTACGCGAGGACGAGCCAGAGAAAGCGCCCGTCAAGGAGCCCGAAAATTCCGTCTCGCACAGTGTGCCTTCAGAGAACGCCCAAGGCATGTCCGACGCCCAGAATAACACTGGGTCAGACGAAGATATTGAGGTCGAAATTGTCGACTGGGAAGGACCAGACGACCCTGAAAACCCGAAAAAGTGAGTACGTCCAGGAATTATCTCAAGGACTACATTAATCTGACTGGGATTAGCTGGAGTTTCAAGAAGAAATGGGCCGCGACCGCCATCGTGTCCGCGTTCACATTTATTAGTCCAGTCTCATCGTCAATGATGGCACCAGCCAGCGATCAAATCGCGGCCCAATTTGGCATAACCAACAGTGCCGTCATCGCGTTGCTGACGTCCGTCTTTGTCCTAGCGTATGGTGGGTAAGCCTGTTACTCAGTGCTAGGGTTACGAGACTGACGTCAAGGCAGCATGTGGACCTTTATTCCTCGGGCCATTAAGTGAGATCTTTGGCCGTTCGCGGGTTCTTCAGCTTGCGAATTTATGGTACCTCGGTAAGCACCCTTGTCTCGAGCGTTCAAGCTGAAAGTTGATCGTGTGACCTGGTATAGCATGGAATCTGGGCTGTGGATTTGCGCAGAATGAAGGCCAGCTTATCGCGTTCCGTTTCCTTGCAGGTCTTGGTGGAAGTGCACCGCTAGCAGTACGTCGTTGTTCACAGTGGTTTTAACACATTCTCAGTTATAATAGATAGGTGGAGGCGTGATCGGTGATTGTTGGCGCACAGAGGAAAGAGGACAGGCGATTGCCCTCTATTCCCTCGCACCACTCCTTGGTCCGGTCATTGGGCCCGCATGCGGAGCATGGATTGCCGAGCGATCGACATGGAGATGGGTGGTATGTCTCCATCTTACTTTGCTGTGCGATGCGTTGACCGTGCTTTGTATGCAGTTCTGGGCCACAAGTATCGTGGATGCATTCATCCAATTTCTCGGCGTGCTGTTCCTGCGAGAGAGTGCGTCCCTCGTTTCGGAGTTTTTGTCCTAAGCTGACCAACATTCGACAGCCTTTGCGCCATTCTTGCTGGAACAAAAGGCGAAGCGCATTCGTATGTCCATGGATCCGGAGAAAGCGCGCACCCGCCATGTGCGTACTGCATTCGACACCAGTGACCGACAGTAGGTGTTATCTCCCTTTTCCCTCGTCAGTGGTTCTGAAAACATTTACCCGTAGCTGGAGGTCGATCTTCTCCAAAGCTCTTATTCGGCCGTTCAAGTTGTTCTTCCGCGAACCCATAATTCAGTTGCTGGGTATCTATATGGCATTTATATATGGCACGCTGTACTGTGCGTCGCGTCTTGTCTTGATTATCATCTTTACATGCGCTGACTTTACATCTCTAGTATTCCTAACGACAATCCCCGCAATTTTCGAGACCACGTACGGAGAAGATGTCGGCATCGCAGGCCTGAACTACTTCGCGCTGGGTGTGGGCTTGACAGGCGCATCACAGGTCAACGCGCGGATGCTCGACAAGATCTACAAGTATTTCCAGAAGAAGAATGGCGGCGTCGGGAAGCCCGAGTATCGTCTTCGTATGTCCTGACTCTAACATTCATAGAGTCAAACAATTAATGAGTGCCTCACCAGCGTCCATGGTCCCGGGCACGTTCTTGCTCCCTGCCGGGTTGTTCATCACGGGGTGGACGGCCCAAGCGAAGACGCACTGGATTGGGCCCGACATTGGCATTGCACTTGTGGGCGCAGGAACGATTCTGAACTTCCAGTGCATACAGACATATGTCATCGACGCCTTTACTCTGCACGCCGCGTCAGGTGGGTATTTCATCATGGCCTGATTACCCAAGCTCATTCTGTGTAAACAGCGCTCGCGGCTGTTACTTTCCTGCGATCGTGCGCAGGGTTTGGCTTCCCACTCTTTGCTCCCGCGATGTACAATGCATTAGGATATGGCAAGGGCGACACAATCCTCGCCGCAGTCGCCATCGTTATCGGGTGTCCAGCGTACGCGTCTCCTTCTTTACCAGCCTCATTAGAAGCTGACATGCAGTCTTTTGAACAGACCATGGCTGTTCTGGCACTACGGCGAGCGAATACGCGCCGCGAGCGCATACGCACGAAAATGAATGGCACACTCCGCCCCGTTTTCCCCCACTAGATATGAAGGATACTCGCATGACTCACGAAATGAAACGGACTAATTTCACGCCTTTGGCATGGTTTACGCTTGTGCCCTCCCATCCACTCCGCATTCTAGAGATACCACCGCATGATCATACATACGATGGATACAACGTCTTGTAGCTTTATTAAGAGTCCTCTAATAATGGCATCCTTGTTCGAGACGCAATCCACACCAAAAATGGTGAGCCAAAGCTGCCCATGAATATGTAGCATGTCGAGCCTGCTCCTTAGGAAGCACGTCTGAGTGGCAGTGAATACGGGTTACAGGCCCGTTGAACGCGAGTTTGAGGTCGGCGCTTTAGACAGGAGCACGTGCAGCGCGCCATCGCGTTTGCTGGGCGGGCTCAACATGATTCGCCCTTCGAGCTTTTTTCTGTCCGCCATCTTCATTGCACTATGTCGGGGAATTCTCAGCGGCTACTAATACGAATCATTATGGAAGCCCAGTGGCAGCGTTCTCTTCGTTGTATTGCGCAGCAAAACTCCAAGCGCACCGGCAGTCAGCGTCTCGTCGAAGAATGCCACCCTTTCATCTCTTCGAACCGCCGTCTGCTGTGCCGAGTGGTACGTTGACTCGCCGCACCTCCAGCGAAGGAGAAACTATACGAGGATATGAACCTGGACTCGATCTGTTACGACCATATCCAGCCGCAAGCGACATGTACGTTTACTCGTCGACGAATTCGTACTTCTCGAAATGCTCCATGAACCTTGACCACCTTCCTCCATCCCACGCCTTGATGGCTGCCCACTCTGCACTGTCGGGCCCTAGGACCAGTTTCATCCAAACCGTCCAACCCGCAATTGAAATATCTGCATAGCAGATCTTGTCGCCCATGAAGAAGAGCTTGTCCTTCCCGTCCGCGGTCAGCCACGAAGACATCCTGCTGTATCCGTCTTGCACCTTCTGCCAGTGCTCATCGCGGATCGGTCCGACGGGTGTGAACTCCTCCAGCTTCTTTCCGTACATTCTCTCTCGCGTCTCACGGAAGTAAACATAGCTTGGTGGATTGAGTTGTAAGCATGTTGGAGGCAGCATGAGTGGTGATATATTCTGCAGGACAAGCCGCTGGAGGGCCTCCTGAAACGCCGCATGGAACGCGTCTGTTTCAGGTGGGATGAGCACGGGCGTGCCGGGGTAGGTCTTGTCGAGATAGCGGGCGATCCGCGCCGATTCCGAGAGGGCAGTATTCGTGGAAGGGTCGTAGATTGCGGGAAGCGTGAAATACGGAGACCCATCCTCCTTCGTGCTCGTGGGGGTAGCGCCGATCTCCTTGCATACCTGAGCGATGTCAGGGTATTCCACCCATATCGTCTTGTACGGCAATCCCTTGTAGTTTAGGGCGTATCTAATAGAGGTCGACACCGTCAAGGAGCTTTTTGTGTACGGCAGACGCTGACCTTGTCTTCCATGTGTTAGGTGACCACGCTTTACCTGCCACATTCCCTGGTATGTCGTATAGGAGGATGACATTGCTGGAAGACATCGTGGCTCACTTGATACGAATGCCTCTCATAATGGGCGATACGCCGCTTTTATGATCGCTCGTGGTAGTGACTCAGTCACCTGGCTTAGTTCACACCACTAGCGGTGCCGCTCGGAGGCTGCATCTCTGCGCAGTGCGCAAGAAGTCCGCAGTGCCTTCTGTCAGACGAATCTCATGACTACCTATACAGAGCGATGAGTCAGACAATACAAAGCATGTGAGTGAACGGCCGGCTATGGAGACACGGTCAAATACAGATATCCTGAGCCTGCAAAGGATTGAAGGACTGCGGGGAACTAAAGGTATGTGAAATCTGGATACTCAATACAGCACGCATCACTTATGAAGCAATACCCATTGTAGTTTCTGGTCTCTTCAGGCGCGCGAATATATACTCGCTATCGGTGTCCAACTTACAGCAAAACCAATAACGATAAACCTCCCTCGCAAAAGTTACAGATAGGCGCATGGAGCTTAGTGGCGCTCGGCACTCCGAGATGACGTGCCCTTATTCCTCAGAGACCTCGACCTAGATAGGTATTGTTCGCATCAGCCACATATAGATATAGTAATTCATGCCAATGTCTCAATATCCGTTTGTTTGTCAAATTCTACTCCATCATTCTCTGCTTTCAGAAATAATGGCGGACATCAACGAACTCTGCGCCCATGACGCGATGCCAGTAGTTGCCTTAATTTGGTCGTTGGTCATGGAGCCAGAGATGGATACAATGAGTTCATTCTGAGCTGAATGGACGTATCGCCAATTGTCGACCATGATGGCGAGAGGACGAGGGGATCACAGCGAGTGTTTACTCACGATCATCCTCATCATATAACGTATCTCTGATCAGCCACCCACCGTCTCTGCACCACTGCAGATTCCTGCCGTGAGCTTCTGCCCCACCTGGCCCCAAAGTGTAATCTACAGGGGGGGTCTACAGTATCCATATTGGTTGCTGTAAACGGCAGGAAGCGATCTGCATTCCCGGGCAGCCTCGGACTGCTGAGAAGCTGTCAACCATAGCCGTGTTTGACACATGAATATGTCTAGCAACCAGAAGAGGCAAGCAGATACTCAGCCCTAACTGAAGAACACTGAGCGGGGGAACAGCGTCAAGCGAAGTAGCCACCAAGGCGGTGAAGAAGCGGAGATGAACCTCGAGAAGCTGACACATCAAGACACTATCGCCAACTTGATGGTGTTTTCTCAAGACGCAATGTATATTTGGTGAGATCCGACCTAAGTGCCACAAGCAGCATGCTGACCGTTGCATGTAGTATACTAGCCATTTATTCGATGACAACGTGCACAGTCTGTGATGTTGTCAATGCGACCCCCAACTAATGTGCGCCGCATATCGGAACGCAGTGTACATCTGCATTATGACAGCCACGAAATAGGTAGCCTCTGGGCTGTTCTGGACCTTTCAAGCTGTACACCTCATGTTCCGTGACCAGGGCCTTCGGTACTGGAATGTACAGTGCTATCTATGTATGGCAAAGCGCTGACAGCGTAAGGGATGGTCACAATTTTTTGTCGGGTTCCTATCTCACACGTCGGGCGTCCGCCGTGGTCTCTTACGGCAAGAACAAAGTTCGCCTTACTCCCGGACAAGACAAAGAGCCCGAACAAGAACTGGGTTTCACGGTCGCATACCAGCATCCTCCTGACATCGGCTTCGACGAACGAACAGCCCAGCTACATGCCGTCCCGCTCATCCTCCATAGCGATCGTCACAGGTGCGGCGCAGGGAATAGGGCAAAGCATCGCCCTCCGCCTGGCTCAAGATGGCCTTGATGTTGCTGTGAATGACCTTCCTGAGAAGGACGTACAACTGCAGGAAGTGGTTCACCAGATTCAAGCTGCGGGCAGACGGTCGATTGCCGTGGCTGCCGATGTTTCGGACGAAGAGGGTGTGCGTAAAATGATTGCTCAAACAGTGAGGCGGTTGGGAGGCCTAGATGTGGTGAGTCATTCCGTGACACATAAAGTAGGATAGTATCCTGAATTATGGTCCACAGATGGTCGCGAACGCGGGGTATTCGACCCTCGGTTCACTTGTCGAATGCACGTATGAAATTGGCTTTGGATTCGGAATGAGCTCAGTAGTCTCTCAGTCTCTACTCAAGACTGGGACCGGATGATGTCAGTCAATTTACGGGGCGTTATGCTGTGTTACAAATATGCAGCAATACAGATGATCAAGCAAGGGCGGGGAGGCAGGATTCTAGGTAAGTATCTCCGGCGTTCAGTTGTCAGGTTGATTATTCAGTACACAATCTCAAGGTGCATCCTCAATATACGGGAAAAGGGGTGAGCTCCATTCCCCCTCCTTCCTCTCATATATTTCCCATGACGGGGAACAGGTGGTCCCATGGCGTCAGCGTATTCGGCGAGTAAATTTGCTATACGAGGCTTGACACAGTCTGCTGGCGAGTATTGGCCTCTTTAGTCTGAACGTTTCCCTGATGTCATCACTGTCTTCGTCCGGAGCAGCACTGGAATTGGCGCCGCATAACATCACAGTGAATGCGTACGCCCCTGGATTCATCAATACCGCTTTCTGTGAGCGATCGTCGTCAGATCTTTCACGAATTATGACTTATCTTGGCATGATTTCCCTTTTCCAGTGGACGCTGCACTGGATGCCAGCAATGGTGCGGCTGGAATGGCAGAGGTCAGCTGCGATCTTTATCCAGTCGACAAGTTTCCGACATCCGATCTATAGAACCTCAATTTGCCAGCCAACATACCGGTCGCCGAGCCGGATGCCGTCGCCAGTTGGGTCGCCTATTTGGTGAAACCCGAGGCATATTTCATTACAGGTAAGGTTGTTACGCGGCCAGGTCTTCGTTCTGGTGGGAGCCTTAATATCCCAATCTCTTGCAGGGCAAACGGTCATGATGAATGGCGGTATGGTGCTTGATTGAATACCCCTATCCCTGGATACCTAGTCCGATTAGAATATGAATAGCAGTCATTGTCGATTTCGACGCTTCACAGAGCATGGTCTAATCTTTAAAAATGCAATCTACTTGCTTAGGCTCCAATTCCTATGTGCAGGTGCCCAGTTCAGAACCACACAGTTCAGTGCGCCAAGAGGCTCCCTCATGAAGTAACCCTTGCCACCAGGTCTGACGGCGGCAGACCAGAGAGTCGACCAGGTGTTCACCAGCAATACAGCCACCAGAAGCGCAGCTTGATCGGGCGCAGGTTATTCCAGTGACTATGTTTTGGCTTTGAAGGTAACAAAAGCGCAATGAGACAGATACGACGCAAGACCTACGACTGTGAGGAACTCACATAAACAACGGGGAGCAACATCGGCCACTCGTAGGCAAGACGGTTCTGTAAGACAATAGGATCACGTCCGAAACTTCGGCTGTACGGATGATGTCCTTTGCGCTTCGCTGGTATGCATGGTTCGACACAGAGTGCAGATGTGTGCTAATCCATTATATCATTCGGAGAATTGTCCGCTTTCGAGACATGCCGAAGATTCATGGGAGAACACGTTGGCGCCGGGATTCGTTAAGATCGCATTGTATGTCATTTTATACGACGCGATCCCGCTTAAGGCGATGTCACAAAGCTCCGCGGCTTGACAATGGTATGTAGTGGCGGTGAGCCGTCAGTTGCGTCGCCCTCCACGTACATCTTCATGGTCGAAACCGACCATGACAAGTTAATCGAGCGTGGTGAAAACGTTCTGCCAGTCACCCCTACAATGCTGACGCCAGTTGTTGAGTCATATTACTTCAGTAGTCCAGCCAGGGCGTTCGCTGTGGATTAACTAAAGCGAATGTGTTCACTATCGACTTGGTACAGATACCATCAAAGTTGTACATACTGCTTTTCGATTGCCATGGGGCATCGGACTTGATACACACGGAGAGAATTTGTATCTTAGGCATCTGCAGACGCTGGAATCAGTTGACTCTGCCAACCCCTGAGATGACGGTATTGAGCACTGAGCGTTTGGACTGATGATCGCTGCGTCTTGGCGTTGTGTAGACGCCGTGCGATCATGCTGCATGTGGGCATAAGCAACCCCCACTTGGACCCCGACGGAGGCAAAGACACTGACAATATAAGAACGCTGCTGTGCAAGGGGCCAACGGATTAACATGAGGGTCGATGGCTCCGGAGCGCTCGGAGCAACACTGGGTATCTGACCAAGAGCCATGCTTCTGGCACTGTATTTATACGATGCCTGTGAGACGCAAATTCCCATCGCCCCTCGCATTCTCACAGCGCGCACAGATAAAGCACCGAGCCCACTCATTAGCCACAGCAATCGAGCTGCAATGAAAGTTCTCATTATTGGGTAGATATCCGCGGATATTTTGATAAAATGGAATTCCTGACGACTTCGTCTGTTGTGCAGTGCCACTGGCTTCATCGGCCTTCCCGTCGCCCAAGCGTTTGTGCGCGCGGGCCATATCGTGTACGGCGTGACCCGCTCTGCTTCCAAAGCTAAACAGCTCGCCGCAGAAGAAAGTGAGTTTGTCTCTGGTACATTCCGACATCAACCAACCTCGCCTTGCCAGTCATCCCAATCATTGCAGAGACCACCGACCCATCGCCTTGGCTGCCCTTGATAGCCACCCTTGATGTGGTGATCGAGGCAGTTGGCGGCATGGAGGTCCGAGTCCTGTCCCAGAAGCTGTTGGAGGCCACCGCGGAGGCTGCGAAGCAATATCGTCCACCACACGCGCCGAAGGTGACATACATCTACACGTCCGGCACTTGGGTACACGGCGACAACCGCAAGGAGATAGTTGCGGATACGACGCCGCTCACGAGTCCGGCAGAGCTCGTCGCGTGGCGGCCAGAGCAGGAACAGCGTGTTGTGGCTCAGACTACCCTCAACGGAATCGTGATCCGGCCAGGGCTGCTGTACGGCCGTTCCGCTTCCCTGCTCGGATTGCTGTTCAAGAATGCATACGAGGGCAAGGTCAAGTGGTATGGCACGCCAGGCGGGCGGTACACGCCGATCCACTGCGACGACCTTGCCGAGTTGTACCTTCTTGTTGGGGAGAAGTCATCGTTAATAGGTGGGAAGATATTTGACGCTGTGAATGACTTCACGGAGAGCGTGGACGACATCCTGCAGAAGCTGGTCGAGGTATCGGGGGCCAAGGGTCCGTACGAGTACATTGCGCCGAGCAATTGTAAGTCCACATCCCATTCGAGTCGGCACGAAGCTAATATCCTCGCCCTCGATAGTGTTCGAGGTGGCGATTACCACGACAAGCCTAGTCCGCCCTTACCTTGCACGCACACTATTGGGCTGGCAACCACGCAAGGCGGGCTTGGTTGACAATCTGGAGATCTACTATAACGCATGGAAAGCAAGCGAGGGCCTGTAGGTGTCGTGAGATCTGTACGTCACATCACACATTGTATATGTACATATATCTGCAGAAGGGCGGTCATTCGCTCTTCACACTCGATGGAAACGAAGCCAGCGTGGAGACTAGTATTCCGAGTGATTTCCTTTGAGAGTGCGCACGCCATTATAAGAAAAGCTCTGAGTGAAAGATGAGCTGGAGTCGGAGTAGCTGGAGTTACATGTGATGCATTTTGTAACTTGCTAAGGACGAGGTTGTCACAGAGAAGAGATGGCAAGCGCGCATACGGAGTGATCGAGATGTGTTTCGGAGATCTGCACTGAAGCGCCCAAAGGGCACTTTCTGCATATTGCTGCGACGAGGTCTGCGAAATCCTTGGCTGCACGCTTGCCTTGTTCTCTTCTCCGAACATGAGTCTCACGTCTTTTCTCTTCAACGGAGACAAGAAGAAGAGCATAACGATTGACAAGGGTTTAGACGATTTATTCCAGTCGTCCGTATGTCGCGCAATCCCCTTCTCATGAAGTGCCTGTTCACAATGTCATTCGCGACATAGATACCTCAGGCTGGTCCATCTAAACCTGCTCAACAGCACGCTTCCAATAATTTGGAACATGAGCAACAGTCCCAGGGCCGTGAAGGAAAACGTCGACTCTCGGTGAGCACATCAGCACCGAAGGCGAAAAGGGCGAGGTCAGAGAAGGACGAGGAGGGAGAAGCTCGTGAGCATGGTCTTGTCCCGTGGCGCTTTTTAGGATACTCACATCCAGACTGCGTCAGCATCTACCTCTGAGCCGCGGAAGGCAAAGAAAGAAAAGACTTCAAAGTCTAGAGATAAAAAATCAGCCAAAAGACTTGTGACGCCGCCCGTTCGTGAGGCAGAAGATTCTGACGACGAGCCTCAAGAAACGGCTGCGCACAGTACTGCAAAGCTAGTCCCACCAACGGCCAGAGCTGGCGACGATCCAGACAGCGGCTCTGATTCCGACCAGGAAGGCGATCCCTCTCAACTTGTACACGAATCTGTTGCAAAGGGTGTGAGGTCGAGAAGTGGTGGTCGCAGCATAAAGACAAAGTATGTCCCTCCCGACGAAACACCTGAACGTCGAAATGCACGGACGATATTTGTCGGAAATGTGCCTACAGAGGTGGCCAAATCCAGAGTATGTGTTTCAACCTTTACCTGAAAATCATTGGATCGTCTCATAGTTGTTGCAGCCTGCCCAGAAACAGTTGAAACGACATATCCTCTCATTCGTTCCTGCGGCAAAAATAGAGTCGATACGCTATCGCTCAGTCGCATTCCAAAACCCCACTTCCAAGCTACCTTCGCTAGACGACGATCCTGCATCAGCAAAGTCCCAGGGAAAGGGCAAGTCAGTCAGCAGCGAGAAGGAGAAGGACGGGCGCCAGCACGACCGCGACCGCGCTGCATCATGGCGTGCGACGAAAGGCGACGACGACGACGAGCCCGCGTCTGGTAAGGTCTTCCTGTCGCCGAAGGAGAAGAAGCGCATTGCGTTCATCAGGCACGAGATTCACGCGGGCGTCGATACCGTCAACGCGTACGTCGTCTTCGCGCACGCGCCCTCAGCGGACGCGTCGGCGCGCCCCGCAAACGTGCCGCCGCCCACGCCGACATTGGATCCGTACGAGGCCGCGCGCCTCGCTGCGGAGCGCGTGAACGGGTCGCTGTTCATGGAGCGCACGCTGCGGGCGGACAAGGTCGGACGCGATCTTGCGGATAGCACACCGGGGGCAGTTGATGCGGATCCGAAGGCGACAGTGTTTGTGGGCAATTTGGACTTTGCGAGCAAGGAAGAGGATTTGAGAGTCTTCTTCGAGGGGCTGGTGAGTGCAGAGCGAGGCCCGCCGGGCGAAGGGAGTGGTGAGAGCGATGAGGACGAGGACGAAGAGGACGAAGGCGAAGAACACAAGGAGGCGGGCGTTGTTGTGAAGAAACCGAGAACGTGGGTCAAGCGCGTCCGCATCATCAGGGACAAGGACACTCAGCTCGGGAAGGGCTTCGCATATGTGCAATTCATGGTAAGTGCACCTGTTGAGGCCCCGCATCTCCTCGAAGTCATGTTTAAACGCATACACCTAGGATCGTGAATGCGTTGACGAGATCCTTGCGATGGAGCAAGATCGCCTCAAATTTGCGAAACGCAAGCTCCGCGTGCAGCGTTGCAAGACCGTTCCTGGAAGCGCAAAGATCACGCCCAAGTTCGCCAAGATCACCGCTGCGGGCAAGCTGGCCGCACCCAGCCAGCGACCCCGCTCCGCCTCCTTTGCATCGCCTGCAGGCCCGACGCCGAGGGGCAACCCGGAGCTCGGCACGAAGATCTCGCACCTGCCGAAAGACGAGCGCAAGAAGGTGAAAGCGGCAGACGCAGACCGTGTTGCACGGAGGCTGGCCAAGAAGAAGGCGAAGTTACTGGCGGAGAAGGGCGTCAAGGCGCGCCCGGACAGGGAGCGCGTGCGCAAGCGGGTGGGAGAGAGGAAGGGCGACACAGGGGCGCAGAAGGAGAAGAGGAAGAGCAGGGTGCGGAGCGGGAACGCGTTGGCGAAGATGAATACGAAAAAGTGATGTGCGCTTCATTCTTTCTTCTGAACGGGGTTGAGGCTGTGGATGTTCTGAGGATGTTTACACAAATGTCCGTGTGTCACAATGATATTGTGCTGCTGAGACTACTGGTACAGTGGAGAAACAATACAAGCACCGCACGAATAAGATAGCAAAGAAAGCAAGATCAAGACAGGAAGACGCCAAACGAAGGGTTCAAAATGTCACTATTTCTTGGTCTTGGTCTTCTTGCTGCTTCCTGATTCCTCCTTGTTCTTTTCATCCGCCTGGTGTCCAGTATTGAGTACTAACATTCATGCAAGTGTGTAAGGTCCACATACCTTCCGCTTTGTGCCCTTGCCCTTGCCCTTGCTTTTCTCGTCGCCCTTCTCTTTTTTCGTCGGCGACGTCTTTGCTTTTACGCTGAAGAAGCCATCCAACCGGCCCTGTTGTTTTGAGTTAAGGTGCTTGGCTAGCTTCTCCGCGCCTTTTCGTACACGGTCCTCACTGACGAATAGTTACTTAGCTGCGAGGGCATATGAGATGTAGGATAGACATACTTGAAACCCTTCTCATTCACCAAGAATTGCACCAAGCCCTCCATATCGGGACTCTTCCACTCAACCTACCACGGAAAATGATGCTTGCTTGCTAGCACGGTAAATCTGTAGATAGCACTTACCTCGATCTCGTCCGCAGGTGTAACATCAGGCTTCGCGAAGACCTTCTTAGCCTCCTCCCAGGGCCAGTCTTCTGGGATAACAATGCCGCCCTTCTTTTTCTTCCCCTCTTCCTCTGCATCCTCTTTAGCGGCAACCCTGAGGACGAGAGCGATACGACCATACATTAGCGATGTAGTTCATGAGACGGGACGAAGGATGCACGCACTTCTCTCGTAGGTGCTCAATAATCGCGCCCAAGCTGCCGTGTTCACGAACAAGCTTCAGTGCAGATTTCGGGCCGATTCCTTTAATTGGCTCGAGATAGTCACATCCAAGAAGGATGCAAAGGTCAATGAACTGCAGAAGCTCACACGTTGAGATGCAGGCGCGGAAGGGGGGTTTGGATGTACCTGAGACATGGTCATATCAAGACCCTCTAACGCCTTATCCAAATGTATTTCGCTGATGGGTTGCTTGCGAGCTTCGGAGAACGTCAGGTGCCGGTACAGTACAGGGGCGTTAAATGTAAGTGTATCCATGTCTTCTGAACCGGCGGCATACACCTGCCTTGGAGTTAGAAATAGCGGAGAGTGTCCGGGTAGAGAAGACACAGACCTTGCCACCGCGTGCAAGTTCCGCACATTGTGCTTCCGCCTCTGACGGTGCCTGAAAGTAGCTCTGTGGGCATGAATGTGCAACATAAATGGTAGTAACACACCACAACGAAAGGGACCCCCATCAGGCCGAGGAGTCTCCTGCATTCCTCGTTGTGTTCTCGCGTCACCTTGACCGTGCGCCTTGAGAAGCGGTCGACGTCCTCTACTGTACCTGTCTCCTTTGCCTCCTCCCCTTCCTCCTTCGCCTCCTCTCTCCGTGCCAGACGCTTTGAGAGCTGTAGCCAGTATAAGCATGCATGCTGCCCTCATTAAGCGCACACAGGACATACCACGCCGGCCTTCAGTTCTGGAGGCTTGCCGTCAAACACGTACATCGGTTTGAGACCATTTTCCACCATGCGGATGGTCCGATAGAAGAAACCCATAAGATGGCTATTCGTATGAACTTCCATATCGTTTGTGGGTGCATCGCTCGGATAGGCACTCACCTCGTAGTCTCACCCGCGTCATTGGTCAAAAGCTCACCATCCTTCTGTCGCACAGCTATCAAGAATTGGTAGATGGACATAGACGCGTCGATGGCGACTTTACGACCAAACAGGGTCTTGATATCGTGCTCCTGAAGCAGGACATCAGGCTTGCCTCGAATCATCAAAGGCTATGCGACTGTACTGTACTTGTATGGCCTTCGGAGCATGTTCCACAAGCAAGCTGGTCAGACCTTTGATACCCATGTTGTGCTCAGCAAAAGCAGTGAGATGAGATCTTTTGGCTCGACAGGTTCGACGCGCACGACCGTGGCGAATGAGTGACGCGTGCGTGACAGCGCGTCCTTTGTGACAAGACGCGCTCATTACGTCACGCTTAACCCTACAAGCGCACAAGCCCAAGCCTCTGCCAGTGATCGGGCTGTTCTGCTAGAGCTTGACTTCAAATTCCTCTACCGCGACTTAACGAAGACAACTCGCGTACATTCATCTGCTAGCAATCCTCTACCTTATCGCACCTCTCATGAATGGCGAGCTCGATCTCACGTACCGCTACCGACACAGATGTGTCTGAGGGAAGACCCATGAAACGGCGGAGGACTGACGGCTACGACTTGTCCGTGCAGCGTAGGTAATCTGCTACATTCATTACCCTGGGTAGCTGCTCATATTGTCTAGCTAGCACTCCCTCTACGCGACAACTAGTGCTTGAAGAGATAGACCTTGAATTGGGCTTGAGGCAACGCTTGTCAGAGACGGTACGCTCCCGGCTCACATGGGCATTACTTCTCCAAGAAGCTCTCGAGAACAATTTGCAAGGTGCGATACATAGCTGTATATGCAGAGTGCCATACTTTACGCAGGTGCTTTTGCAGGAACCAACGATACAGGCTTTCAAGACGCCGCTCTTGACACTCTGCAAGTCTTGGAGAAACCATGTAACATCCTCCTCGAGAGAGATATCACAATCTTCGAGAAGCCTGTGCCACTCTTGTCCTTGTCGCAGCCCTCGACAGCCCTCGGCACTCCAGAGGCGCCATCTACGCCTCAGTTTTCAGCCCGCAATAGTAGCTCTCGTATCCGTGGTCTTCCCCGTGCACCCCTACAGCCCGCAAGGAAGCTCCTCTACTTGCGAAACACTAGCACCGACCCTCCCGCCATTGCCAAACTCGCGTGCCCTGACTGTGCCCGCTCCGACTTCTCGAACCTCCAAGGCCTGCTGAACCACTGCCGCCTTCGTCACGGCCGCGAGTATGGAAGTCACGACGAATGCATGCAAAGCTGTGCGATCCTCGTCCCCGACGAGGAACGCGACACCGTCGTAGCGACCGGGACCGAAGTCGGTGGAATCAGCTTGCCAAGTCTGCGTCGCCTGTTCGAGATCGCGGTGGGTGCGGGGGACAAGGTTCTGATCCCAGGCATACGACCACGTGAAGAGAAATCCGCTGCAGCGACGAGAGAGGCCTTAAGCGAGACGCAAGACCAAATACAGAGCACACATGTCACTCGTACGCTCGGCCATCACAAGGACACGCCTGCGCTAGCGCCCTTCCTTGGGAGAGCCCCAAAGAGGCGCACCGTCAATGTTTATGACGACCCCGCCACGATAGTTGACATTGTGTCTGTAAATGACAGGCCCACCGATAACACGGAACAAGCCAAGCGCAGGTGGCGCATGCCATATCGTCATCGCAATATAGCTCGTCCAGAGCTAGATGAAGTACCACCTGATCTCCCAGAGGGGACCCCTCAGTCCGAGAACAGCGGGCCGCAGAAAGGTTTTGCCCAAGCATCCGTGTCTGCCGTGCCAAACGTTGCAAGTAGTCGATTCCACATCGTCGCTCGCGTCAAAGTCGCAGATCATAGTCTCTGGTTATCTCAAGGTGCGTCATCCTGGCGCACGCTCTTTCATCGCGAGTTGAGTTCCGCGACCGTCCAGAACGGCGTCCGGTCGCTCTTCCAGAGTACACTCACCGATGGCGCTTGTCTGTATCCTCTCCATCGTACGTGAGTATTCTTAGATCTCCGTGCTATGTCCGCGGCGAACCCCCGTCGCTGACGACGCGCACGCCATCAGAGCCTTCACATCACGACCTTCCTCGCAAAATTAACGGTTACCTGTCTCACGGATCCGCCGCCCGCGCCACTCGCCGAGCCAATCGTCGTCACCGCGCCTCCCTTTATCGCAACAGGCGCGACCGACCGGCCATTCCTCGCACGGCTCACGTTCACATGGGTGGGAAATCAGAATGCGCCTATGGATGTCGATCACTGGGTCGAGGTGTGTTTTTGCTTCTGTTCTGTTTCCGTTCGACTGCAGTCGCGGGAAGGCAAGCGCTCACCTGCGCTTCGCAGCTGGATCCGCTGCGCCTCGCGCATGCCGTCCTCGGGGACGAGCAGGTGTTCGACGTCGAGCTCGATAGGAACACAGAGTTACTGCCCTTGCGCGGAGACACGCGGAAGGTGGGCTGGCACGATGACGACCACGAGCACTCTACGTCCACTTTAAGGGCGCTAGGGTGTGACAAATCTATGGGGAGGGAAGATGGAACGGGGGACACCGCTGCCGATTCTGGTATGTGCCTGTTCTGATATGCTACCCAATGCCCCATACCCAGATGAAGATGCGGTTTGACGACCAAACCGCATCACCGCACTGGGGGTCCGGTGTAAAATTCTTGGGGTCGATATGCTGACCATGTGCTGACCAGGGTATGAGGCCACTTTGCGAGCGCTGCTCTCACAGGTTCCTATCACGGCTAAGGGTGCGCTTTACAAGGTTTGGGAGCGCACTGACGTACTGAGCGAGAGTTCAGATGTGAAAGCCCGCGCCGCGCCACAGGCGCCTCTGATGCTTGTGCCCTCGCGGGCGCAATGGAAGAACACGGTTCTTGGGCGGCGCAAGGCAGTTGAGGTCGGCATTCCGTGTTATCAATCTATCACGGCTATTTACCCACGTCCAACTACAGATGAGCCGCGCCCGCGCATTGCGGGAGGCGTACGAGCGACACGTCGTGTTGGTTCATGACAAGAGCGCACACCCTCCTCTGACCACAGCAGACATCTATCGGTGGATGGTAGACAATGACGTTTTCCCTCGTCTCAGGGACAGGGCTGAACATCGAGCGCGAGAGGCACCTACAGAGGGCGCAGTGCAAATACGGCCGAAGGGGGATTCTTATTGCCACTTCTGTGGTCTCAACTCGCAGGTGCATCCCACCGGTGTCAAGACCGAAGAAACAGAACGGAAGGGGGTGCCTGCCATTTTGGCTCCGTCAAACCGCAAAAACTTGTCGGCGTGTCTCACGTTCAATGGGGGAGGTACAAGACTACCGGTCTTCGATGTCAGACGTCTCCTGGATCAGGCCTTGTCTCCGGGTTCGGTGCAAGATATGCCCTATGGTGTTTCTAAGAAACTCTTGACAGCTTCGAAGTTGACTGCGAACTCTAACCCGGCGCCTGCCGCACTGCTATCGATTGCGCACCCACAATTTGTCACTGCGATCCGGTCAATGACTGAAAGGTGGAACCTGGAACATTGCGAGGCTCCTGTCCACGTCTTTGCGCGCATACAGGACGGATTGATCGCGCGCACCGAACTGTCCCGTTCGCGTCAGGAGATGGTCGATCACCTGGCACCCTATGCTCTATTGGCAGCTGTCACAAATTCGATGATCCGCTTATTGGTGCGGAGTGGCGCGGATGCTGTCGGACAAGACGAGGCGGCGCTGCGTTCCCTCCGCGGGCGACGCAAGGCGGGTAGCGGTCTAGGGGGTGCGCGGCGGGTGATGACGCCATCACATGTTGTTCGAGGGCTGGTTGCGGGGGCGCAACGCGGGTCGGCGGAAGCTGCGGCCCTGTTGTGTGTTGCGCGGTTGGGGATCGGAAAAGGTATGTATGCGGTCACCGAAAGTGCACGGATCTGACGAGTTTGGCCTGGGCGTGATCAGATCACGCAAGGACTCAGGTGGCCGGCGCTGTCGGCATTGGTAGCAAAGTAAAGATGGAGGAAGAGGATTTGGGTGTTCTGTAAGCATATCGGGACTGCATGTATCAATGTGGTATTCATCTGTCGTGTGCCTCTGTAATGCCTCCGCGGCGGATGTGGTTGCGGTGGCTGCGTTTAAGCGGCGAGTGTGGGGAAACTCAAATTGGCCGGGGTCTGGGTGCCTGGGTGATCGAGATTGCAGATTTTACGGGGCACTCTGGAATGGAATGCCCCATATGGCAAGTAAGATGAGGAGATGGGGAAGAGCGGCCTGGGTGCCGACCCAGTGGCAACACTCGTTGCGTCCTGTCCACGTTCTCAGTGAGAATCTCGGCGTCCTCTCAGGGGGTCCCTCTCCGGACGCCGCACGATACGGCAGGCCTGGCGTCTGTCTTCTTCCGCCTCTTTTCTTTGACATCCATCCAACGCCCTCTGTCGTCCATCCCCGATTAAAGGGCTGGGTGTCCGGTACATCTCGCTCCTTTTCGTCCACGCTCCTTTGCGCTCCCTCCTCCTGGACGCGTTCTCCCCTGCGCCCGTACACCATGGCCTCCGCCACAGACCCCCTTGCGGGCCTCACTGGCAACAAGTTCAACACTTTCGGGGCCCCCTTCGTCGGGTTTGGGTTCTCTTGCTTGTCAGTCCACTTTTGGTCTCTCGCTCTTCCACCGTTCCTGATTTACATCATATAGGCTGCTGGGAACCCTCAGCACCCAGATGTACACCTACTTCCGCCGCTATCCACAGGATCGACCGTTCTACAAGGGCTTGGTGAGTTATAGTCGCATTTAGCCGGAAATCACTGACTGTTCGCAGGTCGCGGCATTGTGGTATGTGGACCTCCAATACTACCTGCGCATACCCTCACGTGCTTCAGGGCGTTGGAAGTAATAGATCAAGTATTCATCGGATACGCTGTCTATTTCTACGTTGTAACGTGCGTACCTACTGACGGGGCTTGATTTGGCATCACTCATTGGTCTCGCATATAGTTCATGGGGTGATCTCAGCATCCTATTTGATCGTCCTCAATGGTCAGTTGCCTGCTTAGGTGTCCACTTTCCCGCTGACTAAGTCCGTATAGGTCCCTTATCGTGAGTCTGCACATCGTCTGCTCCAACCTATTGCAAGCAACGGCTACTTACATTCGACTTCTACAGCTACAAGTGACACTGGGTGTGAGTAAGATCCTCCAATGCACGAGTTCTGTACCTCATGATATCTCTACTAGGCTACAGCTGGAGCCATCGTGAAAGCGTCAGTCTGAGTTCCACGCTCGTTATCGTCAATTCATGGCTTAATGACTCAATGTAGATGCTTCGCAATGCGTGTATGGAGGTGTAAGCATCCGATATGTCGCTGCTCTCGCTGTCTCCTAACGCGGCTCTAGTCAGCAATAACAACGTGTGGGTCACCGGTCTTATCGTAAGCCTCTCTAAAGTTCAGGAATACCACGAACCGATATTCAATCTCAATACTCACAGATACTGCTCACGGTTTCGCAGCTGGGTAAGTTTTATTGCCCATTGATTCTAACATAGGAAATTAACAAGTTACTTCTCAGCGATGGCATGTGGTGTGCACAAATTGTACACTTCTTTTCCTCCCCAACTGATCTCCCTGTCTCCCCACTTCACAATAGTCTACACGGCAGAATCGTGAGTGTTATGCTTTTCGGGTCGCATCGAAGGCTGAAGTCTATTCTTAGCTTCGGTATCGCCAATCTGTTGCATCTGGCACAGGTCAAGGTATGTCCGGTTCTCATGCCATATGATTCATACAATTGTGTTCTCACCCTTCTCGCCTCCGAAGGTTGTTGGGAGTATTTCATTAGCTCTGGGCGTGGCTACCGACATTGTCACCGCGGGAGCGCTATGCTTCTTCTTGCGTAATCTGCGCACAGGGTATTCGAAGTAAGATTGAGGCGCGCTATTCGTGATGCATTATTGGTTGATTGCTAATGGTTGCCCTCCCAGGGATGATTCACTCGTCAACAATCTCACCTTATACGCCGTGAACACCGGCGTGCTGACCAGGTAGCATGCGGTGTTGACAGATCCGTGGTCTGTTATGCTGATATTCGTTTGTGCAAATTGCAGTGCGGTCAGCTTGACTACGTTGATTTTGGTAAGTGAATACCAGGGGACGTCCAAAAGCATTCTGACGACATGATGCAGTACGATTTGATGCCCGAGGATTTCATCTTCATGGGTTTCTACTTTGTCGTCAGTAAACGTAAGCCGTCCGGCCATGACAGTGTGTTCCGGCTGACAACGGTACTCGCAAAGTGTACGCAAATTCATTTCTAGCAACGTAAGTTATAATTTTGTGCAGAAGCCCCGGGACAGATTAAATGTTCACATTCATATGCCTATTTCAGGCTGAACACGCGTCGTGTACTACGGGGGCGTGGCACGGATGGCGAGCAAGCAACCATGCCCACCTTCCTCATGGTTGGCAAGGACTCTAAAAATGCCCCTAACGCCGACCCAGAGGCGACCGCAGTACGTCTCGCTCATGCGCGAATCTGGTTCGATTGCTGACCCGTGATGATATCAGGGAACAATTCTGGAGGTTGATGTTCACAAGGAGGTGACGGTCACTAGAGACTCAGTAAGTGATGCTGTCGGCGCTTGTTCACCTTCTAGCTGACACAAACACTGTAGTTTCACCACTCACGACACCAGTACGCGGTGGGGTGGTGAAGTATGACACACGCACACTCAAACCCTCTGGAAGGACGGCCCTCCCCAACCTAACCCGTGTACTCAAAGTCGACTATCGCCGGGACCTGTAGTGATGTACTCCGACCAACGCACTTCCGCTCTTTAATCTATCCCTTCAACAAGCCTGGTGGTTTCGTCGTTTTCCTTTCAAATGTGAAGCCTCTCCCCTTCTGCGCTACATATTGCGGCTTTGCCTGTCTTCGCAAATCACTGTATTTTTACCCTTTTCTTGTAATACCTTGGTCCTCGGTTGTCTCTTTGCTCGTGTATCATTACGACATTCATCTTTCGGCCACAATGGGCACTCGCCGGGCACCATGCCCAGGGTGCATAGAGGAGAATGATCATCGATCTCGTCCAAGAGTAGTCCAGTGTCAGATTTACAGTTCGTTCGTCCCTGCTGATATCGGCATGACGATTTTGACGTACAATGCAAATTGAGAGTCATGTTTCAGTACAGACGGCGCTCCCCCTTTGCAGGATAGCTGATGACAACGCAGACGCTGATGTCGCCGGTAGGCACCCTAGCTGTTACACTCACTGTTGCCATGTCCGAGATTGATCCGCTTGTATCAGGGGCTGCGTCTCGCTGGACATGATCGCATGATCGAGCTGGATACAGAAAGACAAATATAGCAAGTCGCGCTGGGCAGTTTGAATGTCATTGAATCATGCGCGCGGAGCGTTCGCGTTGCTTGTCGAAACATGATGCACGAATTTCGCTTCAAACTGGACTCGGCGCACCCTATTATGTCATTAGCCAGTTATGTTCTAGAGCCGTGGGTCCCTTTCAGCCGACATCAGGGAAAGCCTTTCGACAGAAGTACGCCTACCGAGAATCTAGCCTTCTGGGGGATGCCCTGAACTATGTGATGTAGGTGTCATCCATGGAGGGTCATTACATAGAGCACGCGGCCTCGAGTATGTGCTCGAAGCGGTATCCAGGACGGAACGCTGCACGCAAGGAAAGCCAAACTTTGGCCCTTATACTCAGCAACGGACAAGTGCTGAGCGCCGGCTTCTGGCTAACAAATACAAACCATTCGAACATGTGAGGAACAATGCTCGTTGCATGGCTGCTACATACTTCTGGAATACCACCATTGTGTCCGTCTGGATCCGTTCGGGGTCTGCGTGCATGACCTTTCAAATTGCTAGTGATGAAAGCATACCACGGTCATGACTTGATAGGTGTCCCTATGACTGCGGAACATCGGGGTTTTGCATTTCGGGTGTATTGTTTGAGCCATTCGTTGCCAGTTTATTGGAACCCGGTTGAACAGAGTCCGAGCTCGTGACTAAACAAAATGCTCTTGCGGCTCAGGATGACACGCGTGATGCAACTACTTGCACGCGCGAGTGCGTGACCGCGTTTAGACGCGTCTTGCATGTGATATTCCGAGAGCGATGCGCGTCTACCATCATCTTCCCCGAACGCGATGCTGGTAGCTCCCGCCACTGCAATCTCGTACTCCGCAGATACACTATCATTTCATTCCTTGTAGAATGAGCCGGACGAGCTTTGCATCTGTATGCAAGGAGAAGAACGTGCTGCGGCCGGCCGAGCGTTTACCAGCCCGTACCGGAACGTGGCGTGCACCGCATTCGCTCACAGGAGTGCGACCCTAGGACGCCCGTCGGTGTGATGCCGGTGCTTGCCCCCTCTCCGTCCGACACTCATCTATACTCGCCATGATCGACGTCAAAGCCTTAGAACTGGGGGCTGTGGAGCACCAACCACCGCCAGCATACACGGCCATAGACGAAGCCCAGGACGACGTGCCACTACAACAGATTCAAAATGTAGTCCATGCGCCTCCCACGCAGGCACCTACGCCTCAAGCAAGCTCGGGGCCTTCGCGACCGCCCGCGCAACCAGCTAGCACGAGGGGCGCGTCTGGTCTGCAACAACAGCAACCGCAGGCCACGCGAGGGATGAGTGAAGCCGAGTTGGGTCGGCAGTATCAACAGCAGCGTGAGTCGTCGTAAGATCCTCCGCGTACCGCACCTCCAACCGCTTTATACCTGCAGTATATGCCCGTTGCGCCAGGGGCGATCATGAAGTCGAGACAAAGCATGGCGCTATGGGCATCATCTGTGCTGTCTTTCTGTTTCCGATTGGCTTGCTATGTCTATTGTGCGTATGGCTCTTCGAATTTGACTGCGCTTATTCGTCTTACGCGTCTCTGCAGCATGGATGTCAAGCGGAAATGTACACGATGTGGCATAGAGCTAGAATGATACTCAGATACAGACATCCTTCTCCGCTTACGGACGACCTATCGATGCATCTCAGTGCGTATCGGTCATGGCAGGCTACTTAGCTATCTTATGATATAACGGATTACTTCACGCTCACCTACTGTTCTCATATTTAAATTAGCTCCATGTATTCTCGGGACTCTTCATCATCCTTCACAGGCATTGTTTCTCCTGGCCGCTGACTGTATTCCATCTGTGACTACTGAGGTTATCTACAGTAATCTCTGCAATGTCCAGAGACCCAGATCTAGATGTCAGCCGTCCACCGCTGCAAGTCGACTGACTTGGATCGTTCCACTCTGTCAAACCCGGACCAATCTGTGATGAACTGTCTACGACTGGCGTGCCGTGATGCTCGTAACGTCATGTACGGAGGTTCCTACATATGGGCTGACCAAGGTATAAGTCAAATTGTCTTGACTCGCCACGCGTTCCAAGACCAGATTACCTTCGGCGTCCGGTACATAGGGGACGCACTTCCCGGTGGGAGGACCTGAAGGAATTCTGTCACGAAGACCCTGTATTGCCTATAAGCAATGTGCTACTCACGCGTACGAGCGGAGGCCGGTATGTAGCTGGATGTCTTGGCGGCCTACAATGTCAGTGCGTGTCGTCCACATCTCTTTCGTGACCATGAAGCAGATCAAGCGATGCATTCTCGCCTACTAGTCATGCGCCGGGCCCCTCGTGATGTCCGCGTCGCATTCACTAGTTTTATCCACAGCGCCCTCCGTACGAGCTTCTAGCGACCTCCGTTACAGGCCTTACGGCATAGATCGTGGAACACTACAACGCTTGTCGCCAAAGCAGGGTCAGGTGAGTGAATACTGAGACAGGCTATTGGCAATGTCCTGAGAAGTAGTTGTCCGAATGCGGCCTCGTGTACTCCGTCGTATTGCTCTTGTACTACCGCGGTTCCGCGTGAGGTACATGCTTGATACGTCGCTCACTGCCCTGTAGCGCTCACCGCGGTCTTTTCAAAAAGTTTAACCAGTTGAGGCATTTAGACGACCATGCCTGACGCGCACTGCAAGCCGATAGGGTCGTGTCTGCGGTCCGGGATGTCGCTTCTGTCAATGAGGTGGATATGCTCAATCGCGTGTTATGCTTCCCCGGCGTTCCCAGAGCTGACAGGCGACCATAATGCGAATGGGCACAGTGGCTCGCTTCGCTGAGAATAGTGCGCCATAGGAGGGCTACATGAAGCAATGTGCGCGAACGATTTACCCATTATGTCGCCGAGGATACCGCTATTCAGCATGGGGCCTGAAAATTTGCGCATCGAGTCTTATCCTGGTCGATGTTCCCATTTTTGCAGGAAAGTTGATTAAGACGCTCGGATCGTTTTCATTTGCGTCGTGGCCTAGTACACAAGTATAAGTGCCGAAATCTAGCTACCTGTAGCCTTTCCTGTGCCTGGAGTGTAACTTTGCAAGGCACAACTCATTTACGAGCACAGAATACAATAACTAGAACGATGATCATAGACGCGTAGCTTTGGAACCGAGTTTCGGCTGCGGGGAGGAGGCGTTGAGTACAGGTGCCGGGAAGCCGCACGTTGTAGATCCTCGGGGTCGCGTGCCGGGCTACCTTTCCCAGGGTCGCGTCCTGCTCTACACCACCTCCGCAGGCTGACCGGACGTCCGTGCGACATAAGAACGGCGTCCTGCAGGTGCCTAAGTTCCATGCATACTCTCTGCTATCTACCTTTCGTTGTCGCCGTTCGAGACAGCGTCGGAAAGAGGAACAGTACAGTCAGCCGGCATTGTGGAGCGTCGTCCGTCGGCTAGACCAGATCGTCTCGGCATTGGCGGTTGAGCGGGAGTCGAGCACTTCTCTACACTTCGGACCTCTTCCGCTACGACCATACGCCCATTAACGACTTGTCAACGCTGTAACGACCGCGCATCGGTATCACGAAGTCTATAGAGCCTGCTCGCGGTCCAACAACCTGAGAAACGAGCCTAGAGTCTGGTTGTCATCATGGTATTCCATATGGTGCGCATATACCGACGACCCCGGTCTCTCGATCGTGAAGCAGAATACTCATCGATGTATGCGCCAGTTCGCGGTGTCCACGCCTCATATCATCTATGCCGCCCTGGGCGGGTTTGTGGTCTTTGTAGGTGATCGACGGCGCCATCGTCCCTATCGTTGCTGAGTATGTGCACGCAGTTCGGCATGTTCTCGCTATTCATTCGGGAGAAGGTATGTGGTATTTGGTCTAGCGACAGGGTGGGCGGGTAACCAGGGAAACAGCTTTACATTGGAGAAGCATGCTGGGCATTCTTGTTCGGTGTAGTCATTGGTGCGTCTTTGCGATAACATGACTACCTGTCCACGCTAATCTTAGTAGGTCCCTATGGTGCAAACATCTTCAACCCGCGCGACTGGGGCGGAGGCAACACTGACACCACGAATACTATTGTGCTTGAGTTCACTCGAGTAGTCCTCGCCATCGGTGTCTTCGCGATAGGCGTCGAACTACCCAAGGCCTATATGGCCCGCCATTGGAAGAGCCTGTTCTTCCTTCTCTTCCCTGTCATGACATGGGTGCGTCTTTGGCTTTCCATAGACGCGGCAGGGATTGCCTCTAATCACACCATCGCAGGGCTGGTTTGTGTCAGCTGGCCTCATTTACGCCTTCATCCCTGGACTCAACTTCCTCTCATCGTTAGCAGTTGCAGCATGTCTTACCCCAACCGATCCCATTCTTGCCGCGGCAGTCGTGGGCGGTAAATATGCAGACAAGCACGTGCCCGCGCACTTGCGACATTTACTCTTCGCGGAGAGCGGCTGCAACGATGGTGCTGCCTTTCCTTTCCTGTACATCGCTCTCTACCTCACCATCGACAAATCGACTGGGAGAGCTATTTCCAATTGGTTCATCTTTCTGTGGCTATGTGAGTGCCTGCGCTGCGTTTGTGGCTTTTCTTTCAACAAGTAGTCATGCTCTTGGTCTCCAGATCAGGTCATTCTGGGCATAGTGTTCGGTGCTATCATCGGGTTCGGCTTCCGGCACCTCATGAAGTTTTGTGAACGGAAAGACCTGGTTGACAGGCAATCCTACGTCGCACAATATGTCTCGCTTGCCATGCTCACCATCGGCGCCAACACGCTACTTGGATCAGACGATTTGCTCGCCGCCTTCTCATGCGGCACCGCGTTCGCGTGGGACGGGTTCTTTAACAAGCAGACTGAACAGTCGGTGTTCTCGTCTGTGATCGATCTTCTATTCAACATCGCTGCATTTGTCTTCGTCGGTGCTTGGATGCCTTTCGGAGACTTCTCCGATTCGGCGCTGACGCTCAGCGTGTGGAGGCTGATTGTTATAGCCGTCTTGGTAATACTACTAAGAAGATTGCCCGTCATGATTGCGCTATTCAAGTGGATACCGGATGTTAAGACACTGCGAGAAGCGTTCTTCAGTGGTCACTTTGGACCTATGGGAATCGGTACGTGTGCATGTATGCGCATAATTGGATTGTCCTGGAATAGCTCAAATCATTTAGGTGCTATCTTCATATCGACTCTTGCTGCACAGCAACTAGAACGACCGCAGGATCCTCCTGCGAACCAGGAACAGCTCCTTGCCGCGTCTATTCAGCCTATCGTCGCCTTTATGGTACTTTGCTCCATCGCTATTCACGGCTTATCCATCCCCTTCTTCTCGCTCGGAAGACGTGTGCACTCAGTTTCCCGTACCTGGTCACGTCATGATACTTTTGGCACATTCTCAGGAAGACAACTCCCCGAATGGACGACGCATACCAGGCGTGTCATCCCTGGAGAGGATATCGTCATTAATCGTGATAGGGCGATGGAGGAAGGTGCTTTGGCACCGGATGAGAAACGCGCACAGTCCGAACGCACGGATGGTAGTATGACACCGGACAAAGAAGGCACCTCATCTCAGTCGCAGGATGAGGCGACGAGACCTGATGGTACTGATATGCGCGATGAGAATCCGCCTGACGGGGATGAGACCCTTCAAGAATGGCAGGAAGGACCGGATCGAGTTGTCGAAAGACGTCGCGGCCCTGGGGAAGAGGTGAGTTTGTGAAGGCTACTCTAGCAAAATACTCACGCTGAGCTGACAACCCTCTCTCAGGTGGAGGTAGAAGTACAAGAAAATTACTTCGGCCCAGGAGAGACGACAACGGACACGATACGCATGACCGAAGACGCCGCTAGCAATGCCGTACACGATATACGAAATAAAGTGCGGGATGCACCACATGACATAGGGTCGATCCTACAACATACAGAAGAGAACGTACAACATGGAGCCGAAGAAGTAGGAACGAAGGCAAGAGAGTTCGAGCGCATAGCGCAACACAAAGCCCACGAAATGATGGGCACACCACAACCAGAGCAAGAAGAACCGGAGGGCGATAATGGGGAAGAAGAAGAGGGTTGGATGTCGGATGCTAGCGATGGCGAACCGCGAGCTTCGACATCGACCGCAGGAGCAAGAACGAAAACCTCCAAGCGATCTTCGAGATCGCCCCCGCAGCGACCGTCACAGAACACATCGCGCCGGAAGTCCTTCCGTCGGCGATTGCTAGGCTCTCGTGGCCGCTCACACAGTGACGAGGTGCTCCCGGTGCAACATCCCGAGCAGCGTCATCATACAGATGACTACGGCTACGACGCCGGCACCGAGTCACCCGACGACCGGCCAAGGCGACTAGCGCACCGAGACAGTGCTGCTACGATGCCATCCAGCATACGCTTGCGGCCACAGCATGCGCGCATCGACTCCCTCCGTTCTATAGGATCGCGCAGCCGTCGTGACGCGTCGCCTGCGCGGTCTGTGCGGTTCGCAGATGAGCAAAATGGGCACAGCACACCGAGATTCCCGCTTTCCCTATCATCTCCAGTCACTCCAGGCACATCTGTACCCGCCAGCGAGGCTCCATCGGAGGCGGAGGACGATTCTCCCCGTAACCAGGTCAGGTTCTCGCTACCCGATCTTTCTGAGAGGCGATGAAGCCGATGCTCTGACTGAGTCATTTGAAGAACAATTTTGGATACGCGGCACATTGCTAGATTGTATAGATGGGTAGTGGGCTGCACTCTGGACATGCCCAGGTGCAACAGTCTGAGAAGTGTATGGACTGATTAATGGAGTCAAAATGGAGCCTACTTGTATCGCGTACGTAGCCTTGTTGTCGTTGTCCTTTTCCCTTATTCCTTTTTCTCCGCATCATACTCATCTTACATGCAGTGTATCTCATAGCATCTATCTCCTCATGACATCCATTCGCAATCGAGAATTGATTACTTTCTAAATCTCTACAAGGGGCTTATTGATTTTCCTCGACGACAAGTCCCCAACATCGGACGTCATCTAAGCGGATTTTGCGAAGCATGCACCCACAGCATTCACCAGATATCCGATCACCCCGAGGCACAAGCTCAGGCAGGTTCCAACAATTAGCCTCAGCCCTGTGCCCTCGAAGACGTCAAAGAGTAACACCGCGAGCTGCGTCTCATGGCGTACTGTATGATCCGCATCGAGGATTTCGAACGGCATCCGCACCTCGCACGTCATGCCATTTGTGGCCCCTGTGCTGCTCTCATTCATAATGACAGAGGCTGCCCGGAGCCCGGAGGTGAAGCCGTCCTCATGGAATCCATATTTCGTCCAGGCGCCGACGAAGGAGATCCCCCGCTTGTTCTGGATCGTGGACAGCTCCTGCTGTGCACGGACAGCCTGCAAAGAAAAAGCATTGGACGGCCGGATGAAACGGCGCATACAGCTCGAGGCTCACCTTGATACCCAGCACAGGATGGTCATACTCATATCGGCCCCCTAAAGTCTCCGGATCGGGGTCGAAAGGCGGGTTGAGTGTGACGAGCACAGGTCCATAGATTTCCTCTGAGATATGTTGCAGCTCGTTCATCCAGTCTGTGAAAGGTAAGTATTGGTAAGCGCGGGGGCTCGCAGCGCGTGTGCATGTTCGACGCACACGTCCTGGCAACGAGCTCAGGTCAACTGACAGACAACGAGGACAACGCGAGATGCTTACAGAGAGACTTGGTCAACATTGGCTTTGGCATTCCCAGATTTGTCGACAGTGGATCTCGTCAGGTAGTTCCAGCAAGACCATGCGACGCGCCGCTTCGGCATCAACTGCAAAGACAAGAAGGTGTAGGTTACTCTTGGGGTAACACCAAGGAAGGGAAGGCAACGCACTCGCTTGTCGCAATGCAGCACAGCTGCGTTCTTGTTCCACTCGAATTCTCCGAGGATCCGTTCCTCGTCTGCAGTCGCGCCTCCGCCTGCTCGCAGTATCGAAAGAGCCGCATCACTATGAGATGCCACGATGACGCGGTCATAGTAGATACGCTCTCCCAAGGCGGTGACGAGCTCAACGCCGTGACCACCAGGATTGTCAAGGGCGGGAACAGATGTGATGCTTTGCACGGCTGAGGATAAGTGGAGCTGAGATGGAGGAAGTGTCGACAGGATCTTCTGGACGTAGATACGGCTACACGCACATGCAACCCCGCTCTAAGCTACAGATATAAGGTAAACATCAGGATGACGAACCTGCCGCCACGCAGGGTAAGCCAGGATGGTTTCCCGAAGATTTGTAGAAGATGGTGGTTGTACATAAACTGGATCTATGTAGGGCATAAGCATTCTGTCCAAAGGGGCGTATGTTCCCATACCAAAGATGTTGGATACTCACGAGCGTCCTAGCAGGAAAGTCCAGGGTGCACTTGTCTGGCGGGGTACTCCAGATAGCTGCCGTCATAGGCTGTAGATATTATTGCAAGCACTGATGTCATTAGCAAAATGCTCCCTACCACGAGGTAATTGTCCCTGAAAGAAGTAGAATATCCCTCTTTGCTCAAATACTCTCCGATTGAAACTTCAGACATTGGCCCATATTTTTGGAACAGCCGTCTTGCAGAGACATTGAAACGCACAATGTCGTAGAGCATCCGCCACATGTCGAGATCGAGCAGACGCTTAGGTTGGCAGAAAACGCTACTTAAGTTGTTTCCTGCCCATTCGAAAGCACCGCCGTCGCGGGAGACGGAGAAGGTCATGTCTGTCGCGCATATATGCTGGCGCAGGTCTGGATATAGGTTCAAAAAGCGTAGGAAGTTGGGATACGTGCTGGGATTGAAAACGATCTGTCACCATGAGACATAATGTCAGCCTTGAGATGTGGAAAATACGCATACGGAAACGTACGAAACCTCTGCATTAATAATGTCAATATAGCAATCGACAGCATGTGATGCAGCACGTACGTGTCAACTTCTACAGGTTCTCTGCCTGACTGAGAGAAGGTGACGGTATTGGCATGTCCACCAGGGCGACAGTCCGCCTCATATAAGTGCACTTCATGGTCACTGTATTCGTTCAGTAGCTGAGGCCCAGGAATTTAGCTCTAACGTCTCATCCGGCTTGCACATATACCCACCCATGTAGCTGCGAGGCCGGACACGCCAGATCCAACTACAGCGACCTTCATTGCGGCCGAGGATTCAACGGCTCGATAGGCAGCCGAAGCAAGTGGTCGAAAATGGGAACGAGTGGGACTATTGAGGACCTCGTATCCAAGGTAAGAGCGTAGGGAAGAAGATGACGTCCGACAGAATCATCGGCTCATCATCTATACTAGGAAACGCTCGCATCAAATCGAGAGGCTGTCAATGCGTTCTGTAGAAGAAGCCTCCGAGTTCTCTCATGCCCGTCTCCATAACAGTAATCATTCCGTGTAACAAAGACAACATATCACGCTAGCTTGCAATATAATCTTTAAGATGCCTTGACATCTACTTGTGGCTGCGATTCAGATTTGTGCTGAAGGCTGTCAGGTATATCTTGTGGTGGCGCAGGTTCGGGTTTATCTTGTGGTGGCACAGGTTTGGGCGCATCTTGTGGTGGTGCAGTTTTGGGTGCATCTTGCGGCAGCGCAAGCTTACGCACATCTTGCGAGGTTCGCGTTGTCATGCCATTTTGTACCGAAGCAGGCTGTTGAGAAACGATTGGCTGGTGACGACGACCTTCTAGGAACCCAAGCTCAACAGCAGGCTCTCGTCTATTTGGAGGTTTAGCTCCGCTTGGGCAATGATGACGCTAGTATACGCACCCTCCGGGGACAATTGGTGCCCTCCACTCACAGGTTGAACACACCCAATAGCGCTCAGAGCGCAGGGAAATAGTCGGTATGAAGAAGCACATGACCCATCGCTCTGCGGTTGCAGAAGACACAGCCGCTGTTTAGAATACGATCCGGTCAGTCCTTCATCCACTAAAAAATGGTATTGGCCAAGAGTGGGAAGTCTCACGATCATGACAAGTAGGACAGATCCTCTGAATACTTTCGCCATCAGCCTTGAGCCTTGAAGGACATCCAACTAGACACTAGGTTCGGCAAACCGACGAATGAGTCGCAGGGGAGCATACGTACATGCCATTGGCATACACTCGGCCAAGACAGCGCACCCGGCACAACATAACCCAATCGAGTCGCATAGGAAACAGCAGTCCATGATGTATGACTAGATCGGAACGTGGGTTTCGACAGAGACGAGGATGCTGCCTCGGTGAGAATGTAGCGTGATATATACCTAAACTTGAAACGAGACGGAGAGCAAGACCGACGTGGGCGAGTCGTCCTCGGACACTATGGCAACAGACGGAGAATAAGGAACAGCTTATATACCGTCCGACCCCGCGAGCAGTGAGAGAACCGAACATATCGGGCGCTTCTGCACAGCATCCTTGTCAGTTTGACATGAGTACTACCGTAAGACTCACATAGACGCCTGACCGCTCCGTGAAAGTCTGAGACCACGATGCAGGCTTATCAATGGGCAACTCGTCTGGATTGTCAGTGAGAATTAAGAATTTTAAAACTACACTTTGATTGTCATGGAGAATATGGGATTGATTATGGAGCTTGAATACAGCCGAAAAGCTATACATGGAAGCGCAAGAAGCAGCAGTCAATCAAACACGCCTCGTCCATGATTCATACGTCGTAGCGCTGACAGCTCACAGAGACCATCAAATGATCCAAAAAATGCCGGAGATGCAGCTCGAAAACACGTCTGATGTTGTTTACGACGGCACTACCCCCTGAGTAGTTCGGGGGGAAAGTCGCACGCGTCACGAAACAAGCAGAGACAACGGTGGACATCTGTGATAGTACTCCTCCTACACTTGCATCGTGGAGAGCTGATAAGGCGTGTTTCTTCAACGGAGTAGAGTGATCCGAGGTATCAGCTAGTTTTCAAAGACCCAGCCCGAGCACTGCACACAAGTGCTCACGGCAGTCACACAGCGCCTGACAGCGGCATCCACCCACGAGGGTTCATGCTAGACTGACTGCCATGGACGCGATAGTTGTTATTCTTCCTGTGGTGTCAGAACGCAGGCGAGATTATATACGGAGACTGATACATCTGGATGCTCCACACCGGGTGTGGGTCACACCTTCAGCCTCCAAGAAGCGCACGCGAAGTGCACACGCAAGATGCGAGAGACCTGAGTTCACACATCACGCACCAAGCCTATCCCCCTTCGCTCCTGAGCCTCTCGGGCGCCAGTCCCTCCATTGTGCATGGCCATCGGGGTGTCACTGAGACGGATGGCGGTAAAGAATGCTCTCTGAGTTTGAGGAGCGCCGCAGGGCTGTGAAGGCTTGGATCTCTGGATCCAGCGGTGAAGGGATGCCAACGCCAGACGCTACTTCCTCGCGCGAGTGGAAGCACAGAGGCATCCTGGATGTAGCGAGGTCGCAACCTTCGGGCTGCATCGACGTAACGGCCATGTAAAGCAGCGAAGAAGCAGCAGCCATTGCCCTATTTGAATCAAACTGTCAGATCCGCCCTGAGGTGACGAAACCATGCCAAAGCATCGACGACACGCACCTGCCATGACTAGAAATTGCGGGTTTGGCAGGCTACATTGGCAGAAAGATTGCAAAGCTCTCGAAGAGCGCAGCGCGGGAAAAATTTGCAACATATCAGATGCAGGTCGAAAGCATGTCTGAGAGTATACACGTTCGACAACAAGTTACCCCATGACTGGAGCAACAATATGCGAGCCACGACCGAAGCGAAAGGGCGAGTACGAATCATTGTGCTCCGCCATTCCCTGTCGCGCTCACATTCATGGCCCAACGGAAACCATGAGCCTCCACGCCCAGAGTTACAAGCTGACTGCACCGCCTACGCACCCCACAGCTTATATAGTCATACACCTCTCTATGACGCTTGCTGGCAGGTATCCACATGCACCCTCGCAGGTTGCAGGCACAGATGGCCTGAGCCAGTGCAAGAAATCAAGTATAGTGCCAGACTATATGCCTTATGGACACGAACTTGGTGACAGTCTACGCATGCAGCACAGGGCAAGCCCATGGCAGCGTTGCAAATGCGCGTTGCATATACAACACGCTGTGAGATGCGATAGGTCGGCACGCACCATACGTTTCTGCCCATCATCCCGCACTCCTGGGCCAAAATGCTGCCCACCCCTCGATATCATCAGGGTATCCGAAGACAACTAGGTAGCAACCGATCGGCTGTATGGTTTTCAGGAGCGCCGCTGAGCCTTAACGGCTTGATCTCAAGGATCCAACGGTAGGGAATGAGTGGAAAGCCAGACAAGTGACTCGCGTGTGTGGACATGTGGAAATGTCTCGTACGGTGCGAGTATCGCGGCCTTCGACCTGCATCGTAGTGGTAGGGAGCAAAGTCTCGTTGCCGAGTAGCAGTGTTCAACGTGGGCTTTGTTTGCGTCAAGTTTGCGCAAGCGTGGCTGGACATGTAGCGCTGGATGCATGATTGCGATAGGTGTGCACCACGAGGTACCGCGCCTTCCAACTTCCAAGTGCGACTGTTATAACTGTAGTTTTTACATAGAAGTATGTCTTCCAAGTACTTATGACGACATTAGATTACCACGGAAGATTACCGTAATACGTAGCTCAATGCCTACACAGCAACGCGAATATCAGCACCCTCGTACATCAAACTCGACGAAAATAGTTGCACTATGCCGGGAGAAAGCTGAGTGTTACTCACAAATACCAAAGGAAAGACGAAGACACTGTACCTCCTGCAGAGTACATCCGAACCTTGAAATCATGGTGCTTCAAGTAGCTGTCGGGGCCCTGCCGTCGCTGATGGGACATGATGAAGGATATCATCAGCAGTCAGACAGGGCGACCAGCAATTTGGAAATGGACACACATGTATTTAGTTGGGGCCTCCCAGTAGCCGACAGCCGCAATATGGATGGCAACGATCCATTTCAGGGCTCTACCCCACGCTGGCAGCTCGCGAGGAGCGCGGTGTCCAAAAATTGGCAAGACGATGTGGCCGGAGAGTATGTCTGTCAAATGGTGTGCACGACACCACTCCCGACGAGTCTGGGAGGTCGCACAAGTCGCGATTCAGGCTGGAAGTCCTAGATATCATCCATAACAATGCTCCTCCTACATTCGTATCATGGAGAGCCAAAGGACACTATTGCTCATGAGTCAGGGGGCGATCAGCTAGTATCAACTCGTGTATCATGCACGAGTACCTGTAGTTCTTAGTCATGGACCGGACCCCTGCTAACAGCCCTAGAGGGATGATGGCAGGGGCCCGGTCCAGGACGACATGCTACACATATCAGTCACTTCTTCGTGATAACACACGAGTAGACACGATATCCAGCCCCAGAGGTATCATGGCTCAAGTCACAACACACCCTATGGCTCACCAAGAAGCATGCATACACAAGGTGCACACGCGAGATGCGATAGAGTTGATATCTGGATGGAATATCCAGGCCTATGCGCTCCTACTCCTAGCAGCTGAGGTCTTGACCACCCCTCTGGAATCGTCGGGGTAGCCGTGACTAACCGCAGTACAAGTCCGGGCGCTGGACTTGAGGAGCACTGCTGAGCTTGTGATAGCTCGGATCTCTCGACCTAGCAGTAAGGGAGCGGAGGAACAGACAATCTTCCTCGCGGAAATAGGGACACTAACGTGTCCTGTCCGTGGCGAGTATCGCGACCTTCAGGCCGCATCATAGTGGTGGAAGGAGGAAAGATTGCTGCGCGATAGAAGCTAATAATCTCAAGTTTGTTTGCAACTGTGTGGCTGCGAACGTTCTCGGCGACAACCTTGTGCTGGAAATGCACGGCAAACTCGCGGCCGTCCATAAAAGATATCACGATACTACTCACCAATCACGCCATGCCATCCCGTGGCGCTCTCAAGCACCGTAGCGAAGGGAAGAATGCGGCACGCAGTGACGGTTATTGCAAAGCATTATGGTAAGCAGAGGAGCCAACGCGAACTTTATTACAATGGCGCTATGCTGCGACAGCGCACGCGGTTAAACACAACATCATTTCAGCCTTATATATTAGCCATACGAGACTAGGCATGGGTGTAATTTGGTACAAGCCAGATGAGAATGCAGATCACGGAAGTCCCGAAAAGTGTTCGATGCACCACCGTCTAGAATGCCAGCCGCCGAAGACTCACAGGGCACATGGCAATAACGCATTTCGCAGCGACATTTGCAAAGAGAAATTTGGCGAATTCGCGCATGATAGACCGCCGGTCGCATTGCGAAGTATACAGGGTCTGGTACCTCACATCAGAGGTGCCAATATCGGGAAAAAAAAGGCACACTGCGAGCTGGCCTGCACGCCCGAGCGCAGACAAGTAGAAAGGAGGTGAGCTAGCCGCAATGGATAATTTGTTCGGGCACGAAGTAAGCTGTGTCTGCATGATAACCCAGAAGTTGCTTGTCAACGTTGAGGCCTTGAGACTCAGGCGCGGTCACGGGTTGCCAAACAACGCGTAAACAAATAATCGACGCGTCGTTGCGCATAAACGCGTCAACTTGTACAAACAAAACGACTGCCTGTGGCCGCGACTTTCCGAATGCCCATTTCACTGTCTCCCTCATTCGTCACAACTAGGCCTTGTTATTCGCGTCGTGGCTTAGCGCCTGCCATTAGAGTCTGAGGGAGGCTTCCTGTCCGCAGATAGTGCTCTTTTGACGCGTTTGACGCGACGTACATCTCAACATGAGCCTCCCGACTCCGCCTAACACATCTCACAGAGACAAGGAAAACCGTTCTGCACGGTTCTCGACTGGCTCACGGGTTGCATGGGCGGAACATGACCAATATCACACCATTCCTTCCGGTCCTCAGACTCCTCCTGCTGGTTCGTCTATCAAGGCGAGCGCTAATAAGGCACCTCCTGCGAAGTCTATCCTGAAGCCGTCACCACTTTGCGATCTCCCGTTTGGGCATGAAGACAAGAAGGAGACAACGCCTGAACCCTCGGACCCGCTAGCGGATCTACACTATCTCGAGACTCCAGTGTCGAGGATCGTGGCGACAGACGCGTCGCTGCGGGACCTCATCGAGGCGTATTCCATACTCACGGCGCGTATTAGGGCATGCGTTCCCGGAGAGACAGATGCCGACGCGTCATGGCCCCTGTTTCAGCCTTTAAGACAACATCGGGACGCCCTTGTCGATGCGTGGGTCAGGGATCTGGGTCGCGTCTTCGTAGAGCAAGTTCGTATAACACCGGATACGGAGATTCCGCAGCCTCCTACGCCACCAGATGAGGAGAGGGTTTTGCTACCGTCGCCGCTAAAGAGCCCAAGAAAGAAGGTTGGCATGTCGGGGGAGCAGGTCAAGAATGCTCGCGACCTTTGCATTGTTTGTCACGCGGTGATCAAGCTGCTCAACGTGGTGTTCACATTACCTGCTGTGTATCAAGTCTTCACAGGTACAGTGTGCCAGTGTTTTCTCATGGCACGTCGCTGACAGGGGTTTAGATGCGCAACTCAGATTCATGTTGACTCACGTGCTAGCGATTCCACTTGCGAATGAGCTTCCTACGCCAAATTCGCGCAAGACATGCGCTTTAGCGATCTGGTTGCTCCAGACCCAGCGCCTTTCTACTGAAGTCCTTGAGCCCGCAAAAGATCGCATTGCTTATGCTCTACGTCGGGGGATAGAGGGCGAGTTGGGCAAGGAGGGCAAAAAGGGTTCGGTACACGATGGTCTCAAGGTATGGATATGCTTCGACCCGCTTGCTCTTGTGCTTAAAATATCAAAGGCGATCCATGAAATGTCAACGTGGTATCCTACACTTTTCGTGCCTGCGTTCACCGAGCTGCTCCCTTCCATTCTCTCCAATCTCCTCGCGCCAACCGTTGTCCTACGATCACAAGCATGTCATGCACTCAGCGGTTTCGCTTTCGCGGTAGCGAGCATCCCGTCCTCCGCTATCCATACTCGCATCTCGGACTTGGTCGTCGATCACCTCACGACTTCTCCCGCTCGTACTCCCATCGGTGGTCTCTCTAGTCCAATTAAAGATCCTCCACTCATTCGCACACTGCGCACGACGTTGGGTAACACAGGACCGAGCCACCCAGCGCAGGGGCCCGTCTGGGCGTGGTGTGTCATGGCCTCTCTCATTGTCCTCATGGGGCCCGCCGTCTACACGGATGACAGAATAACTCGTGCACTGACAGCTCTGGTTTCTTTGGGTATGCGACACGAGAAGAGCTCTGTTCGAGCACTGGGATGTCTTACCTGGCGGTGCATGGTCTGGGCATACTTCCACGATCGTCTTCCGCGGCTCAATGACGGCGAAAATGTCGAGACGATGCTATACATGACTCAGAAGTACAAGCAACGCCTGAATGAAGTCTGGAAAGTTGTCCAATCTGTAGTCGACCTGGGTGCAGGCGTCAGCATGATTGGGGCGCTTTTGGCTGGTCCATCGACGGACAAGCGGAGTCTCAAGAGGGCGTTGGACGTGCTTGGCGAGATGAGTAAGAAGGGCGGTCAGACCTGCAAAGACGCACTTGAGACTGCTGTCAGTCTGGTGAGCCCGGAGCCCAGGGCTGAGTGGAATGCACGCAAGCTTCTCCCTCCCGGTTTGTTCTTTAATATGCCTGGTCTACTCACGGCCGAGTACACATCACTCCCATACACCGTCAAACCCCTTTTCGAGGAGTGCACACAGATCGAGGAGATCAGGCCGCTGACCACGGACGAACTTGCATTAGGTTGGGTCTTCAATAGCCTGATGGATGTTTGGAGAGAAGGGCTGGCGGCCCTGAAGCTGACATGGGGTTGTGAAATTCCTGTATGTTTGCACGCACCGCAATTTTTCTTGCCTCATTCTATCTAACGTGGATTTTTCCAGAGCGAGATCCTCGATGTGTGGCATGGTCTTGTCAAGGCGTCCATCGATGCCAGGGAAGGTGCGTCCTGAAACTTTTCATTAGAGTTCTCAGCTTATTGAAATTTGACTTAGGGGATGAAAAGGGAACCGTCGAATTCACTACGCGCCTGGTGGACATCTTGCGCTGCTTGCTCGAAGATTCCGAGCTTGATCTCAGTCTCGACGTAGAATATGAGGATCAAGCCCCAGCAGGCCAAGTCCGGTTCGGCCACCAGATTGTACAGGTTCCCCCACACCATCGATGGAACTTTGGGCTGAGGATCTATCTTGTCCGCGAGCTCTGGAATGTCATGAAGGGCCTCGTTCCTCAGTCTGCTCTTCACTTGTCAGGAATACAGCTTATAACCTTCCTCCTTGGACGCGAACAGACACTTCTCGATGATATCGATACCACAGACGAGATCCGATATCAGTGGAGCTCGCTGTGTGCTGAGGTCCTCTACGAATGCCCCCTCGACGAGCTGGAGAAATTCTGGCGTGGAGCGCTCCGTCCACGGTGCTCGCGGAAACACCAGATCGCTTGGAGACCGGAGATTCGTCAGGCGGTCTGGCTGACGTTCGCCGAAAGGTGGAAAGAGTGCAAAGCTACGTGGGATGCTGCGGTCATCCTCCTCGGCGTGCCGTTCAGGTGAGTACATTCCGTGGCGCTAAAGTATGTGCTCATTCGACTATCTGCAGGGAACAAAGTGCATGGGAAATAACGGGTGATGATGTGGATGCCTGGGACGCGCTTCTTCGCGATGCCATAAGCAAGGCCTTTGATTACGGTGTCGATTCCGTATCTGTCATCGACCAGGTCGCGGCAAGGATATGCTCCACCAAATCGCTGACGTTCACGTCCGCCACACGCGTCGCCGACTTGCTTTTGTCACACCTGGATTTCAACGAGGCGCGCGAGATACCAATGGACGTCCTCGGACTGACAAACGACAGCCTGCTGGCGGCTTATCCACCCGAGTCCGACGACAAGGTCACCGCGCTCTGGTTGATCAGGTCTCTTACCAGGATCATCGACGCCTGCCCGGCGGAGCTGGCACTCAACCTGTTCGAACTTGTGCAGGAGGGCCTCTCTGCATGGATCGCAGACGAGTTCGAAGCGTTCAGTGCGGAAGAATATGCACTAGACGTGAGTATTTTTTCCGTCCCGAGGTGAACCTCTCGTTGACTCTGGGTCAGATTCTGCCTGTGTATCAGACCGTCCTGCTCGGCGTGGAGTCCCTCCCGATGTCCGCCGACACGGTAGAGACTCTAGCTACTATGCTCGAATCTGGCCTCTCAGGCCGTCAAGACAAGCCGGCGGCTGCCTTGCAAGCATTCCAAGACTTTTGGCAGGCCTCCTGCGCGGACATCCGCGAGCCTGTCGGTGGCTGGTGCGAGAAAATTCAGAACTGTATGCGGGTGCTCCCTGGGAAGGAAATCCCGGACGACGTTAGCGAGTCGAACGACGCTCTTTTCGCCGAGGACGCGTGGGATGTTGAGCTGGAGGAATCGCCTGTGGCAACACCCGCCGCTGCGATCTCAGCTCTCGCACCTGTGATTAGTCTTTCTTCCGCTCTGTCTATCCGCGCACCCGTTTCTCCCTCAGCCGTCATCACACCTCCTTCCACTCCGCCTACCCGCATCTGTCTCCTGCCGTCGACTCCGCCCCGGCCGCACAAACCATCCCCACAAAGCCAAATCATTGCCATTCACGATGAGCCTGTCCGCACGCCCCTCACGCCGAATCGCTCCCCCCATACTCCGAAACGAGGCCACGCGTCCTCTGCTCGGCGCCGAAGCACAGATAACAAGGAGAATATCTCGCCGCTTCTCATGTCCGCGACCGTTGCCGAGCGTATCGCGAATCAGTCATCTGTGGCGGCTGGCTCGACTGTCCTGGGCAAGCGACGCGCACCCGAGGATGTGCCTGAGAAGGAGGCGAAGCGGGGCAGGCTCGACCTCGGCGACGCTGCTCCCCTGGCGCCCGGCGCGCAGCCCGCCGACGCGCCAGAGGATGGCGCGGGTCGCCCAGCGCGTCCGCGTGTCTCCTTTGGGGACACCACATCTCACGCGCACAAACAGACGCTTCCCAAGACGCCGCATCCCTCACGCACAGCGAACGATGACGAGGACGAGGACCCATTCGGCACGCCGTCGGGATCCGAGTCGTCATCCAGCGACCGCGAGGAGTCCACTCCTCGAGCTACGGTTTCTGTCTCGCGTCCGCGCAAGCGCAAGGGTGTTTACCTAGAGGCGGTTGAGGTGCCGATGTTCCGCGATGTCCTCCGGCGCGAGCGAGATGCGCATATGAAGTCGTTGCTGCTCGAGCGCGTGACCACGCTCTCCTCGGAGGCAGGGAGCAGCAGTCCCGCCGTGACGCCAACACGGCGCACATTGAGGCGGACACGCTCTGCGACGAAGATGCTTGGGGAGGAGGCGTTCGAGAGTCTGGAGTACTCAGAGACGCCGACGCCGAGCAAGCGGCGCAAGAGCCGGGTGGCCGAATTGCTGCAGGAGGCCAGAGCGACGCCGTCGTTGCCATCGTCTCCGCTACGCGCCGTGCGGGAAACCCAGATTGCTGGAAGTGGTGAGTTCTTTCCCCGATGTTAATTGTCGATGCAGCCCTAACTTAAAGCTCCGTTCTTATAGACGATTCAATCATGATGGTTACACCCAGAAAATCCTTGCCAGTCGAACTCTCTTCCGATGACGACCCGCAACCCGGAAACGTCAACCCTCGCGGTGTCGTGTCGCCTGCCTTGCGCCGTGTGCGCTCTAGTGAGACCGACCTTCCAAGCAGCGATGACTCAAATATGACCGCGAGTCCTTCGCGTGAGCGCGTAAAACGGCGTATTGCCCGAATGCCCAGCTCCTTCCTCAACCCATCTCCTTCAAAACTCCGTTCGCGTCTATCAGGCGGATCTTCATGGTTCAAAAGCGAGGACTGAACATCGTCACCATCATCTTGTTTTGTCGCTGGATATGTGGATTTTTACACCGCATTTGTATCGCGATACCAGATCTTGCAAGCTGTTATAATTCGCATATTGTACCATACTAGCATTTGTCCAGTAGTAGCATAGTTTTTCCCCTTGCAAATAGTCGAAGCAGTCAACATCATGACTTAGAATTTGCATCAATTGCTTTTAGGTGAAGGAGGTTAAGAAGCGCCAGAGCCGACTTCTGCTTTATTAGGCAAGCGCGCAACCACAGCTGGGAAGGTGTTGATATGAGCGCTCGCTAATGTTACTCCACCGCTTTGCCGGTATCTGAGATCTTCCGCGCGAACATCTTCGAGGGTGTCGCTGCTGCGCATGGCAAGATCATTCCTGAGAGCGCGTCGCAGCTCGTGCTCCAATGCTGTCCATGCTGAAGCATAAGACATACCATACCTGCCACTAACCATGCTTTCAGGCAGCCAGAGGTTCTCTTACACTCTCGGGCACCGCGAAAGACGTAAATGAGCATCCGTAGGTACTTAGGCTAACAGCTTTGCCAATGCAGCATGCCCCTGGGTATGTGGTCGCGACATAGCGCCGCCGAGTATCGACGCTCGCGGTGATCAGGGTAAACAACCACGCGGGCTCAAACACGTTTTCCGTCACAGAAGCATGGCGGTCCGTCCCCTTCACGTTTCCAGCTGCCTGCGCCAAGTTGAATCCCCCCGCTAACGAGACCCATGACAACCAGCATCCGACCGGCTGAACCCCGTTTTCCATAAAACCCGCGCATCCCCACCAGTGTAGTCCCTCAGTTCCGTCTTCCTACCAGTGCGGACGTTTTTGCACCTTTTCCCATACTGAGACACGTACGATACCCGTGCAAAGCATTCCTGTCATTTCACCCGTCTCCAGTCCCAGTCCCAACAACCTCACGATGATCGCCCAACTCGCCAAGTTCGCTGCTCTCTGCGCCGTCGCACTCTCCGTGCAGGCAACACCCATCTCGTTTGTGCCCTCGGACGAGGGCAACATCTTCTGGAGCCCCGATATCACCTCACCCGGCCTCCTCAGCGTGTGGACCATTGGCGCGAACGAGACCGTCACCTGGGACCCGTCGAAGGTGCCCCAGTCGAATATCAACGACACCGGCCTCCTCCTGCTCGGCTACCAGGAGAACGGCAGCGAGAACCTGGATATCTGTGAGTCCTTGTTCAACATGTTGTCGGCGCAGTTCGCTCACTGTCCGCATATACAGCGACCCCGCTCGCCACTGGCTTCCCCATCTCGGCCGGCCAGGTCTCCCTCACCGTGCCCAACGTCACCGAGCGTCACGACTACATCGTTGTGTGTACGTTTAGTTTCCTCCCGTTCGTTGTCTCCCGTCGGATAGCCTAACCCCCCTTCCACAGTGTTCGGTGACTCCGGCAACGCGTCCCCCATCTTCACCATCAAGCAGTAAGCGTCCCCACTGCACGCGGACACTGTTGTAAGGACAGGACAGGACATTACGGACTACAGACTCCTCCGCTCCACTTCTCTACATCTGCACACCCTCGCCTTCGTTTTGTGTCGCACTCGCTATTCACACGCAGCAACCGCTCGGATCGTAATTTCAGCCATGTCTTCCTCATGGGTGTGCAATGAATATTCTCGTGTGATTGTCCTTGGGCATCGTCGCGTCATTCAGGCTTAAGCAACTACTTGTTCGGCATTATCTTTAAAGTTGAAGGTTAAGTTTTGTGGGCCGACTTCCTTATGGATCTCGGCTTGTCGGTAGCTGTTCGACGGCCCGAATACAAACATCGAGAAATGCAGCCACACTATTCATTGCCATGATGTTGCTTCTACTCCCATCAAACTTTGCATAAATCACAGGAAGGACAGCCGCATACAAAGCACGGCTGCAAGCTAGAAAGCCATGTACACATGTTCAGGCTAATAGACTCCTTGATGCAGAAGCTACAGATTGACTTTTTGATTGATGAAACAAGAAAAACATTTAGAGCTCCATTACCAGTACGACATAACTCCGTCCTTAAATACACCATGCAGCACAACGAGCGTCCTCCACAGTACTAAGGCGGGCGAGCGTACTCTACAGTACAGGCTGTTGGGTAGCTAGACAACAAGAGGGGTAACGACGAACACAGAACGATCGCAGATGGGCGAAGCTTTTAGCAGCACATCTCGCACGGGCAGCCTACCCGCATGGCGGTAAGTAGTGTGAGAAGGAAAGATAAGCAATAGACGCACAGATGATATCAGCGCAGCACTCGCAGCAGTCCTGTGCAAAAGAAGCCAGTTAGTACGTGGGCGGCACACGCCCCACGGGCGCCTTCACGTCAAACATACCTTGCAACCCTCTGTGGGACAAGATTGTCAGCATGTATGCGCAGCTAAACATAGCAGAAGGCTCACCGAAGCAAATGAAGCACTCAAGTGCGCCCAAGAAGCAGTCCTGGACGTCGCAACGCGATAGTTAGCGCCAGCGCCTAGGCGAGAGCCAATGTGACACACCTTGCCAGCTCCTCCTCCTCGCATGCGATGGGCCTTGTTGCGCAGGCACTCCTGGGTGTTGTTGCGCGAAGGGGCGTTGGTCAGACCTGGACGACAGCGCCGAGAAAGAGCCCGGGTCAGCGCCTGCTACTCAACGACGTCACCGCCCTTGGCGCAGTGCCAGCAGAGGGGCCGTTGTAGCTTGTAACGAGCTACTCACTCATCTGCACGGCCTGGGGCTGGGTGCTGGTGGTCATTGCGGCTTTGGGAGCGTCCATAGTGTATACGAGTGCAGTAGCTGGAAAAAGTGAACGAGGATGGTGGTGGAGAGTGGTTGAGAGGGGAACTGGAGGTGGCGCGACAACCCGCGCGTTTATAGGGGGAAGGGGCCACAGGCGACCGGCACAACATCTGGGGCATGTTTGTTGATGTCATGGTTGGTATCTAGCACTGCCCGGGGTGCCGATGAAAATAATACGGCCGACATCACGCAGCAACACGGTCTGGCTGTCTGGATTAGTCTACAGCGGAGCTGTGCTGCTGTGCAACAACGCAGAATGCGGGTACGGTACATGGACATGACGCTGTGCGAGATATGCAGCCCCAACGCACGCTGTCAGTCCATGAGAGAACTGGGGTACAGGTGGATATACTCTGAGAAAACTACGGCGATGGACAGGGGCTTGGCAGCGGCCCCACGGCCCATGGGCATATTTTCATGACGGCGACATGGGCCCCTCGAGGCTGTCTACAACGGGCAGCATGGAGTCGATCTATATCCTCAATCACCCCGCGGCGTCATGCAGCGAGCTCCTAACAATAATAGAACCAAGTGACCTACAGGTAGGTTGCCATGCACATGTCATTGACATCCCATCGCTCAGGTCGCCAGGCTCTCCCATGCCAATTTTACGTACTGGCCAAGCAGACACGCTCATGGATTGCACACGACGCGCGACGTACATGCATCATGTATTTCCGAACCCCTCCCCCAACGAGGAACTGAGCTCTACAGCGACTGAATTGAGCTTGAGACCGCTGTGCGGAGTGCGTTTGCGCTGAGGCCAAAGTTGCCGGCATGGGTTTGGCAGGAGCTCCGCAACCGGCAATTACGCTTCACATGATGTGCACTGCAGGCGTAGAGCGGGTAGTCGATAGTCTCTGATACGCAGCAATCGGTACACGAGGCGCCGCATAGCCCGAGCGAGGAAGCCGTCTACTGCGGCAGGCCCGAGAGTCGCCGAGGAGTCAGATTGCAAGACATCGACAGGGCGCAACGAGATCCATAAGAGGTCCGTGGCAAGACGCTGCTCGGAACTATGCACGTTTATGCGCTTCTATCACTTTGAGCCTGTGGTTCTTCCTGGGTATCAGCTCGAGGCCCGACGGAAGCACGATGCGTAGCTCCTGCATTCTCAGCCGGATCCTGCTACATTTCAAGTCTATATTGGCAGTATGGCTCACATGCAGCAGATAATCCCTTCTCGCCATCCAATGCAAATGCAGACCAGGCAAGATACGAGGCAACGTCCTCGACTCGGAGGCTGGTCCTGATGGATCCGGAGTCGGGATTAGATAAAACAGACTGCTCTTGAGGTTACGTAAGGGAGTCGGTTTGAGAACATGATAGAGTGCTTAGCCTTTCGGCCTCGAGACGAATAGTAGGAAGAATGCGGGTTATTATGGCTCATAGGAAGCAGTATGCAAGAGGAGTTCATGGTGGTACTTTCGGGAATGCTGTCAACAGGAGGCTTGCTAACGTCGAAGCCGAAGGCGCCATTTTTACCTTCTATAGCGGCACTTATACCCGATAAGATGGTCGGCCTGTGCAGTCTGTCGATCGCCCGCGACACAGCTTCGTATTATGATGTCACACAATTCTGTAGTAGCTTGCCTTGGTTCATTGAATAATACCGTCACATAAAATTGGCATTATATAAGTGGAGGATATATGGCCTCCTCGTTTCAGCTTCCCACCCTCCTTGCTATGCATCGACCGCGTTCACGCCTGCGTTCCAACGGATGCGATAACCGAAGAATCGAGTTGAGCCAGATAACTGCGAGCACCACAGAGGCCACGAGGTACAATATTGCTCAGGGTCTATGATTTGAATAAGTTAGTTCAGGTCAATGTATCTTCTGACCATGTTCTCTCACCTATCCAAGATAGTCGCATGCACATCGTCTTGGTATGCCCGCGACACTACGGCGGTTCTCGTCTTCCTCGCCCTGTAAGCAAAGCTTCCAACCTGGTCCTGCCGTTCGAAGCTGCTTCGAACCCGGAGCTTCCAAGTCAGACATTGGGACAAAGGAGAATCTGAGAGGACCCCGAACAGAGTTTATGCAAAACTAACGCCCTCGACCACCGCTGGAAGAGGCCGATCAAACACTAGCCGACGCTGTCGGTCCCGTACCAAACGCGCTCAGCTTGGAGTTTCTGACTGTCATGTCGCGCCCACAGTCTACAGGTATCTTCTAAACACCCAAGTGACTGATTTCCACCATCTGCATTTTTCCTGCGCTTGGTGTAATCTCTCGACTGCTACTTTGACTCCCACCTCCAAACCGGGCTGCATTCTATTGCATTGCGATATCTGTCGCCACAATCCTCTAGCGCCAGGTCTTCGTAAGCAATCAACCCTCTTTTCGCGATAGATTCGGAGCGAAACCGGAGTCCACAGTCATCACGGCGTGCCTCGAGTCCCCCACATCCGGAACAACTCATAAGTAGCCAGCGCGACCATGGCGTCCCTGAACCGACTCAGCTACTTCTCTGCCATGACCGCTAGCTCTGACGACGGCGACATCGAGGAGGGGCTCGGATATGGCGACGACGGCGCGGTCGACGGGCGCACGCCGTTAGACAAGACGATCGATCGTATAGGCATGGGTGCGTGTTTGCGCCCGCGTCTGCCACCGAGACTGCCCTGACGTACGCGCATCGACTGATTGCATATGTCGCGACTATGATTGGGCTGCCCGAACACCAGGCTGGTACCAGTGGACGCTCTTGTCTCTGTGCGGGTTCGGTGAGTGCTGCTACAATCGTCGCGAGCGTTGTCATTCTTAGGCGGCAATACACAGGATGGTTGGCAGATAATGTGAGATTCCATCTAGCTTCTGGTGGCTGTACATGACCTTGCCCAAGATGTGGATACAAGCGATCGCCATCGTACTACCGCGTGTACAACAGCATTTCTCAGGTGAGCGTGAGCTTATCACAGCGAGCTGTCGTGAGAGAAGGCTTCGACAAGCGGGGTGACCGCGGGCTCGGAGTTGTAACAATCTCATGCTGATATCCCACCAGTCAGTGACGCTTACATTGGGACTCTCTCGTCTTCCATGTTCGCTGGGATGATGTTCGGCGCAGTGGGCTGGGGAGCATGTATGTACCAATCATATCGCGGCTTTAAGGCGGCTCATGTATATGGTGGGAATGGCAGGTTCTGACCTCATAGGACGCAAGGCAGCTTTCAACGCGACGCTCTTTCTCACATCTGTCTTCGGTGTCCTCGCGTCCTTTGCGAACACCTTTGTGCTGCTATGTGTGGCCCTATTCTTCCTCGGAAGTGCCGTGGGGGTGAGTCAAGGCCCTCTTATTCTAGATTGACTGGAACTCTTATTCTCTGACAGGGATCAATGCCGACTGACGGGACGCTGTTGCTCGAGCACATGCCGAACGGCAAGCAGTATCTCGTTACTGCGCTCTCTGTTTTCTTCTCCTTCGGCTCCGTCCTCTCAGCCGTCGTCGGCTTGCTTGTGATACCCGGGCATTCCTGTCCGCCCGCCCCCGCGCCCTGCGACGTCTCCTCCCAAAACTCCGGCTGGAAATATCTCCTGTCGGCGCTTGGGATTATTGTAGGTCGCATCCGGACATTGTGATGGGTGGCTGCCCTAACCGTCAATCAGACGCTCTCAATGTTTCTGGCACGGATTGTCTTCTTCCGACTTCACGAGTCTCCGCGCTACCTCGTCCACGCAGGTCGGCAACAGGAGGCACTAGAGTCGCTGCAGCTCATCGCGAGGTTCAACGGGGACGATCTCGATCTTGGATTGGAAGACGTCCAGGACCACGCTCCCGCAGCGGTTCTTGGAGATGGGATCTCCGCCTCTCCCACGCGCATAACCCACGATGCAGAAAGCGCATTTGGTAATCCAGACCAAGACTCGTCTGCCCTGGTGTTCGATGCTGACAGCGCCGACGGTGACGTTGCAGAGGTGGCGCGCCGGTCGCTTTCCTCCGCACGCAGTCGCGACATGTTGCGCAGCGCACCCGAGTCCGATTCGAAAAATTACGACGCGATGGGCGAGTCTAACGTTCCTCTAAACGGGCACCAATACGACACGCTGCCGCGTCGAGGATCGACATATCATGTAGACTCGTCGCGCATGCACGACGAGACAGACGAGGCGAAGGAACCCTTAGTCGCCGATCCGGCGCCCCCTTCGCCAACCGAGCAGCGCACCCCACGGTTGCGCCCTGGGTATCAAGAGAGGATCAGTCAGAGGATGTCTACGACGTCGTCAATGTACGAGGCGAGGTCAAAGCTCTATTGGAAGCTGCCGCGTCGGGTGCGCAAGCCTGTATGGGCTTTCGTGGACCGGATCGCGATGGTGCTGTCGCCGGAGTGGATGCACACGACGTTGCTGGTGTGGGCGGCGTGGTTCGCCATGTCACTGGGTCTGTTTTATGGCTTTCATCATCTCGCGGCTGGTCCTGATTTCCGCATTGATCACAGCATACACAATGTTCAACGTGTATCTACCCAAGTTGCTCGAGGGTCGTGGCGCTTCCGACATTACGGCGACCACTCAGAACAGCCTTGAGGATAGTTTGTGGGATGTCGTCATATACGCTGTCGGCGGCTGTCCAGGCGCTATCGTGCGTTCTTCCGCGCTGTCTGTCTCAATCTGGTCGACTAATATGTGCCTCCATTGGGTTAGTTGGGTGCCTATTTGATTGAGTCACCTCTGGGGCGTAGGTGGTCGCTCGCTGGAAGCACCTTCGTGACCGCGTTCTTCTGTGTCATATTCGTGTGGGTCGAACAGTCGTGGGCGGTGCGAGCCAGTACGGTGGGCATCGGTCTGAGTGCAACCGTACGTCTATCCCTTCGGATGTTATCTCCAGTTCAGCTGCTCACTGACGTCTGCCAACCCAGGCGATGTGGGCTGTGTTATATGGGTAGGTTACGCGAATTGTGCATTGATGCTATGAGTCTGACTGCATGATTCTCCAGTTGGACGCCGGAGATGTTCGGTACCAAAGGTATGCGCGAATGATAATTGTAACCCAGCTCTCATTTACTGACCATGTATAGTACGAGGTTCTGCGTGCGGAATTGCGTCCGCACTATCACGAATGTACGTTTCACTGATATTCTCTGACCTTGATGTGCTCATAAATCGTGTCATATGCAGAGGAGGCATGATTGCACCAATGCTAGGCGGCGCATTGCTGTCGATCAACAATTCGGTGCCTGTATACGCTAGCATCGTTATCTTCGTGTTGGCCGGACTATGCGTGCTTTTGCTGCACGAAGAAAAAAAGGAGCGAAGCGCGGGCCGGGCACTCATGCACTGATCCACGCACCTGACATGACCGCATGATGTAAATATGTGTACTCAGTAGACCTGGACTTCTGTATAATCTGTAGCCATATCATAGCCTGGATCTGCGCTCTACTATCTTGTCGTATGCTATGCTACAGCGCTATCGAACGGTCCAGACGGACCACCTATTACTAGTTGGCGGCAGTGCGTGAGACTAGTGGTGCCATCGATACATACTAAGTGTGCTTTACACTTCCTTTGGAAGGCGCTAAAAAGCGAGGTACGGCGGAGTCGTGGCTGGGAGGAGGCATATCGCCCACGCTCCTACCCCAGATTCGAGGTTGGGGTCGCCGATGTGCACGCTTGAGGTGACTGCGTCAAACTGGTGGCTTGATGATGCCTGGACTGATCTTGTAGTATACGATAGACGAGTCTTCTGCATTGATGGCGAGATAGACTTCGCTAGGCTCTCCAAGCTCGCGAAAAGCGCCTTGTAGCCTCGTGGTCCAAGCCTGTCAGACAGGAGACACAGACCACACCGGTGGGAACGTACCAAGAAATGGAGAGAGATTCCGCGAGTGAGCAAGGAATCACACAAAGTGAGGTTTCCTGCAGCCGTTTTAGTTGATTAAGTCTAAAATACAGAGAAAAAGGGTGGTCCTTCACCATCTTTGGGCGGCGTCCCCGCAACGCGCCTCTCGAGCACGACGACAAATCGATAATTTCGAGGTCGGTCCACTGTTGTGCTACATCGAGCATATATATGTACAGTGAAAAAAACAGAGACACCCGTCATGGACACGGACCAAATTTTAGATCATTGTATGTCTGAAATAGTGCTCCGGCTGCCTTGGGATATTTCGGCAGCAGCGCAGACAGCTCTTGGTGCTAGTAATGAGTTACTATGCAAGTGCGACTGTAAGACGACCAAAAAACATACAGAAGGATGGGCGTTCATTATGCACAAGTATGGTCGAGTAATAATTCCTTGTTCCTCGGGTGCGGTTTACTGGCACAGAGGCAACTGGTCGAGGTACGAAGCTTGAGAGTGAACAGGTCGACTGATCAACAAACTTGAAGCAACTTCCATCAAATCCAGATCGGAGATATGCTATCACGTGGGCGGGTTTGCATCGCGACCTCAGATTCGAACGTTTACGTACTACTAGTACAGATAATGAGGTAGCCCTTGAAGAAAAATACGCTATAACCTCTCTGGGTACGTGAGTAGCTTGTGTATGGTTGTAACGTCAGATTCCAAACAGTGATGTGCATAGCAATTACAAGGATTCTACTCGATGTCTTCAGTGGGATCATCATCGTGATCCCGAAGGCGAAGGGGTTAAAGCGCTGGCTACACTGATTGGATCCTCTCCAACACTTCATCACATAGGGAAGACCGCCTTAGAGCGCTTGGTGCTATTTACAGCCTCGCCGTGCCATCGGATTTCTCAAAACTCGACCTTGTCGTGGTTGATCTAGATCCACAACGTAGGTAATTGTGAGACACTTCTGTACAGTGTGGAGATACACTGGCAGCGGATTGACCATGTCTTTTATGTTTAGACACTTACTAGACACCTTGAGCCACGCGATTCCGCTTGATGGGGATTGCAGTCAGAATGGCTGATGGTCCCTTTGGAATATTTTGTTCGATCGCAAGTTGAAGACCCTGCGCCTGAAGGCTATGCGAACGTCCACTCTTCAAGATCAGCAGGAGGTTCTGAGAGGTCGTAGGGACTCGTGTCTCCAGCTTCAGCTCGACTTCCGGCACAAACAACAGGTTGTTTTATCGCTGCGACATCGTTCCACTCCTCAGATTCCGCTCCTTCGAACGTACGTTCATCACGTCGCCGCAGCGAATTTTGCAGCATATTGCTACTTTTAAATCCTGAGAGACATTATGCCTTGACGTTCGTGCAGATAGCGGGACTGAAGTAGAAAACCTTGCTACTCTTACAAGATCCAAAGAGCAAATGAATCTTCACTTCGGCTGTTTCCCTTGAGGTGAGCACCCGCACACTTTAAGTTGTCGTCTCTCATTGATATCGTCAACAAATCCTGTTATCTCACCGATGTTCGCGCAATCTCTGTACAAGGCCCCTCTCGGACGTTGGTGGAACATTTCGTCTCAAACAGCCCCGACATGAATGTCGGTACTACTCCCCGTCGTCAGCCTGGAAAGCTTTGAGGAGAAAACAGACGGCACGCTTCACGCGATTATCTGCACCACTCCCCGACACGATGTGCGTTTTGCCTCTTCGTCCCAGTCTATTCCTCTCCAATGGATCGATGCTGACATAGAGGTAGCATACCATGCTCGTTTCTGTGTTCATGACATAAAAGATAATTGAGCGGCCAGATCTCACGTCTGCTCTCCTGATATAGGTGGCAGGCCATTGGCCGTGCGTCGAGGTCTGTTTCACGTACTGGCGCTATCACGGAGGTTATACAGCATTTACACAACTCAGGGTCTCGGCGGAGAAGAGGGAGACAGTGACGCACCTACTCGAACGTGAGTACTCCAGAACTATATCGGTGTCCTGCCTTCTTGAGTAAAGTCCGCGAACATATTGAACGTTACATTCATGCGCATGCTGATTAGCTAGGCTTTCCTATCCGCCACTCCTCTCAATGCAAGTATATATCTTTCAAATCTCCATAAGCCGAATAAACCTTGATCAAGAGACATGGCAGTGAGCAGATGTTCACCATATACATCCAAGTAGGGCCATAGCGTCTTGTGCCCCGATCACTTTTCATGTTTACCCTATGTCCGCACGGCTGACACATCGCTTAAGGTAAGATATTGCGCGACATTCACCTCATGGTGTCGAAGGGGTACAGGCAAGGGTCCCATACACCATTACTTCCGCGAATCGGATTGCGTTCATCTTACTCAGAGCATTCTTGAACCTCTGTCTCCTTGCAGACTTGGCGTTCGGTTACAATTACGAAGAGGCACCCCAGCGAGTGTCGATGGGGTGGCTGACATGAGCAATTCATTCAGGCAATCACAGGACCTACCTGAAAACGGTCCTTTCGCACTCGCACTCTACACGGGGAGGTCGACTATCTCCTCATCGTACGTAATACTTCGCAGCTATAAATCCCGGTGGCAGGATCGATTATCACGTCACCTTGAGGCATTTGAGCCCGCAATAGGTCCTTGCGGAGCTACCCGCTTCCGTCCGTGTGTATCCCACAGTTCGTCCATATATCAACAGCGAAAGATTTCAACAGACCGATATAGGCCTGACTTGAGACAAAAAGCGAATTAACTTTCAGATATCCGCATGATAAGCAGCACTCGGCGTAGCAAGTTTTCAAGTTTGCATGATCAGATAAGCTGGTGGAATCTGTACGGCCGCTGTCAATTAGCAGTACGTCGTAAGACGGCCACGCGCTTTCGCAGCGCGGGTCCACCCAAGAATGCCCGACACTTGGGGAAATATCTACAAATGATCCGAGAAACAACAAAGCGGACTGTACCGTTTTAGGAGTAGAAGTGGACCATACATAATCCGAAGTCGTATGCGGACCACGCGCTTTACAAGCGGGTCCGCATGATAACGGTGGAAAGGAATTACGATGATGGAGATGCCTACTGTGGGCAGTGCGTAGTGCCAGTGTGTAACAGATTGATATATGCTTATCGGACCACGGGAATGTATGCGGCGTACAAGTTTCCCAACCCAAAAAAAGTCCATGGATGGTCATGCTATTTATCACATTGGCCGCCTGGGTTCAGTTTTTGATTCATCCTAGCATCTGAGGTTTGTTACCAGAAAAAATGGCCTAATTGGTGCAGCTAGCCCGTGAGCAAGCGAAGAATATGATGAATTGTTTTCAAATATATGCAATCAGGTGCCAAATGTTTCAATATACCTGTACATACTTCATGTATGCGCTTGAACTCTCGTTTGCCACAAGTTCGAGATGTTCTTGCCACTTGGGCGGTCTAGGCGGCATTACCATATTAGGACGGTGTTTGATCGAGCAGTCCTGGACACGTGCTACGGCCCCCACTCCTTCCCGCATTCTTCTTCCTCGCCACCATTTCCACGGCGTGTCGTCTAACCGCTGTGCGGCGGGAGATCTGAGCTAAAAAGAGACGGCACATGCACCAGAAACACAAATCCTTGTACCTGCGACTCCAAATCTGCCATCTCTCCTTCGCCTGTGACTTGTAATACGGTCCGACTTGGGAAGCCATTACCTGCGGTCGTGTTTAGATCGTGCCCATCTGTTCTTTGTTCTTTATTCTACGACGTGTAACCGGGGGAATATCTTCTCATACTATTCACGCAACTTTTACTTGGGCTTCCTGCAATGACCATCATGCCAGCTGTCATTCGTCCGGATCTATCCTCCGTACACGATACAGTAATCGCCTGGCTTCGTTCAGCAAAAATGTCCAGAGACGGATCAGCGCGTTACATTAAACTTCCTACCTCACGCCCCCTCATCTGGTGCAATCTCTATGAGATTATGATCGGTGATTGGAGTTCGAATACTTAGACTTAGAATTGGGCTTCTGGTGCAAAGTACCGTCGCTCTGGACCCCCTTTTCCATGCCAGGGAATGTCGTTCTACGGAGCTTCCGCGCATAGAGAGCCTCCGGGATCGCTGACATTAGGAACGGGCGCGTCACAATTGCATGACATTGCGACCATCCCGTGTCGAACCCAGCGCCTTCGGCATATCAATCGATGGACGCTGAACGTGAACCCCGTCTGTCTAGAGCTCGATACGGCCCACTAATCTTATCATTTACGGACGAACGCAATCGAGGGTGCTCTCGGTTGTCCTCCCTTGACTTTGCTTCTCAGGGAACAGGCAGGGATAATAATATGGAAGCAAGGGCTCCATTGCTTCGGAGGCGGCAGGCGGTCCCTCCGCACACGTTTATGTTTAACGGATGAACCTGTTCCCTCCTATGTCCGCTGTTCCTTGCTCCGAACACGATCTGCGCTCGTCGTAAATAGCGCGTGGCAATGTGGAGGCTACCCCGCGTCTGGAAGTCACCGAGGACGCTGATGAGCGTGGTGTTCGGGATTCCACTTCACCGCTTCTAAGGCGCCACACGGGATTTGTACCGTATATCTCTCGGCTACCTTCTGAATTTGCGCTTGCCGCTGGCTGGCTGGCTAGGCGTATGCGGGCGGATGTTCTGATACATACCCCCAATCTCGTAATGTTCCGCGTGGTCTCCTCGATGCAGATCACACGGCGGGTGTAGGTAAGTTGACTGGCTGTCGGCCACCGCAGCAGGCTTTCAACTTCGAATTCTTCCCTTGCAGCACTGATAGTGGGCCGAAAGCGCTCTCTGGGCGCGGATTGGGCGAGAAGCCGGGCTGTGGACACAACAGGATCGATTGACTTCGAAAACCGTAATCGGTTCGAAGATAGCAGAAGCCGGAAGGCTTGTACCTCCACACTAATCGTCCCAATCGACATCGATAACAAGTTCTAGACGGCGCACTCTCAGGACACACGGAGGTTTGGTTATGGCAAGTTCAGATCGCAGACATATATGACCGGATGACACTCAGATCGGATCAAGATCCGTACTCCGCCTTCGTTCTAGTATAAGTGGGTAGCCACAAGGTCTAGCTCTCGCTCGTCCATCCACCCCTCGTTTATCATCATATTCACTTTACAATTCGGACGATATGGTACGTCCAGCGCGCGATGCCCCCGATGCCCACGTCATGAGTTGCTCTCTAGGGTGTTACAGTTGAGGTGATCAGGCCCGGGGACGGTACCAACTTCCCCCGTAAAGGTGGTCAGTATCCTTCGTGAACTCTCGCATCGACATGAACATCTGAGGTGTGCACATAGACAAGGTCACGATACACTACGTGGGCACACTTCTGGACGGCCGCAAGTTCGACTCGAGTAGGGATCGGTCAGTGACCCTGATTCTCGCGTGATGCGATGCTCATTTTATGCCAGAGGGCAGCCATTCGAGACGGAGATAGGTGTTGGGAAGGTCATCAAGGGCTGGGACGAAGGTGCGCGCTCGATGGCTGTGCTTGATGTGTACGACATGAGGGACTAAGCAGTTCCACACGTATACAGGCGTCCCGCAACTATCACTGGGCGAAAAGGCCGTCCTGACGGCGACACCAGATTTTGTCAGTAGGCAGCCTTGCATCTCGGATTAACAGCTCACCGGTTGGGTCCTCAGGCATACGGCGCGCGTGGCTTCCCGCCGGTCATCCCTCCGAATTCGACACTCAAGTTTGAGGTTGAGTTGCTCAAGATCAACTGAGTTCTCATCGTCACGTTCTGCTCAGACACCATTGTCGGCTCGTACGTATGGTTGTTGGGATTCATGTTTCGCTTCTTGTCACATTACCACTGTGCTATATCACTGCAACGCTCTTACGATTCTTTGTAATTTGACACCCTCGACTCTGATATCCTTGGGATTGGGATGAGAGGGCGTGTGCAGCGCCCTCATATTGAGGAAGCTTCAATCGATGGGGCACAGAAAAGGAGCATCGATGAACGGATTCGAGCGTCGAAGGGTCATCAACGTCTTGCCTATCATTACAGGATCATTACAAGTGGCGTCCGAAACGGGAACTGCCGCGTTCGACGCCATCGATCTGAGTTTCTCCCCTTCTCGGCGAGCCTCCCGCGGCTGCGCATTCAGAAGCAGTAATGTATCGCAAACGCTTATAGAACGCCCGAATACATCCAGACGCTCTCGTACACCAAGCATACGGCGCTCGCTACCACAGACAGACAGGAGGATCTGCAGCGGTACGTCACCACATCGCAGCGGCAGACCTCATGAACCGCTTACAGTTCGGTCTAGGCTGTGAGCGATCTCGTGAAGAGCTAATCGTGGCCCCTATCACGGAGTATCTCTGCAAGCTCCTCATGATGCCGAAGGCTCGAGTACCTCGATTCTGTATACTATTCTCAGCGCATTTGTCGGGAGACGCAAGTGCAATAGAACGGACCTTCTCTGAAAGTGGACATCGTATTCATTATGTCTTCGTGGACACTGCGCAATTCCCGTACAACAGCGGACGTGGATACTTCTACGTCATAGAACCGTCAGCTGGACAATCTCGACGGCAAAACGGGTAGACGATCTATAGGGCAACGTACCCGCTGACGGCTCAACTTGCTGTAAGTCTTCATTGCGATGTGAGGTGATCTCATCGAGCTTGTCGTGCAGTCCCTGAGTCTGACGTTGCTCTTCCTCGATCTCAGCAGTTATCTTCTCCCAGCGGGACTCCGTGAGTGAGCGACATTCGCACAGCTGTTCTCCATTCTGTCTGGTCAGTGAAATAAGCTGTGCTAATTGGTCGTGAATGGAAGGAGCGCCGTTATCGTCTGCTCGATGCTCAGACATGCTGTATCAAGCCAAGTTCGGGTGGCGAGATTGCCGCCACAAGCGTGTCGCGCACGTGATCGCGGCATTATGGGAGCCAATCGCGTGCAGCGGTTTTGATTCTGACGACTTGTCCTAGTCTCAGCCACTGGTGCTTTTCGCGGCTCTGGTAGTTCTCAGTCCAGCGGCCAAAGTTGCAATGATGAAGGATAATAACGATACTGGCTAAAGTCCTCTTTCTTATACAAAACACCTTTGCACCCAAGTGGACAATTCTGATTATGACATTCGGATCAGCACTCGGCATCCGCTTGAGACTTGAAGTCGTTGTTCTGCTGCACTGGGCGACGTCTCATGTCGGAGGACTCTACACACGTAATGACCTCAATGGAGTCCGTGTGTTCTCCGACAGTGCACCTCTCTCTCGAGAAGTCTATAGTCCACCCGTCACGTCACCCGACGCGTCGACAATCTGGGATATAGGCTCAATAGAACAAGTGACATGGTATGTATCGCATTGCGTCATACAACAATTTACTCATTTTCCATGTCATTCTCGATTCCTAGGGACACTTCCTCGATACCTAAGGCCATCACAAATTCCAAGGGCAAGCTTGTACTGGGGTATGTCAATAATGGGACTGACGAACATCTCGATCTTGGTATGTTTCACTGTCAAACATTCCTTAATGCTATCTTGTAAACAGTATTGTGCTTTAAAGACCATCCGCTCGCGGAGGGGTTCGAGATTACGCAAGGCTTCGTACAGGTGGTAGTGCCTAACGTCAAACCGGCAAATGACTATATAGTCGTCTGTGAGTACTTTCCTGTCACAATATGAGCTTCTCGCTGAGTGCTGACATTGCTCCATATGCAGTGTTTGGGGACTCTGGCAACCGGAGTCCAGCGTTCACCATCTCTTAGATCATCTGTTGTTAATCTGGCTCGTGTGTGGAAATAGATATCGAATTTTCATTGAAAAAAGAAAGAAAAAACACCTTGGCCCCTCAACGTTCTGGTAAGTCTTGGACGACGTGATAATAGCAATGAGCTCGAGTGACGACGGCCATTTGCGCCCAACGCAGGGAGGAAGGAGCGAATGGTGAGCATGACAACAGTATTCAAGAAGGGAAACACCTCCACATCGAAGGTAAAATGATATATCGTGGCGATTGCGTTAACCATGCGTACCAGTACATTCAGCGTAGATATATCTGTTCAGTCCATGTCAACTGCAGTCTGACGTACATCACCAGATAAACTTGGCACCCGGAGTGCGTCCTCGATTTACTCTGAGAGCGTGATTGCTGACAAAATTGTGCGCCTCTGCGACCGTTCTACACGCTGATCTCGCTGTGTATTCACCATCTTGAGCTGGTCTCCTATGACTTGATTGTAGCGAGGAATCACATTCGAGTGATGCAGGCAATGGAGACAGCAGGTTTACCGACCCAGGAGCCTCAGTACAGTTTTTGGTGCCAGATAGAATGCTGTACTGCCCTGACAGGAGGGGGGTGGGGAAGCTAGCCCGACTAATTGCAAGTGAAGTATATCGGTCTACCAAGGGGGTCATGTGCGACGAAGACCACGCTTCGGGTATCAATTCGCGCCCGCCGGTAGTGCCCGGCCACGTAATCAGTCTCTCGAAATTATGATTCGGCAAAGTTGCGTGTGGTGAACACCGGCAGCATAGGCGTCGTAGGCGCCCGCGAATACATGCGATGTCCCTGCAGGACAATCATCCAGAGCAAGTTTGACCTGAGAAGGTCATTTCGGAATTATGTGGAAGCATGGCTTACATGATTCACTTGCGTAAGTGAAGCTAATATCACGTTAGCGTCCGCGCGAACATCGCAACCACACCCATTCCCGGCGGCAGTCAGATTGGTACATCCATGTCCTGATAAGCGAGAAGTTGAGATTCTAACCTTGCGAATAGACAAGACATCGAAGCATGTACTCCATATATAAAGGAACCGGTGAGGCGTACTCAGTCCGTTGTCACAATGGACTCGTCGACGCCGCCGCTACCTCTTCTTGGGGGTATCATCCTGACTCGTGAAGGCCTCACCGGTCTCCTCCTACCTGGGCTTTCTGTGTTGGCCTGTCTCATTGCTACGGTCATAGCTTCGTTAATCTTGATTCCATACTTCAATGACCCGTACAAGCTTCGAGCGTACCCTGGACCATTCCTCGCGAAGTTCACATCCGCTTGGATCTCTTGGACCATCAGCCACAATCCAATTTCAGAGATCGTGGATCATTTGCATCGTCAATACGGTAATATCGCGCTCCCAATCCTTCGCCAGCTATTGCTCAACTCCCTTACCATGCAGGCCCTATCGTTCGCCTCGGCCCCAACAACGTCTCTATTGCCGACCCCTCAGGCTCTGCCTTCTCAGTCATCTACAGCCACTCATCTGGTGTAACCAAGTCAGCTTTCTACGACACTTTCGCAAATTTCAGGATCAGGAATATATTCAACACGCGCGACCGTGCAGAGCACTCACGCAAACGCCGCGTCGAGGCGCACATGTTTGCACCCCAGAGCATCCGGGCCTTGGAGGAAACTGCGCGTGTCCATTTCCAGGTGCTTTTGCGTCAGTGGGATGCGATGTGCGCACATGCAGAGAAGGCAGGACGCGGACGTGCGGACGGAGCAATCGGTGCAGTTCCCTGGAAGGTGCATGGCGGCAGAGTCTGGTTCAATTGCATGATCTGTAAGCGTCTGTCATTGCGTTCGAAAGCTTTACTGACAGTCATGATTGTCGATCAGGGTTCAGCTATTGGTCATTTGATACAATTGGTTCGTCCGAGACTTTTCGCAGGTGAGCTTGTCACATTAACGGGAAAACTCTACATAGGCGATCTTGCGTTTGGACATCCGTTTGGCATGCTCGAGACGGGAAAAGATGTAGCTCAGATAGCTAAATCCAACGCTCGAGGCATGCAGGCCATTGCTCAGGGTACCTCCGACTCGGAGAAAGCGACATTAGAGCTGGTGGATATTCCTGCAATCGAGGTGCTCACTGCACGCGCGGATGCCCTCTTTGTTGTGGCGTATCTCCCGCCGTGGGCACAAAAGATTGTTGGCCGTCTGCCGAGCTTCCGATCCGGCTACGCAGCTGCGCCAAAGCTTGCGGGTATGGCCGTCGCGGCTGTGGCCAACCGGCTCGCGTCTCAATATGATCGTGCGGACATGCTCTCCAAGCTTCTGCAGGGAAGAGACGAAGACGGAAAACCCTACAGTCCGGAAGAGCTGAGCGCTGAGGCATGGGTTCTGATCATCGCCGGTGGGGATACGACTGCCAAGTGAGTGCATCTGTTCTTCTCATCATGCGATCTCGCACTTAAAGCGCCTTCAAAACAGTTCTTCGTGCGCGTTAACGTACCATCTCGCGCGCAATCCCCGGGTCCAGGCAAAGCTGCAGGCTGAGTTGGATGCAGCTCTCGACGGCATCGACTCCGATGTAGCGCCTTACGATGCGGTGAAGGACCTGCCGTACCTCGACGCTGTCATCAACGAAGGTCTCCGCCTGCACTCAACAGTGGGCGGAGGCCTACCTCGCGTTGTCCCTGCTGGTGGACTGACCGTCCTCGGACAGCACCTGAAGGAAGGGACGGTGGTGAGCTCGCCGATTTACACTCTGCACACGAACGAGGTGGTATGGGGCGAGAACGCACACGAGTTCTACCCTGAGAGGTGGCTCGAGGCATCCGCGGACGCGAAGAAAGAGATGATGCGATCGTTTGTGCCGTTTTCTGCGGGCCCGAGGTGAGCAGGGAGTGGTCCACCCCCGTGGTCTGGTCTGCTGAGCTGAGGCGTATCTGCACAGGGCGTGCCTAGGGCGGAACCTTGCGCTGCAGCAATTGCACGTCATGTTCGCGACGATCTTCCGCCGGTATAGTTTTGCTCTGGAAAATGACGCGCAGGTAAGCTTGCTTTCACCTCCACCCGCGATACATACACTGAGTGCCCTCTGTCGCCGCTGGAACAGCTTACTATCCAGGAGAGTTTCGTGCGAAAGCCGAAGAACTGCTTCGTAGGCGTGCAGCGGCGAAAGTGACTGCCCTCCCCACATTGACGGTGACAAGTGCCCAGTTCAAGCGCTACTTTTCTTCTCGTATTTTGTCCTGTATACGTGTGATACGAACAGCATCGCTAGTACACAAATTCACATGGAGTCTCCTTGTACTTCGTTCTGCGCGGTGTTGGCGTTGAAGCGAATAATATAATGCAGTGTGCGTGTGCCAGGACTGATTGACAACTCCGCCGTGTGCCATTTTCAAGCCCACGCAGGCAAGACTAGTGGTCAACCGTTGATAGTATCGTATAATTAGAGAGGCTGCGTATCTGTCCAGGAGCTCCATACTTTAAGCAAAATAATATCCAAGTACAGAGCTATAAATCAGGACATCAGGAAAGCGGGTAACAGAGAGCGTGCACGGCGGGCGACGGGACGCCCCCGGGGTATCTCCAAGCGGAGCGTAAACAGGGCTGGATCGTAGCGACTTTTGCTTTTTGGCGTTCATGCGATGACTTCGCCACAGCGCGCGCACGTCTTCTTCACATCACATCTGCGACGCGGATATCGTCAGCACCAACGCCTGGGAGGAAACAGCGAAGGGAGAGCGCACAGCAAGCAGAACAGCCCGATCGGGAACAGGCACACCGCGCAGATGATCCCGCACACGCCGTACTTCTTCTGCACCTGATGGCGGCCCTGTGCGCACTGCGCCATGACTGTCGGCAACGTGGCGATCCATCAGTACATGTCACTTCGGGATGCGGAGACCGACGCGACTCACGCTCCTGCCGGTACTGGTCGCCAACCTGCGCTGCGGTGGGAGCAACACCGTATTTCTCAGACATCGTGGAGAGTGGGCTGGGGATGGACGGTGAAGGGGCGTAAAAATATAAGGGAGCTCGAGGGCGAGAGAAAGAAAGATGAACAGCAAGGCACTCGAGTACGGTCGAAGAGTAGGGCGAAAGAGAAACGAACCCAGGCGGGTGCTGTGTGTGCAGAAGACGGATGGAGGTGAGGACACGCCAGCCACGCGCTTTATGTACCTCACAGCAGGGCGTGCCCGTCTGCGGAGGCGGTGCAAGCGGACCTGGGGCGGTCGCGTGTGCCCCCACGAGAAAAGGTCTCCGACAGATGCGCAAGGGCACGGAAGTGCGCCGGGGCCTCACTGGCTCTGCGATGGGGAGTCAGAAGCGAGCGCCCGTGGCGGATAGCACGTACTTGGTCCTTCCCGTCACAACCACAGATGATCAGGCGAGTTTGACTGATGGTGGCGTGCAGCGAGCGCCCGTGGCGGCGGACGCCAGTTGGGGCGCGGACCTCTGGCGAACTCGGGCGTGGGGCGGTGCAGCACGCTCTGGAGGGCGAGGGCTGCTACTCGGGCATGTTTGTTCGTGTCGCATCCGGCATCTGCGACACCCGGCATGATGATGATAGTATAATGGGGAGGTGCACGAGAGAATGAACATCGACACAATGGGCTGGGGCCAAAGTGGACGATCCAGCCCGTGGGCAATGCGCCCGCGGTTGGCAGGGCGAGGCGATGATGAACCACAATGCTGATATCCCGCCACTGCGGTGGCTGCATCAGTTGCACGTAAGCATTCGTAGAACAGCTGGAGGCGGGCATGAGCGCCCGTCCGCTTGCGCTTGCGTGCTCCTTCTTACAGGTACGCGTCGACGTCGCGTTGCCACACGTCCGCCTAGGCCAGACCTAGGAGGGCGGCTATGATCAACGTGCCTTGCACCCGTCGGTCGAGTGTATGTAACTGTAAGAGCGTGGTGCAGGCGGTGTCCCATATTGATTGATATGAATGGTCGCGTTGGCGAGGGCGCACCGACTTCCTAGTTACATGCCAACATGGAGGCACTCCATCAGTGTTCGACTTAGTACGTTGATACAGTACCGACGGATCGGAAGACAGAGTCCGCATCCGCAGCATCACAGAGAGACGTGCGCCATCATGATTGCGGGCGCCTGCTTGGCTCTCGCGACGCGTCCGCGCCCGGGCATCAGGACCCTGGACGTCGAACGTATCGCGGCTGCCATCACAGGCGTGTTTGAGATGCGCGACTAAGATTAAGAGCAGGGAATGACAGGGGTGTGCGCTGGACAGATCCCGCTAATGAGATACGTGGAAAGGGGGCAACGACAAGATAGCATAGGGGACGAACTTCGATCTCACAGAGCAAGAGGTACAGCGTATGTCAGGGTGTGTGTATGAGCCGTCTACGTGTTGATCGACGCCGTCCATGCTGCTCTGCCACGCGCATTGGGAGCATGATCTACAGTTATGAAAGGTGCGGTGCTGCCGTATCAGCGCGGCGATGGGAGAGGCATCGCAGAGCATCATCGCGCGCGGACTGCGGCCTGGTGAACGGATTTCGGAGGGATGCGGCTTGGTCAGATGGATACTACGAAAGCCGTCCACGGGGGTGTACTTTGATTCAAGAAGGGAACGCTCCTTGCTAAGATGCAGTTTGACGCGGCCGACGCCCTGACCGCAGGTAACAGAGCCGTTGACCACGAGATCCGAGAAGTCGCCCTTGCACGGGAAGAGGTGTGCGGAAGCGCCAGAGTCAAAAAGAATGGGGAAGACCCAAGGGCGGCGACGTGAGCAGGGGCGGCACTGACAGAGACGGAAAGGGCAGCAGGATCAAGTACAGCGGATGAGTGATGAACCCAGTCGACAGACGCGGTGTCTCCGTCGGTGAGGGCGCTGTACTCGAACGCATCGGCCGGAGAGAGCAGCGCCGAAGCCCAGTGATCGACAGGAACCAGAGAGTCGACGGCGAGACCAGCGCACTCAGCGGAGGGAGACTTAGCGGCGAAAGAGGACGCCATGGTGTCGGTGTACATAGCGTCCCCGGTGTCGGACACCCTGAACGCGCGACCAGCGGGATCGCGAAGAACTTGTGAACCGCCAGAGGACGTGCAGCGATCCTTGTGCCGACGAGCGCGTTTGGTCGTGAGAGCGTCGGCACGCTTCCCTTCCATGGCACCGCCAGGCTGGAAGCAGTCGGAGACGTCGTGGCCGGTCATTCCGCAATTGGAGCAAGTCTTGCAGGGCTCGTGCAAGCGGTGCCGCCGGCCACCGGCCACCCCTGGTGGACGTGTGTGTTGCGTGTCGTACCTGTACGCCCGAACAGCGTCGTGCGTTGTCGAGCGCGAGGCCCTACATATCCGCCATCGCGACGTATCACGGATGAGGCCATTCACCGTGTTCCGTCTAGGCATGAGTTATACACGCGGGCGGCACTCTGGCGCCGCCTCGCCAGTTACTTTGGGCGGACGCGCCTGTCGTTTGGCCGTTCGCTGTCATGGTATCGTCAACTATGCCACTCTACCGTACTAATCGGGCAATTTCGCTGGCGCAGTGTAGGGGTTACAGTGTTCGTCCTCGAAATGGCATGTATACACAGCGCTATCATCAGTCACGTACCCTAGAGAAGGGCCTACTCGGCAGAGACCAGCGTTGTCAGACCGGTGCAGCACTGTGGGCTATTGTGGGGCTTGATAGGAGTGACAAGGATGCTGTTGGTCCGGGTGCCTCGATCCAAAGGGACAGATGTGATATTCAGTACTGGGAGCATGATCTACCATGATGAAAAGTGCGGTGCTGGCCGTGTCAGCGCGCGAGGCGATGGGGAGAGGCATCGCGGCGCTTCATCGCGCGCCGGCTGCTGGGTTGGAGGGATGCGGCCCGATCAGGTGCATGCTACGGGAACTGTCCGCTGGGGCTGTGCTTTGCTTTCTGCGAGCGGTGTCATCGGCCACGCCTGGCGAACGTGAACATATGTATTATATGTCGCGCCTGTAAGTACGCCCCGAACAGCGCCGTGCGTCGTCGGGCGCGGGGCCCCCGGGCGATCGCGCGTCACGGTCAACGACGGGTGCGACTTGCCCATCAATGCAGTGTATCTCGTACTGTGCTGCACGGCACCCCGCGACCAAGCGTATGGGGCGCGCGTCGATCTTCAGCGGTCTGTCGTCTGGGAGGCGGAGGGCCATGTGTCGCCAAGGACGTCAGGTCCGTTACGGGGTTTGCAGTTGGGTGTCATGGCAGAAGCATCTTCGAGTGCGCAACCGAGTCGACAGGACCGTGGTGATTCTGCCCGAGGTGGCCGACCTGTGCTCTGGCGTTCCATCATGTTCTGAAAGAGGCCTGTGGGAAGGGGACGCCGATGCGGCTGGCTCCAGCGTCACTGCAGGCTTCAGCAGGACCGACGGAGGGAAGTGGCTTACCTGGGGCTTCTTCAAGTTCGCGTCCGGGCATATCCCGACACTTCATGATAATAGAAGTGGCGTAGGGGCGCGTCATGCGGCCCTGACGTGCGGGACACTGTCCACGCCGTAGTGAAGAAGGGCGGGGGCTGGATAGATGGGCGCTAGTTGATGCGCGATCGCCTCCGGGCGCTCGTGTCGCGCACAACTCGATCATGACGTAGCCTAGCTCTAATCCGTGTCTTGCGCCCGACGTGTCTTTGCTCTGGGACAGAAGCTCAACGAATGTCATGGCCACCCCGACGATCTCCAGAGTAACGAGAAGCAGACGACGCGGCGGATGGTGCATATACAGTCCTCCCGCTGGACTCTGAGTCCCCAGCCTCGATGATTGTCTCTCTCGCCGCATCCGCCCTCCGCCCCCTCTGGGTCAACGTCCTCGAGCCCGCCACCGCCTACACCGCCGACGCCCTCTGCGCCTTGGCAGAGCGCGCCGTCGTTAGGTACCCTCTCCCCTCCCGCTCCATCTAGCGTGTGCTGACCATCCTTTCTGCCCAGAGTCCTCTCTGGCATAACCGCAGGCCGGCTCACCATCCACACGCCGTCCCGCTCCTACTCCTTCCCCTCCGCTGATGCTGATGCGCCCGCCTCTGGGCCGTGCGCGACCCTGACCGTCGCACACCCCCTCTTCTGGCTCCGCCTCGCCCTCATGGGCGACCTCGGCTTCTCAGAGGCCTACATGTACAGCGAGGTCCACTGCGACGACCTCATGCTTCTCTTCGACGTACGTCGCCACTTTTCTCCTACCACCCACTTGACCTTCCGCGCCCTTTCCCCTCGCCCTCGACCCGTCATCTCACTTCCCTCCTTACCGTTCCCTACGCGCACTCACACCCCCGCCCCACAGCTGCTCCTCGCGAACCGCGCCTGCCTCGCCAACCTCGACTCCCTCCTCGCCCGCCTCGGCCGCATCCCCGCACAGCGCGCCTGCGCCCGCCTCGCCAACTCCCTCCTCGGCTCGCCCCGCAACATCAGCGCCCACTACGACATCAGCAACGACATGTTCGAGGGTGCGCGCCCCGCCCTCTCCTCCCTTCGCGCGCTGACCCGCGTGTCCCGCTATAGCCTTCCTCTCGCGCGACATGACCTACTCGTGCGCGATCTGGCTCGACCTCGAGGACCGCGCCCTGCGTCGCACGCCCTCCGCCGTCAGCGCCAGCACCAGCTCCAGTTCCAGCTCCAGCGCGGATAGCGACGCCGTCAAGTACACGCAGACACTGGCCGGAGCGGGCGCTGCTGACGCGCAGACGGCGGACGAGGAGCAGCAGGAAGAAGAGTTGCACGAGGCCCAGATGCGCAAGCTGCTGCGCATCATCGAGCTCGCGGATATCAGGCCCGGGCATCGGGTGCGTGTCGCGTTTCTCATCGCCTGGCTCGCCGCCCCGTCGCGCTTCTGATCGCGCGCTCTGCCTCTGCTGAATGCTCTTGCTCTGCTGAATGCTGAATGCTGACGAACTGCGCTACGACAGGTGCTCGAGATCGGGAGCGGCTGGGGGTCGCTCGCGCTGCTCGTCACGAGCAACGTACCGGGGTCGACGGTCGACACGCTCACGCTGTCCGCGGAGCAGGCCGTGCTGGCGGCCGCGCGTGTGGATGAGGCGGGCCTCGGGAGGCAGACCTGTGCCGCGTGCGCGGGCGCGAAGGCGGACTTGAAGGCGAATGGCGCAGGCGCGCATGGGGCCAGGACCCGCGGCGGTGCGAAGGGCAGCAATGCTAACGGCGACGTGAAGAGCAGCGTTACTATTGGCGACGCGAAGAGCAGCAATGCTAACGGCAGCGCGAAGGGTGCTTGCGGGTGCCGCGAGGCCCGCGTGCGCGTGCACTATATGGACTACCGGCGCATGCCGGCGGAGTGGGCGGGCACGTTTGACCGCGTCGTGAGCGTGGAGATGGTCGAGGCGGTCGGGCAGGAGTGGCTCGAGGTGCGTGGGCCGTTTGCTACGGGTTACAGTCAAATGCCGGGCGCGTGCTGATTCGGGCGAGCGGGCGGCGGCAGACGTATTGGAAGCAGATCGAGTGGGCGCTGAAGGGGGGCTCGGGTGCGGGCGTCGTGCAGGGGATCACGATCCCAGAGGCGAGTGAGTACGAGTTCGTTCGCGGTTGACTGCGGGGGAGGCGGTGCACGGTCGACTGTGGGAGGCGAGCGGAATGCTGACGCGCGGACGACAGGGCTCGAGGATTACGCGCAGGACACGGACTTTATCCGTAAATGGGTGCGTGCCGCCTGCTCGTGCCCGCCATTCTGTGCCTGACGCAGAGCGTTTGCTGCAGAGTGAGCAATGCGCTCGCTGGCATGAGATCATAGCCGGTTGCTAACGCACAATGTGTCCGCGTGCAGTCTTCCCTGGGGGCTTCCTCCCGACGCTGACGCTGCTTGTGGATGCGCTTGCGCGTGGATCGTGCGGACGGCTCGTCGTCGAGCGCGTGGAGAACATCGGGCCGCACTACGCGCGCACGCTTCGCGTTTGGCGGGCAAGCTTCGAGCGCGCGTTCGAGGCGGAGATCGTGCCCGGTGAGCGTGCTGCTTCTGTCGGTGCCCGGGCCAGACCTGGATGCTGACTGCTGTCTTGCGGGGGGCGACAGCCCTGCAGACGCGGTACCCGGACACGATGGGTGAGGGTGTCGAAGGCGCGGAAGAGGCGATCGAGATGTTCCGGCGGAAGTGGGTGTACTACTTGTGCGTGTCCCGGTCTCTCTCTTCGGGTCAACATGTGCTGTCGTGCTCACTGTATGGCCTGCGCGTAGCTCCTACTGCGAGGCGGGCTTCGCGAGCCGGAGCTTGGGCGGTACGTGGTGCGCGTTCTAGGCGCTGCTCTCGTGCGTGCTGATGTAGGCTGCGCCCAGATCACATTGTGACGTTCACGAGAGAGGGAAACGTGGACTACCAGTACGGTGCGTATGTGCGCCAGCTGGGCGGGCGGTATAGCGAGGCGGAGGAGTAGAGCGCGTCGCCGTTCTTGATGCCGCCGATGGTCGCGACACTCAGCTGCCCGCCTGCGTTGCCGCAGGGCGCGCTCGCGCTCGCGAAGCGGTGATAAAAGGGATCCAATTTGTTGGACGTAGATGCCACGGCAGTGCGCGGACTCTGTACTAGAAAGGGAACAATGACAGTGGACAGTGAAATAGACGTGTTCGATGGATACAATGGATACAACTGAGTTGTGCTACATGATGCGCGGTGGTCCTTGGTTTGTGAAGCGTACGGTGAGTTCTCAAACAACGCTACAACCGCCTTTTGAGCGAGTTATCTCGCCTTGCTCTTGCTCTTGCCCTTTCCCTTTCCCGCCCCCGGGGCACCGGCGGTCTGGGCGAGCCGCCTGAGCAAGCTTTCCTTCAGCCAGCCGTCGAGGCCGTGCACCAGCCGCATCGCCTCCTCGAGCTCCTGCAGATCCATGTCCGCGCCGTCCTCCTCCTGCAGCGCAGCGCACACGCGCTGGAGCTCCTCGAGGTGCGCGGAGCTCCGGCGCGTGCGGCGCAGGGGGTGAGGGTGCGCGGAGCCTGGACGCGCAGCGGGGCGCGACGAGGACGAGGGCGCGGGCGCGGGCGGGGGGAACGCGGGGTCCTCCTCGCCGTCCTCGCTGGACGGGACGACGAGCATGGAGTCCCGCCTGGCGACTAGAAAAGAAGGGTGCGTGTGCGTGTGCGGTGAGCGTGTGCGGGCGGCGTCCGGGAGGGAGGGACTGTGCTTACATGGGGTCCGGCCGCGCCGCGGTGGGACGGTTGAGCGGGGGCCGGCTCCTGGATGTGGGCTGTCGGGCTCGTCCGTGCGCATGCTCGCGTCGTCGTCGTCTTCGTCTTCGTCGTCGTCGGTCTCTGCGTCGTCGGGCATCTGCTCGCGCTCCTCGGCGGGGTCGACGCCCGTTTCCCAGGTCGCGTCGTCGTCGGACGCGGGCTCAGCGGCGTACCTGGACCTCGGCGAGGGAGGGGGGTACTCGGGGCTCATGGCGGAGGGGCTGGGGCGCGTGCTGCGACTGGCAGCCTCGTACGCCTGCATTATCTCGGTGAATGTGGGGCTGATGTCGCCGGGCGCGGCGGGTGCGGCGGGGTGGAACGACGAGGAGGCGGAGGAGGCTTGCGGCGACGGGGATGCCGTTGGCGAGGAGTTGGGGCGGGTTGGGCTGTGTGGTTCTGTGCGTGCGCTGTCGGGAGGGGAGCTGCCGAGCCTGGCTCGTTTGGGCGGCCTGTCGGGGTCTGATCTCCCTGCGTCCTCATTATGGTCGGCGGAACCTATGCTCGTGCGCAGTGCCCGTTTGCGCATGGTCGGTAAGCTTTGGGGAACACCAGAGTGTGAGGACTCAGGGATGGGGTCGGACTGCGCTCGGTTGCGTTGGTGTAGTTCGAGATTCCGTCCGCCACTCCAGTCGCGCCGCGAGGCCGAGGGGCGGAAGGTGTCGCTGACTGACCTCTGGTTGAGCTGTCCGGCGGGTGAAGATGATGAGCCGACGTCCACGGGGTCCTCTGCGAGAGTGGGTTCCTGCTCTTGGGATCCAGGCTGCGTTACCTCTCTGGGAGAAGGGAACAAAGGGGCATCAGGACTTCCGCCCTCCTTGAGTGGCTGGCCTACATCATTCGAGACGTGTTCCGACGTCGGGATCGTGGAGACAACGTCGTCTGGGTTGTCCACCGTCTGTTGAATTGGAGGCCTCTCTGAATGGCTGACTGGCGAGTGGGCGTCGGCCATTACAACATCGTCCTCAACGAGTCGCGTTGTGTCATTACCGAACTCCATGGGTGGCGTCTCTGGAACAACACTCTGAATGCGACGTCTGCAACAAGCTCCGCATTCAATGGGTTTTGGTGCTTACCTCTTGCGTCTGGTACTGAGACTGAGACTGAGACTCCGAGTAAATCAGCACATCCGGAGGTACTGTGCCTTCTAAGAACTCGTAACACGGAACGAGGATCTTCTTGATTTCGGCGGGTATAGACTGATCAGGTCGCAGCGTCGGTCTTATATGGTCCCAGAAGTCCTTGAAAGCGGCTGGACCAAGGGCTGGGGACGGAATATGACCAAAGGCAGAACAAAGGAAGGGCGCCAACACGTGCAGGACATCAGCAGGCGCCGAAAGCCCGCGCAGCCGGTGAAGTGTACTTTGATATAAAGGAGCGATCTACGAAGAAGTCAGCTAGGCACACATCACAAGGACAGCAATTCTTGTCACGTACAACACGATTATATTCGTCTTCCGTAAGTATCTCGCCTTCATCCCGGATCCACGCATACAGACCCTCTGAAAGGGCAACTACTAAGGCTACAAGGATTTGTTGTGAGCATGATGTTAATACAGATTGAAGTCGTTGAAGTGCGTTTAGGGCAGGGTATAATGAATCTTGAGGCGAGCTGTACGAATCGCATAGAAAATCTTTGATACATGAGCAGAATTTAGTCGGAATATGGGCTTCAACGTCATGAAAGTGTAAAGAGGTCAAAAGAATGTTGGCAATCTTGGGACAGTTCGAAAGCCTAGATCGATCGGATGAGGACTGTCATATAGTCTTATGCAATATAAGGGTACACACCTCTGAGATCGCAGCAGCAGATACGTAGCAATAGTTTCGTGCACAACACATGACGGTGTCGAGGTCGATGATACATCGCGTACTACATGTTGGAGGATCTCTTCCCACATCGACACCTCTTCGTGCGACATAGGCCACAGGCTGGTGCAAAACGCTTGGCATATCGTCGCGAGTGAGAGTATGAGAACACCTGCCTTAGCGGGACGGTAAGGAACGATACTGTGTCTTCCCAGCGACGTTGTAGGCGAGATGACAGCCATGTCTTCGCAAGTACTGTCCATAGGTACCTTGTGAGTTCTGCCTCGTTCGCGGCCTCATTGCTCGTCGCTAACTTATGTAGTATCTCGGGAGAATCTGCCAGTATCAGCGATGCGCATATATCGCCCCAACACGTCTTCACATCTTCCTGCGTCAAGTCATAATGTTGGCTGAGTACCACCCTGAGTACTGAGCTTGAGACCCGCGCAAGCCAAGGCGCATTGAAAACATTTCTGATAACAACCCACAGTTGCTTGAGAAGAGTGAGTAGCACCAGTTGTACATTCGGCAATGCATCTGAAGCCGGATGCATGACCTGGCTGATGATGTCGACCAGACGGTTCGCAAACCCCGGAGGTGTTGTGAGATGGCCAAACTCTTGTGTCAACTGAGCGTGTACGAGCAAAAGGGCTTGCCATATATGCAATAGATGGCTCTGTAGGCAATCTTTTTTAGGGTGTATGACAAAGACATGTCAGGACTCACATCGAGAGGATTATCCATTGAGGTCTGCGACGCTGATCTGCGCACGCAAGACAGCCAGATCTCGAGGAGGGAGCTCCAATGTTGGACGATCTCTACTTCAGCGTACTGCCTAATGCACGTAACGTCCAGCTTGCCTGTAGTTGTTATAATAGTAGACAAGTGCTCTTCGTCAGCCTTCAGAACAGTACCGTCCAGCAGTTCCTCCACTAAAATGTCTTCGGGACAGCCGTGCTCCTTGCTGATAACGATAGAGGTCGTCGACGACTGGATTGTTGACGTCCCGATTGCACTGACCAATCTCAACAAGACAGACTTTCCCTCGGCGTGGACGATCTCGTCCTCATCCTCGACCATACGCTTGGCCACAGCTAGAACAGTAGACGATAGCAGCTGGTCTCCAAACAGCGCATCCCCTGGAGGGAGCGACAACAAATATGCCGCCAGCGCCACCCCCACACCATACCGGTGCTCCTGTTGAACGATTTTGCACGCCGAGATCCTAACGTCTGCGATGCTGCCCTTGAGGAAATTCGGCACCGGGTCAGTCGACCTTATACGGCCGATCGCCCAGACGAGACATCTCCATACCCAAGCATGGAGGACGCGCACCGAGCGTTGCTGATGTCGTTTGGAGTGTGCGAGGGACCTGACGATGAGCCTGATCGTGCGCGTGTGGGTGAAGCATTGCCGATCGGACAGTATGACAAGGCTGGCAAGCACTACACAAGCCCATGACGGACCTCGGCCTACTGTTTGCTGACAATTCGACTCGAGGGCGGAGACAATGAGGGTGGAGAGTTGTGGCTGGGATTGAGAACTCGACTTCGCGCGCATATGACATAAGTCAACGAAAGCCCCGACGTGGGATCGAATAGAGTCGCGAAGGCCTTCTGGCACGGGAAAATCGCATGACAGCAATGTATATGCGTAGCCGGTAAGCGCGCTAGCCGCTGCATGGCGCAGTTGGGACGAAGTCGATTCAAGCCTGGCCAGAACGAACGGTAGCACTTGCACAAATGGCTCTAAGAAGCTAGAAGCGTCGCGAAGTAATAAACTCCGCAGAGCCTCCATAGACAACTTGTTTCAGTGCCGAATGACGCATGATTGACGATACATGAGGCTCACCTGCATACCATCCGCCACGCATATATCTACGTCGCTAGAGGCGATTGTCTTCTGTATGGTGTCACATAGTTGACGTCGACGTGCATGCAGTGAGGCGATGGGTAAATTGAGGACTGACAAGGTCCAAATCGCGATGGCACGCGTCTTGCTGCTATTTGGGGTGGGTAAGGGGGTGGTGATGACGGCTAGGACATCGTCCAGCATTCCTATCAAATCCGCCACTTGGCGGTTCCTTTTCTAAGTTCCCGGACAAAGCTAGTGAAAACAACAAAGCTTACGTTGGAAGGCAGACATCAACGCCGGAAATCTGAACAAGCACGCGACGACTTGCAGCGCATGTTGCGAGACTAGAGTAAGATCTCTCGCAAGTTTCATATATTTCAAGGACGCCTCCTGCGACAATTGCATCGGGTCCAATTGTGAGTTCTCCGGGAACGGGTCGATAAATGCGCGACCGATGTCTCGCCGGAGACATTGCGCGATCACAAGCGCATTTTCCTTGACACATCGGAGTGCAGAAGAGGTGCAGTTGACGTCAGAGAGAGCAACTGCAATCCTCTCAATGCGGTTGACGAACAGGCTGTATGCTTCCGCTAGATCATGCAGTGTTATGTGCTGTATATTTTCATCTTCTCTTGACTCCAGGAGTGTCGAGATTGGAGATGCAAAGTATAAGGGGGCTTCGGAACCGATATTATGCTCTGTAGCGTGGGAGACGGACGACATAGGCTCCGTGGTGTACTTCGATAGTGGAGAACAAGATGTACAGTGCGCGTAGAGGTCTGCTTGAGATGGTGAACTTTGCGGCAGCGAAAGGGGTCACAGGAACAGGGGCAGTCCACCGGACGAAAGACCGAATCCCAACCGTTATGAGGTGCTGTTAAGTGGAGAAATGTATAGTGGCACAAGCATGATATTCTTGTGGCTGGCTTGTGGCTTGCTGTTCAATTTTTGGGTACAAGTTTGTGGCGTTGTTTCTTAACCAGCCACGAACTTGTAGTTGCAGCACGCGACTGTAAATATGGAACGGTGAATCACGAGCTATTCAGCGGCCTACGCGTGCGCCGGTTCGACAACGAGCGTCAAGTAGATTGGGGACAGATATGTTGGGAAGATGGAACACAACTCGCCTCCATGATGTGAACCTTGTGGGCGGCAAGTGGGCGTGCGTGCGAAGAGACAGACTGCCGAGATGGCACACGTCGGCACAACCCCCGATCTAATCTAGCGCCCATCTCGATAGGTCGTATTTTGATGGCGCCCAATCCTATCGCGGCAAGCAGTACTAGTGATGTATATTTCATATGTACCTGGATTATGCCCTCGAGGCTATATTATTGCAACAGGACATGTTTGTGAGCGAAGCGCACTACACAGTGGCCATTTCCATGAAGGGTTTACAGATTTCATGGGACACGCAAAACCGGGCGGAAGCGTCTGTTTTTTTTTCGCAGGAGACTTGTAGGTCGTTGGAGCTTACATCGACGATATCAGTGTCCCACTGGTTCCGTCGATTGAAGCAATCCCGAACGTTGTACCATGAAGAGGTTCATGGGACACACAAAACACATTGAGAAGGTTTCGCTCAACACTAGCAAAGGCGCTTATTCCGCTCGCCACGTCGACGCGCGTCTATTGCGTGACCCATGAGCAAACGGAACAAGCGCCGGCTTCCCGTAACAGGCAGCAACCCCCACTTGCCTTTCCGAAGAATCCTGCCATTGCCCATTTATTTGAGCACAAATTTCCGAGACATCCATGCCTGTAAGACATGGACAACCGTGATATGACCACTGATTTTATCACCAGAGACCACCACCATGTGATTACAGAAATCTCAGATACGGTGAGTGCTACTCAACCACTATTGCCTGTCGGTTAACAAGTTCCGTGCAGTCAATTACTCAAAGCAATTGGTAGGGATCTCCGCACGGCCCGCTTAGTGACGCCGTGTAGTAAGATGTCGCTTATGCTTGACCAATCAAAGCAGACTTTCAGTTCCACGTGTAGGGCATCGCGGCCGCCGCATCATAGACACCGAGTCCTGAGAGGACAGTAGTCCAGAGCCGGTTCTGGATAAGAATTTCGACCCGGAATATGTGGCTCACATAATTCCTTTGCGTAAGTGATGGAAGTTCTCGTCATCTCGTTATGTTATCCTTGACCTTGGCAGATGTTGGGAGTCGGTACTATAGATGATGCGTCAATAATCTGACTTCTGAGAAGATGAGATCCCAACTTTGTGGTGCATTAGCGCGCCTACTTGGCGATGTGGACCCATAGTATATAATGGAACCGGTGAGGCGTACTCAGATTGTCGCACAATGGACTCATCGACGCCGCCGCTACCTCCTCTCGGGAGTATCATCCTGGCTCGTGAAGGCCTCACCGGTCTCCTCCTACCTGGGCTTTCTGTGCTGGCCTGTCTCATTGCTACGGTCATAGCTTCGTCAATCTTACTTCCATACTTCAATGACCCGTACAAACTTCGAGCGTACCCTGGACCATTCTTCGCGAAGTTCACATCCGCTTGGCTCTCTTGGATTATCGGCCACAACCGATGGTCAGAGACTGTGTATCATCTACATCGTCAACACGGTAATCTGGCAGTACTATTTTTTTTCGAACAACTATTGATCAACCTTCCTCCGCTACAGGCCCCATCGTTCGCCTCGGCCCTGACAACGTCTCCATTTCCGACCCTTCTGCCTTAGCAGCCATCTACGGCCACTCATCTGGTGCATTGAAATCAACTTTCTACGACGCTATCTCGAGTATCAGAATCAGGAATCTATTCAACACGCGCGACCGTGCCGAGCATTCACGCAAACGTCGCATCGAGGCACACATGTTCTCACCTCGGGGTATCCGGGCGTTGGAGGATACTGCGCGTGTCCATTTCCAGGTACTTGTGCGTCAGTGGGATACACTATGTGCGCACACAGATAAGGCAATACGCGGAAGTGCCGAAGGGACAATCGGTACGGTTCACTGGAAGGTGCATAGCGGAAGAGTCTGGTTTGATTGCATGCCTTGTAAGCATCTCGTGATAGCGTCCGGAGAAGGCCTTACTCATGGTTCTGATTGTCAATTAGGGTTCACCTTTTGGTCATTCGACACGATCAGTTCGTCTAAGTCGTCTCTTGCAGATGAGCCTTTCACACTGACTGGCTACTGTCCCATCGGCTATGCCATGGGATCTAATTCATAGGTGATCTTGCATTTGGTCATCCTTTCGGTATGCTCGAAGCGGCGAAGGACACTGCTAAAATATCGAAATCCAATATTAAAGGTATGCAGGCAATATCACAGGGTAATTCCCACTCGGACGAGGCGGAATTGGAACTGGAGGAAATCCCTGCAATCGAGATGCTCGCCGAGCATTTAGACATCATCGTGTCTCTGGCGTTTCTCCCAGCATGGCTTCAGCCCATTGTTGGCCGTCTTCCAAGCGTCCGATATGGCTATGATGCTGCTCCAAAGCTTGCGGGCCTCGCCGTCGCAGCCGTAGCCAACCGCTTCGCGTCTAAAACTAAAATCGATCGTGCGGACATGCTGTCCGAGCTGCTGCGAGGAAGAGACGAGGATGGAAAGCCTTATGGTCCGGAAGAGCTAAGTGCTGAGGCAGAGCTTCTAATCATCGCCGGTGGGGATACCACCGCCAAGTGAGTGGATCTGCCCTTCTCAGCATGCGGTATAGCGCTTAAAGCGCCTTCGAACAGTTCTTCGTGCGCGACAACTTACCATCTCGCACGCAATCCCCGGATCCGAGCAAAGCTGCAGGCTGAGCTTGACGCAGCACTGGAGGGCATCGATTCCGATGTAGCGCCTTACGATGCGGTGAAGGACCTACCCTACCTCGATGCCGTCATCAACGAAGGCCTCCGCCTGCACTCGACAATAGGCGCAGGCCTGCCTCGCGTTGTCCCCCCTGGTGGACTGACCGTTCTCGGACAGCACCTGAAGGAAGGGACGGTGGTGAGCTCGCCGCTTTACTGTCTGCACAGGAATGAGGTGGTGTGGGGCGAGAACGCACACGAGTTCTACCCTGAGAGGTGGCTCGAGGCATCCGCGGACGCGAAGAAAGAGATGATGCGATCGTTTGCGCCTTTCTCTGTGGGTCCGAGGTGAGTAGGGAAGCAGGTGGCTGTGATCTGCCGAAGTAAGCGGTGTCTTCACATAGGGCATGCTTGGGGCGAAACCTTGCGCTACAGCAAATGCACATCGTATTGGCGACCATCTTTCATCGGTACAATTTGGTTCTAGAGAGTGATGCTCCGGTAAGTTCACATTCACCTATCGATACGATGCACGTGAATGACCTCTCATACCGGCGCAGCTTCCACTCCGGGACGGTTTTGTGCGGAAGCCGAAGAATTGCGTTGTTGGCGTACAACGACGGAAGTGATTGATTTCTGCTAGAAACGGTAGCTGTCATCCTCCATCATGCAATATGACATCATCGCTGGGACACGATACGATCTGTAATATTTGCTTTTCGGAACGGGAAATGACGCAATGTGGTCTTAACGAGAACTTGGTCGAGTGACATGCCATGGGCTCCCACAGCGTGACATCGTATAATTAGGTTCTGTCCAGGAGCTCCGTGCATTAAGTAAAACATACGCCCACCGGAAATGATTGAGATCCCTCCACCTAGGTGATCGCTGGATTTTGACAGGCGCGTGTGCAAAATCTGGCTTGGGGCGATTTAGTGGGACTTTACACACGTGCACCATTTCAGCCCGGAACACTGCAACTATAGCAAAACCAATATTGATAGACCTCCCTCGCAAAAAGTACAGATAGGCGGCATGGAGCATAATGGCGCTCGGCACCTTGGGGTGACGTGCAGTCATTCCTCAGAGGTTGTTCGCGGCAGCCATGTGAAGTAATCCACACCAATGCCTCAATATTCGTCCGTTTGTCGAGGTCTACCCCGTTTGCTTCCGCAAGCAATGGCAGACAGCGACGAGCTCTGCACTCTACTGTGACGCAATACCAGTAGCTTCTGATCATTAGCCATGAAGTGAGACGTGTATATAACGAATCCTTTCTGAGCAGGATCCATATATCGTCGATTACCGACCATGGTCGGTAGACGAGGGGATCACAGCAAGCGTCTACTCAGTAGCCCGTCTCTGATCGGCTGCCGGTCGCCGTCTCTGCACCACTGCCGACTCCTGCCGCAAGCTTCTGCCCCACTTTGCCGAAGTGTATACTTTGCGAGGGGAGGTCTATCAATATTGGTTTTGCTGTAATATGAGTGTCAGCAGCAAATAACGTTGTGCCCACTTTACGCCACCAAGAACCCCACAGGTGGCTGCGTTCCGGTGGCTCCATATGGCGGGACCTTCATGTCTCCACAAGGTCATCCACTTATTACCCACAACGTCATCATTGACCCCGCAATTGCATCATGGACATCGACCCGCCAGTACTTCCACCTCCTTCAGGAGTATATAAAACCCATCACTGCTCCTGTCTGCTTCTTCACAACTCACAACTTGAACTCATCCTCATCCACACATCCACACTGACTGCATAACTACAACCTTTTTAATACATTCACGATCATGAACGCTTTTGGTAACCCACCGGCTCCGGGCTTCGACGACTGTGAGTGTTCTATATTTTTCTAATTCGCAACCTCGTTGTCTAACTTCTCTCCGTCGTAGCCGGCAACTACGTCGGCCAGCACGGCAACAGCGACTGGCAGAACCAGAGTGGACAAGGCTTCCAGGATCAGGGCTTCCAAGGACAAGGAGGTCAGAACTTCGGAAACCAACGCGGCTACGACCAGGGCTCCCAGGGTCAGCAAGGCTTCCAGGGAGACGTCCAGGGCCAAGAATGGACCGCTGGTCGCGGCGACAACTACGGCAACACCGGAACCCCCGGCAACACCAGCGACGCGAACACGTATGGTGCCGGCGGTAACAACTTCGAGGGTGCCGGACGCCAGGGCGATCAAAACTATCAGAGCCAAGGCGACTATGACCAGAACAACTGGGATAACCAGCAGACTGGTGCTGCACCTGGAGGCAGGGCTGGCAAGCCATCAGTGGGTCAGCGCATTAAGGGTAGGTTCATTCTACTTTATTCGTATCGGGGTTGGATGCTGACTGTGTTCCGCATACAGGCGACCTCGAGGAGGTGACGGGAAAGGTGACTCGCAACCAAGGCATGGTTCAGCGCGGCCAGGAAGAGAAGGTGAGTTTCTTGGTATATTTCCACCCATTCTCGATGCTGATTTGATTCTTTCGATAAGTCCGGCTGGTAAAGACAGTGCTGACCCTTGATTATACCTGTAATTGTACGCTTCAAGTACGATCAACGCGGTTGTATGTTTATGTACGATAATGGATCAGTCTCTGAGCTAGGCGCAATGCCATAAGAATACTGGATGTCCCAAGTTGAATCGTGTGTTGATTACGTGCGAGGACGCCTTCTCGTATCACTTTCGGTGTCTTCGACGACCCGATCCCATTCGTTCCTTGAGATAACTATCTTGTCGACTGCTGGAAACCGGATGCGCCATGACACGCGTTGATTCATGTCAAAGGTTCAGATCTCAGATCTCAACCATTAAGTATTTCTCCGTGTCAACTGATCACCAAAGTCTGACGGCTTCATAGACGCTATGTTGTCCTCTGGTGGAACTTTACTCGTTGCTTGTCGTGACCAAGAGTGCGACTACGAATCACAAACATCCCACCATCGAGATATGTTATGCTCCTCAATTTATAATGACGCCTTCATATCGGTGTATACCACTGGCAGTGCTGAAACATGTGCACAATGGATGAGGCGACATGAGCATGCAAAATGTCTTATAGACCCTCACTAGCTTTCCACGAGTTGTAGTAGATCTCGAGATGATCGACTAGACTCGCCTTGCGCGGTCGCCAGCCTAACAAGGAACGCGCAAGGTAAGGCCGAATCAAGGTCGACGCGGTAAGTGCGGCCTCAAACACTGTCGGATGCCGCCACTTCAGCACCGCCTCTTTGAGAATGAACACCGTTGGACTTACGGTTACTCGGCGGGAGGTATTCGTATGGACCCTTGGCGCCAGAAACCTCCACCAACTTCTGCAGAATGTCATCCACGCCCTCCGTAAACTCGTTGGTAGCGTCAAAGATCTTTCCACCAACGATGGCGGACTTCTCAGCGGCAAGGAGATACAGCTCGGCAAGATCATCACAGTGAATCGTCCCGTAGCGCCCTCCTGGCGTCCCATACCACGCGACTGTGCCCTCGTATGCCTTCTTGAACAAGGGTGCCAGGAGCGATGCGGAGCGCCCGTATAGCAAGGATGGACGTATCACAATCCCGCTGACATCGGAATGGGTCACAACGCGTTGCTCGAATTCAGGTCTCCAAGCGGTGATCTTCACAGAAACGTTCGTGATAGGCGTCGTGTCCGAGACGATCTCCTTCCGGCTATCCCCGTGCACCCAAGCACCGGATGTGTAGATGTAAGCGAGATTCGGCGCGTGCGGCGGACGATATTGCTTAGCGGCCTTAGCGGTGCTTTCAAGCAGCAGCTTGGACAGGTGGGGAATGTCCCTTCCAGCGATGGCCTCAATCACGACGTCGAGCGTGGCGACAAGAGGCAGCCAAGGCGACGGATCGCTAGTATCTGCGACAATCGGAATGACTGAAGCGAAATGACGTGAGCTCAAGGACAATCGCAGAGAGCAGTCATTTGTGGCTTACTTTCTTCCACAGCAAGCTTTTGGACTTTGGACGCAGAGCGGGTTACTCCGTAGACGATATGGCCGGCGCGCACGAATGCTTGCGCGACCGGGAACCCGATGAATCCTGATGCGCTGCATGTCCGCGGTGATTGTCAGTAGTCTCGTTTTGTTCATTAAGCCCCAAGGCCATACCCAATGACGAGAACCTTCATGACCACGACGTTCTGATGATACTAGCGTCAGCACTGCTTATCGTCGTCAAATATTGGAAGACGACGGGTGGGAGCATACTGACCCACCGGCAATTCGGCATGAACACATCATGCAATAAGGTTGGCTCCCTCCAGAGTCCAAGTCTTTCCCAGATGCCTCCACGCTATTAATAACCTTGCGGTCTGCGGAATCACTTCGCATGATAGAGTGTACATCAACTCAGGCAGCTCGAGAATTATCGCAAAATCATAGTGAATGGATCTATGAAAAGGGAGACAATCGCAAGCAGGATTTTATCACGTCCAAGTGATCGTCCGTGAATGAGACCTCAAGAGCTGATTGATCCAACGCTTTTGTATAGGCAATCTAATATTCCGACGCCAGGCTTACTACAAGCGATGGCTCAGTCTACCATCATACCACCATTCACCATGATTGTCTGCCCTACGAGACATCCGGCGTTATATTGTGCTGGCTAGCAGCGAGACCATATCATACTCACCAGTGATGAAGTATGCTTCGGGTTTGATCAAGTAGGAGACCAAACTGGCGATAACTTCAGGCTCGCCGACAGGAACGTTTGGGGGGAGTTCGAGGGCCTGTATGGCCAAATGTTAGCCCATGTGTAAGGCTACTATGTAGTCTTGCCTTCCACAGGTCAACACCTCCAGAGCGGTTAGTAATGCCGCTGGCTGGAGAATATAACAAGTAAACATCGGTACAGATGTCCATTTTCGTGTCAGCTATACGCACTTAGAGTAGTTTTGATAAGGCCAGGTGCATAGCAGTTCACAGTGATTCCGTATTTCGATAGCTCCAACGCTGAGCGGGCAACACGCATCTTTTAACATTGTGCTAACGGATGGGTTGTTAGACTATACCTGCACTCTGCGTCAAACCGCGGATGGCGAACTTCGTAGCGCAATACGCAGACATCATCGGTACAGCTGGGGAAATTTTGAGCGAGACATACGAGGTTTGTTATAACGAGCCAGGCTTACCCTGCTTGCCTGCCACCGAGGATGCTCCTATGATTCGGTCTCGGCACCCTCGTGTGGATAGTTATGGAAGAGAGAAATCGCACCGACGATGCGCCCGCCTTTTCCCTGCTGAATCATTTGGATCGCCGCGTGCTTGTAACATAACATGACACCTCGTATATTGACGGCGACGATTTTGTCGAAATCTTCTATGGGGACTGTGACAACGTGAGCGCGTCGACGCAAAGCGAAACCCACTCCTTACGCTCTATCAAAGTCTTGTAGAAAGCAAGTCCCGCATTCGCCACCATCTAGACGTGACGGGCTTCAGATCTATAGCCCCAAGGGAACAGAGTAGTATAAACTTACTACGTCAAGGCGCCCGAACTCTTGCACAACCTTTGTAATCATGACTTCTACATCACCTTCTACAGATACATCCGCAGGGACTGCGAGCGAGCGCCCACCTCGAGCCTGTATCTGTGACACAAGCTCCTGCAGCTCGTCCGTCTTCGATGCAACGTCGTTCACGGCAACGTCAAGGCCTTCATCTGCCAAACGTAGCGCAATGACGCGGCCGATGCCTTGTGCAGCACCGGTGACAACAGCTATGCGTGGGGAATGTGAATTCATGTTGCGATTCTCCCTCCGTCGTGTCGCTGCTGCTGATATACAGCATCGAATCATGCATTCCTGATGAGAACCGAGCTCCATAAGTCGTCATCAACCTGGAGATGCCATACCAGAGAGTATAGTATCCTGCTGATTCGCTCTTATCTGCCAAACAGCGCCTAGAGCCTGAGATTTTTCCATATTCATTGACCTTAGTGCGCGTTAACCGCCCATCGTGGCGAGATTCTATGCACTTGCACATGCGACATTCGCAGGAAGCCCGCTGGAACCCTGAGCTTCTATACCTGCGCTTGGAGTATCCCCTCCTGGCCGAAGACGAGGAGAGTGGTCATCAGATTGATCAGAAACGAGCCAATGTACCAGAGCTCGTGCTATTTGCACGCTAAGCTCACATGAGAGAGCTACGAGAGACACTCTGATCAGCAAATATCCCTTTGCACGAAGGTTGGAACATTCAGTAGAAGACATGCGTATCTGACTATCGACGGATCACTCAGCTTGATTTTATATCTAGACCCACTGAGTCGATCGTGATTGAAATTAGTTGATGTAGCCAAAGTATCCAGGCCTTAGCAAGGTCGAGTAGATGTTTCTGAGCAGAAGCCATATTATCGTATCTGCATGTCCTTAATGAACAAGGATGCAGAAATTACAATTCAATCCAACACGAGACCGCCGTTCACCATGATGGTCTGGCCTGCGAGATACCTGATTAGATTGCGCTTGTAACAAGCCAAGACTCCCAGCTGCGACCCACCAGTGATAAAATATGCCTCCGGTTTGATCAGGTAAGAAACTAAACTGGCGACGACTTCGGGTTCACCCGTAGGAACATTTGCAGGAAGACCGATTTCCTGGACAAGAAGTTGGTATTAACTTATATGGGCACAAGTTTGTAAATTTGCCTTCAATAGCTCTGAATGCCCGGGGCCGTCAGTGACAACTTGACCTAAGGTATATTATCAGTGAGAAGTGCATGTATATAGTGCCCATACGCACCCATTGGCGATCTGATGACCCCCGGTGCGTATGCGTTCACAGTGATGTCGTATTTCGATAGCTCCAAAGCTAAACGATCAGCGAGTTGACACTGAGCCAGCCGACTAGCGTTCAGGAATACATCTCATACCTGTGCTCTGCGTCAACCCGCGTACGGCAAACTTGGTGGCAGAATACGCGGAGGTTGACGCCATAGCTAAAAGGCGGTAACCTATGAAACTAGTTGTGCCTATGAGAGTGGCCCACTCACCCTGCTTGCCCACCACCGAGGATGCTCCTATACCTCATTCTCAGTTTCTCAAGTCGTATGGCCGGGATATATATGAACCGCACCTAGAATTCGCCCGCCTCTTCCTTGCTGTATCATCTGAATGGCTGCATGCTTGTAACATAACATTACGCCTCGTAGGTTGACAGACGTGATTTTATCGAAGTCTCCCAAGGATACTTCGACAATATGAGGATAGTTCGACATAGCAAAGAGGGGAAGTCGTACGTTCTATCAATGGCTTGATAATCGATATTCCTGCATTCGCCACCATCTGCACATGTATAGCTTCAGATAGTGATCAAGAGGGTATTACCTTACCACATCGAGGCTACCAAACTCATGGACAACCATGGCAATCATGTCCCGAACGTCATCTTCCTTGGAGACATCTGCAGGAACAGCGAGAGAACGTCCTCCTCGAGTCTGTATTTGCGATACCAGTTCCTGCAACTGGTCTGTCTTCGAAGCAAGGTCATTCACGGCAACTTCAAGGTGATCGTCAGCCAGTCGTAGCGCTATGGCGCGTCCAATGCCTTGTGCGGCGCCAGTCACAATCGCTACGCGTGGGGGAGACAAATCCATGCTGGTGGTGGATGTACGTGGCCGCAGTTTCACTGTCTCGAATATATAGCGTCGAAAACGCGAAGCAAGTAGCTGGCTTATCAGGCGACGACCTACATGCAAATTTAGTTCAAGTAGCGATTACCGTCTCCGTTCTGCCACACATGTTAGCGATAGAAGTCGGATTCTAAAGGCTTCATAAGACCATGAAAACTGACTAGTAAATGCCTCGTGATAATACTTTGGCCAGACCCACACAAGGCACTCGATAGCGCCGAATGCGGCCTCCGGGTTGACATCCACTTGCCTACCTGCTCCTCGTGATCTTCCCGAACACGGGAAGCACGATCATGAGGATGGGTATTGCATGAATGGAAGTGAGCCAGTGTGAAGCGACCGGCCCAAGTGCGCGCTGAATGCATGAAGAAAGCGACGCTGTATCGCAGGGCTGTAGTCATATCCTGGGCATCACCGGGGAGTATAAACAGCTCGACAAGTGGGATTGTGTGCCGATATCCGGCCATCAGAATGACAGACAGCTCCAAGGAAGACTTGATAACGAATACATAGTCTTCCATTCCACTGCAGATGGACCAAGTGCGAACTACCGAAAGCTGGGTTGGATCACGACATCAGCCTATAATGAACGTCTTGGTAGAACCCACTCAATCTACTCCACGGAGGTTAACCTAGTTTCGTTAGTTACGGAGACGCGCTGAGCCGATGTCAGAAAGGCGAAACTCAACGCACCGGCCAAACAACTGGAACAGGGAGTCAAGTCGTTCCGGTTCCTGTGAGCCGCAGTAGTCACCGAGCAACTCGCCCCTCTGGAGTCTGCGTTGCGCCGGCTCAAGGGATTCAACCCGCCACCCGACGGCTGGCGCTGTGTTTCCGCACCTGTAGGACCGTAGGCTACACATACCAATAGCAAAAACGCGTGTCATAACGACACAATCGGGGATTTGGCAATTGAAGATTCGAGGGGTCGAAAGAGTAGGTCGTAACAGTCTCAGGTTGTACTGTGTGATACTGTAAATAACGGCAGATATCAGCACATTCTCTGACGAGAGCCAATCAACAGGCGAGAATCCAAAGTATGATGCGGACAGGAAGATCCTGGGGGTGGCTGTCGCTTCACTGGTACGTAACTGACCTTCATATCAAAACAGTCGGCGACGAGCAAACGCGCGACTGTACGATCGCCATCAAAAATCTGATCAGCCGTACGACTCGCTCGCCCAAAACCTCTTGACTAAACCTCAATTCCTGAGAACGCTCATCGTTCTTCATGCGCTTGCTCTCTGAGATGCACTCACTGTTCGAGAAACCTTATTGAAAATCCCCCCAAATAACTCACGTGTAATAGAACTAACCAATAGCTATATACATGCCATGTCGAACCAATTTCCGGCGAGGTCCATTAGAATATTTGCATAGTGCAAGTACTTGACAGATCGAGCACTGACAAAGCTGCCCAGCCTTATCTAGACAAAAAGACCCATAGGTCGTGCAACAGGGACACGAACCTCCGAGCGTTCACATTGAACAACATGTAACGAAACAACATGACCCGCATTTGTTCGTATCTCAGGAATACCGTTCCCTTAGACATCCATAACTTGCACAAGCTTATCTGCGGATACCTCGAAGTGCATGTTCCCGACAGACACGAACCAGCCATTCTCTTCTTCCTCGCGCACAATAGCGATCTCACCCTTATGATCTCCGTGCAAGATGAGTGCTTTCTGCCCTGGCCGCGAGGGCTCCACAGGGAATATGTACTGCGTTGGGATGTTGAAGGTGTCCTGAGTCGGATCCAACGGCGAGAGGAGCCTTGTCTCTGCTGTCGAGGCAAAAGCGTCGTTCCCGGTATTCATAACCGAGAGGATTACCCCGCGGGCGCCCTCGTGCAGTCCCTGAAACCAACCGCTGTGCTTTTCGTCGCCGTGAGTCCCTCGGATCACAATAATCATACCCGACTTCGAAGAGACGGCTCGGTAGAGCAACCACCGCTCTATCTCTAGGAGTCGAACTATTGAGATAGTACAAAGCGACCATCGCTCGAAATGCCTACCAAATGGCTTCGTGTGGTCTTCAGACGACACGTTTCCAATGTTCATACTGTTCAATTCCTATAACACCCGGCGTCAGGTTCGCATTTGGAACAATCGTATGCTTGGTCGGAGACTGACCGAGGACGCTCTTGACGCGGTAATCTTGCCCTTAGCTTTCTTCGGAAGAAAAATGCTCGACCTCTGCTCCGTTCGTCCGCGCGGCATATTAGTACTGCTTTTGTTGGCAGTCGTACTGGATGTGTCGGGGATGTCCAGCCTCGATCGTTTCTGGCGGTAATGATCCTCTGAGACATCAGGAAAGTCTTCTTCCTTCACTGATATGCGCTCAAACTCGTCCTCTTTCTTCACCGTGAGATGCCCAGCTGGTATCGGTGATAGTGAGCGTTTCTGAATCTTGACCTTGACATCGTCTGTCGCGTATGAGGACGTGGTTTGGTTAGAAGAAATTCCAATAACTCAGAGAACACCCATACTTATCACATTTGCTCGAGTGGCTTTCCATTTTGCAACTAACTCTGGTCTGCACTGGCTACGCGGGATCCAACGCGGCTTCCATGCCTCACCAGTCTCTGGATTGACACCAGCTTGCTGCACGAGGAACCCGTCATCAAGAATTTCATCTACGGCCTTCTGTGGTTCAAGACCACTCATGGAGTCATCATCAGCAAGACCAAGTGCCATCTCAAGCGAACAACGTAGAGAGGTATACAAGATGATTGCGGGAAATGCTATGAATCGCCCACATACTTGTATACTTCCATCATGTGATCGTGTCCTCTTCGTAATTAAACGGCGAAGACGGCGGGTAACGATGGGGAAGGACGTACCCGAGACGGCCTGATGGCCGTATAGTTGAATTTGAATGATCGGCATGGAGCGGTGTTGAGGGAAGCTTCAGACAACACTCACGAATGCATCGAACCGACTTGAACTTCAAGTCACACATTCTGATTTAGCTACAAGGTTGTTACATGAAGAGAACTACTCTTTTTCATTCAAGTGCTTATTGAACCATCGGAAGACTTCGTAGTGCCATTTGATACTGAAATAGAGGCATTCATACATCAGCTTGCGAAATGTCCGGAAGTATTGACGAACCTGTTCTGGTGGTTCATAACCCAATGGTTCTCGTCAGGGAATATGACAAGGCGACTCGGAATGCCGCGCCTGCGTCGCTGTCAGTACTGCATCGCACGCAAGAGGATGATATGTCACGTACTCCTGCAGCGCATGGAAGGCACCGATGCCGTCTGTCTCTGGCAGACGATAGTCTTTGCTACCATGGATCACCAACATGGGGGTAGACCACTTGTGGACAAAGTTTGTGGGGTCATATCTGGTAGCAACGCATTAAGTACCTTGCACGGCTTTAAGAAATGCTGACGTACTTCTCCAGAACTGCCTTCGCCTTGGACTCCCAAGGGCGGCCACCCCATTCCTGGTTGAACTATTCAAGGTCTCAGTCGGGAGCACTGGTCATGTGCCTGGCGGTCGACGTACGAAGAACAACTCGTCCGTCGCATATCCGCTGTACATAGCAGAGAAGACCTGGAAAAATCGAGTTAGCAGGAGGACCAAACGGGATTGCTCTGTCTGACGAACCCCATCATGACAAACTAGTGCCTTAAAGCCGAAGCCAAACTCAGGATGCCCTTGGATCCAGCTATGAAGACAAAGAGTAAGACCACAGTTGGGCATCGACCCCAGTAAACACATACTTGATAGCGTAACCGCCCCAGCTCGCACCCGCAGCAACTGCACGGTCGGGGTCGATCTACAGCTCACAATGAGTTCTCAGGTCCCGTCAGCTCCCAGGCAAACATCTATACCTCGGGGTATGTTTTGAGGACATGCTTCCAACCCTTCTGCATGTCTTCGAAGGGTCTACCTCCCCAGTTCTCCGAAATGGCGTCCGTGAAATCTGGATTGGGGGTTGGGTGCTTTCACGCACTAGAATCAACAGTTTTGACCCACCCTGACCAAATGTTGTCGAGCCCGTAGGGTTCATAGCAATCGTCACATAGCCCTGTTGGGCGAATACTGCAAGGTACAAGTGAGTATAGAGCAACCTAGAGTAGAAATCGGCACCTACTATTCGGGTTCCACCTTGTCGACCACTGATCTTCCCATGCGCCCTGAGGACCTGTCCATATGTGTGGACGACAATGCTTCTTATCGCAAACAGAACTACGCACCGCCATGGATAAGCATCACCACGGGCCATTTCTTCACCTCGCCCTTCTTGAAGCCCGGCGGCTTAACGATCCAGCCCTGCACTTGGTTGCCCTCCGCACCTTCGAACCAGAAGTCCTCGCCCGCGTCCAGGCTCTTTCCCTCCAGCGCGTCCGCGGAGAAGCGTGTCAGCTGATCGACCTGCGGCTTGCTGAGGCTGTCCAGGCCGCGCAGCACATACACATCGTTCGGCGTGGTGAGCGAAGAACGCGTGAAGACGAGGCGGCCATTCGGGAGCGGCTGAATCCCAGCGGCGGCACCGCTGGAGGTGAGCTCGACAGGGTTCTGATACTCCGGCGGGAAATCAGGGTCCGCGGTGGAGGACTCCGGGGTAGAAGGTAAGGGCAGAACGAATATCTTGATGCGGGCAAGGTCACCGGCAGTGAAATAGAGCGCTTTTCCATCTGGCGAGAACTAGTGACATTCGTCAGCACCGAGAGGGGTTCGATGCGAAGACGCAGAAATGCATACAGCGAGAGAGTCCGGCGACCGGTCCCAGTGCTGGGTCAGCGTGTACTTGATATTCTTTTTGAGATCGTAAATCACAATTTTTGCCCTGCAAAATGTCACTTGAAGCTCGAGACGATGAAACATACCACGCACCTGTCAGCCTCCGCACCATCCTTGTCGAGCTGAAGCCAGGCGGCTTTATCACCTTGCACACTGAAAACTGGGCTGCGTGTAGCACCGTGCACTCCAGAAGTTAATTCCGTGGGCTTATTCTCTCCGCTGATATCGACGATGTACACCTACAGTTGTGTTAGCAAGCGCATGACGGCTGGTGCAAACTAACACCCACATTTTGCTTTGTGTGCCAGGCCGCAGGTAGAGCAGGGTCTTTCGCTGTGTACACAACTTGCGTCTCCGAGACGTCGAAGTCGTCAGTTCCTCCGAACGGCTCGACTGGGCAATACTGTGATTTGATTTGAGGAACTGAGCATGTCTGAGTGTGAACATGACTTACATGGTCGGTGCCATTGAGGATGTTGATGAAGTTTTGGCCAAGGGACCACTTCTTGTCTGGAGACTGCCAGAGCTTCACTGCAAAGAGAGAAGATCTCTTCGGGCCCACCCAAGCATCCCAGTGCCTCTCGTAGGTGTCGTCGTACACAAATGCCGTGTCCCCGCGGTTCTCCCAAGCCTCATCATTCTTCTTCACCGCAGTCAAATCGCCATCTGCGTGAACCAAGTCCGAGAAGACGAGTGTCCCTGCATTGACAGAGTACTTAAAGTTCGTGGCAGTCGACGTGGGGAACTTGCCGATCAAGACGGGGGAGTCGGGTACGCTTAGGGTACTGGAGGACTCTGTTTCGAACTTGACAGACAGTGCATATATGCTGGTGGACTTGTCCTTGTCTTCCCCCTCCTCAACTGCGTGGGCGATCGTGCGCGCATCGAGCCAAAACGCTTCGCCGCCGTTGGTCAGGGGCACCTGGAGGGGCTGCACAGAAGACTCTACTGGTGCTATGAAGATCGACTTGTGGTTCCTGAGAAGTATGTCAGGTAGCGATTCATAAGCTGCAGACGTAACTCACTTTTTCTCCTCTAGGGAATATTTGCTGACCGGTACAAGCACCAAGTCACCGGGAGCATTAGCAAGGCCTGTCCCAGGTCGCGTCAATTCCACTAGCTCCTTTGGCGTGAATATGCCCGCGTCCGCCTTGAACGAGAAATCGTTCGTGGAGACCATGGCGGAATGGGACACGTTAGCAGGTTGCTCGAGTGGTACTTGAGCAGCGAGCCCCAGGACGGTGAGCGGAAATCTCGACAACCACATGGTTCCTTTGCCCGGATCTCAGGGTGTGTCCTGAGAGCCTATTCTTGAATGGTGATCTTCCCGATAATGCCAGAAACCGGCCGCCTCTACGCGGACATATTCATTGGCAGCAGCTGCCGGGAATGGGAAACAGGTACAAGCACACAAGCTGCGAACTCAGTCGCGTCTCCGCGTCGCCTGAGCCAGATCGCGCACGTCATTATAAATTATGTAAGCGTGATTGCCGCATTTGGAAGCGACGCGTCGTAAGCAACGCATTGCGCGTCCTCACACTTCACTGTCCACCTCCTCGCCATACCATGTCTTCAGCACAACAACCTCCGAATCCTCCTCCGGGGAGCAACAATGAGAAGAACCCAGAGCTCGCGTCGTCATCATCTCTCGCGTCAGCAGACGCAATGGACACAACGCCCGACCAGCCGGCAGAGGAGACATGGTCTGATATTCCCGAGGAGATCATGTCGCTGAGCTCAGACGAGATCCTCACGCGTATACGACTTATTGAGAATGACCTGAAAGTGCGTCTTTGACTGGTCCCAAACTCTCGAAAGGGCTTAGCAGGGCATAGGTTATGCGCTCAGAGACGCTGCGGCTACAGCATGAGCAGAATGTCATGAAGGAGAAGATACGTGATAACGGGGAGAAGATTAAACAGAACAAGGTGCTGCCATATCTTGTAGGGAATGTCGTCGAAGTAAGCCCAGCCCGTACTTGGCCCTACACTTGTGCTAAGAGTCGAAGATCTTGGATGTAGATCCAGAGGGCGAGGAGGACGGTGCTAACCGTGACCTAGACTCAATGCGCAAAGGGAAGTGCGCTGTCATCAAGACTTCAACACGACAGACCGTCTTCCTGCCTCTCATTGGTCTCGTACCCGCCGAGCAACTCAAGCCCGGCGACCTTGTTGGTGTAAACAAGGATTCTTACCTCGTCCTCGACACCCTACCTGCTGAGTTTGACTCCAGAGTCAAGGCGATGGAGGTCGACGAGCGACCAACCGAGACTTACACCGATATCGGTGGTCTCGAGAAGCAGATTGAAGAGCTCGTGGAGGCTATTGTGCTTCCTATGGAGCAGGCCGACAAGTTCAAGACACTGGGCATAACGCCGCCGAAAGGTTGTTTAATGTACGGGCCACCAGGTAGGTCAAACATGAGTCTCCGTGGTTACATCAACTGCTGCACGGCTCATCTCTTCGACAGGCACTGGGAAGACGCTTCTTGCCCGTGCTTGCGCTGCCCAGACCAAGGCCTGCTATCTCAAGCTCGCCGGTCCGTCGCTAGTGCAGATGTTCATCGGTGACGGTGCAAAGTTGGTACGCGATGCGTTTGAGCTGGCGAAGGAGAAGGCACCTGCCATCATCTTCATCGACGAGCTCGATGCTATTGGCACCAAGCGATTCGACTCGGAGAAGAGCGGTGACCGAGAAGTGCAACGGACAATGTTGGAGCTTCTAAATCAGTTGGACGGCTTCAGCAGTGACGAGCGAATCAAGGTGTGCACATGTGGCTAGATATATGGCGTGGCGAGTCTTAACCGTCAACTTCGCTAAACAGGTCATCGCCGCAACAAACCGTATCGACATCCTGGACCCTGCCCTGCTCCGATCAGGGCGCCTGGACCGCAAGATTGAGTTCCCACTGCCGAACGAGACGGCGCGCGCGCGCATTCTAGAAATCCATTCGCGTAAGATGGCCGTCGAGAATGTCAATTTCGAGGAGCTTGCACGAAGCACTGATGAGTTTAACGGTGCGCAACTAAAGGCGGTGTGCGTGGAGGCGGGTATGATCGCTCTGCGGGAGGGTGCGACGAAGCTCAACCACGAGCACTTCTTGAGTGGTATCGCTGAGGGTGAGTGCCATGTCCATGTCTGTCCCTGAGAGCGACCATAACTGACGCTCTGCGCGCTTGCAGTCCAGAGCAAAAAGAAGAACGACCTCGTGTACTTCATATAGTTATCTGCATTGATGTTTGCGGGCACGGTCGCGATTTGATTGCACGGATATCACATACATTGTTTGTACGAGGCAACGTACCAGCTTCGCGCAGCTTGCGCGGAGGCAAGACACCTGTGAGCCTTTAAGGTATCTGTGACGGGAAAGGCTGAATGTGGGTCGTATGTCGTCCGTCGTGCCGTTTTCGCTGAAATAACTATCGTAGAACTTTTAGAGTTAGGGAAGCACAGCTTCTGTGAGAGTTTACTCGGATGATCAGCTACGAACGGAAGCTTGGTCAGAGTTGACATCGTGTCTGAGTGGGAAGTACTTCGTACGTATTACAAGAAGAGGGCCGATGACCCAGTGCACACTTGACTGTACAGGACAGTGTAACTGCAAGTACTCAGCTTTGCCGTGGTCTACAAAGCAAGTAGATGGACCAAGCTCGAGTAAACACGGAAGAAGGCGGAGTGGGCCACACAACGTGGTTGTGGAGCACAGAGTCCCTTCCGTGAGATTCCTTCCGTTGGGCGAGACCATCCTTTCTCTTGCCTTTCTCATCTACGCACAATGCTACGTATCCCAGATGGTACGGTGCATTTGAACGCGTGGGCGCATTGTCGTCTCGAAGCCTTCAGTAATGCATTCCGCTCCGCTACTGAGGATGACTATGCCCATGACGTGCGCGGGCTGTGTGCGCGGGCTGGCTTGGCCGGCGTATGCGACGAGACGGGTTTCACGACTTCTAGGCGTGGAGTTTGTGGCGGCTCGGCCCCAGCGGGCCTGTGTAGTCCCATCTGCGCCGGGGTTTGTCGGGCTTTTGAGCTAAGGTTCGTCATCCTGCCAGGCCAATGCCATGCTTCTTCTGGTCCTTCTGCAGGCAGAAGTTTCATCAGATAGGTGCACCTAAACCGTCTGGCTCCGGGCGGGTGGTATAAAGACGCAAGGATTCTGATGTCGCTAGACATCGTCTACTTTATCAGACACTCCCTTCTCCCTTCGCCTTTCGTGATCATGTTTGCTGTACTGTCGATCTTCCTCCTCGCGCTAGTCTCCTTGGCTTTTGCGCAAGGCACACCGGGTACCATCAGCGAGCCCGCCCCCTATACAGTTGTTGCGCCTGGCGGTGTGTTTAATTTCTCGTACAACGTCCATGCGGACTACTGCAAGTCGAGCTACGCCTTCGCCGTGTATGTCGTCACGGAGTCGCCCGTGTCGATGTCTCCAGCAGACCAATTCATGAGTGGCTACTACTTTGGACGGTATGAAGCGGAGAACTACCCTGGTGGGTTATATCGTCGTCTATCTGCTTCTCATACTCACGCTCTTGCTACAGCCGTACCATACCCGCAGAACCCTGCACCTCCTAACCTGACCATGCCGAACTTTGATTTGCCGCAGGGTGGCTTCGGCGGCGGTAATGAGGCCTCAAACTCTACGTTCTGGGTGATGGTCCTGGAAGAATGGGATGATTGTGAGGTGTGTTTGCATGATTGCATCCACCAGCTTTCATCGAGAGTCACACATTGCTCGTCAGGGAACGATCGGTCGAAAGATTGCTATGGCTGCAAACCCGGTGATCTACAACGCCACCACGTCTTCCTAAAGCCTCTTACGAACAGTTTATGCGAGCGACGTGAAAGGACTACACTGACTGTCGGGCATACCGCCCTCTACGTTCGGACTCGATTTGTACCGCGAACTTTACTTCCGGACTTCTGACACTAGCACTCGCTTGTACACTATATCCCCGAAAAGCTTTACTGTAGCGTCATCTAAAGTTGTAGGAACACTTCATAATTACAATCTGTATGCATCAGGCTTGTATTCGTCCCAGGAACGCTATAATTACAGACTTCGATGTTCGATGTTCAATGTTCGATGTAATGTATCGACTGCACCAGTGATCAAGTCACGCGTCACGGGCACCTTTGAACTTGGCTTGGGACTCATTTGTCATGGCCACGGCTGATCCTTAACTCAGTGCAGAATCTCTTGTTATACAACAATCACGTCCGTCCTGGTGGCGGCCGTCACGTCATGGTGCAGCTGAACTGAACTCCGTCGCTCAGGCTCTTGCACTCGTCTTCTCTGTCTAATGCAACTCAAGCCATGGCTACTGTGACACACTACATCTATTCTCATTACGACCCTCAGCAGCGCGAGGCACTTGAACGAGCCACCGGCCAGATCCCATCAGAGGCAGAGCAGGACGACCCATGGCAGACCGAGTCATCGTTCGGAGCTCGACGCAGCCTGGCGAATGCTCCCCGCTTCGTCCCTGCAATTGTCTCCTATGACGAGATTAATAACATGATGGGTGTTCCCCCGCCTGCCCCAGAAGATACAGACGACCTCTCTTCCAACGATGTAAGCAGTTGGTACAAGAGCTTGACTCGGAGTACCATTACTTCTGCTGAGCTGGCATGTGTCAATGCCCCTTCTGTCTCGAGCTCCAATACGCCGCCTCTGTCTGACTCGCTACCTACGTTGACCCCTGGCCCCATTGCTCCTGAGCGCAAGCGGGGCCGCCGCACCCAAGAGGACTGGTTCATTGCCAGGGCGTTGCGCTCCGAGCCTTCTCCCCCCCGGTCGGGGTCCACCGAGACCCTCGCCGACATACTGTCCAGAGATCCACCGCCATTACCCAGAGAGCAGCCTTTCCGGCCGCCCGTCTTCCTCGCGATTGGGCCGTCGAACAAGGGCTTTGCGATGCTACAGCAGAGCGGCTGGAGCGAAGGTGAGCCTCTTGGCCCCGGTGTCGTCCGGCGGCAGCGGCAGCCTTCGCACCAAAGACAGGCGCAGAAACGAGCTAAGCAGGAGAAGCGGGTGACGGTCAAACAAGAGGAACACGAGGTCTGGTACGACGAAGACGGGGACATCAGCGAGATGCGCACCGTGGACGTCATTGACCTTACTCTATCCGATGAAGAAGAAGAGGACATCAAGCAAGAGGACGCGTCTTCTGTCCAGCTAACCGAGCCCTCGACTTCGTCGTCCGCCGTCGACAGTGCTATGTCCTCCCATAACCCTCGTGCGCTACTCACACCTCTCCCCACTGTCCTAAAGTCGGATCGCCTTGGTGTCGGCCTCAAGGCCAAGACCGTTGGGCCCTACAGGGCATCGAGGAAACGCGTCACCCATAACGAAGCTGCGTTGGCTGCTCATGTTCGCGCAAACGAAGAGATGCGTAGGATGAAGAAGCTGATGGGGCGGGGGTCCAAGGGGCTCGCCAGGTTAGCGAAGGCCGAGAACGAGCAGAGGCTGCGGGTTCTGGCAAGTCTCAAGGATGGCTGAAACATTGGCGAACCATCATGGTTGTCGAGTACAAGGACGGTACAGACATCGCGCTACATTAGCGGTCGAGTGGGTATCAGACATGCAGCCGATGCTTGCCATTCCAGCATACTGCTTCAAAGTGCCTACGGAGTTCTTTTCAAGCGCAAGTGCTGGGAGTGCACAAAGCGTTCTGCCGTCCAATGTCAAGGGCGTAGAGATCGGATTGTATGTTCAGCTTCATCCGGTGCAGAGAAGGGGTGTATTAGAATATGGATACAAGGCTAGGATGCATATGTATGATGACGATTAGATCGAGAAGCGGTACTAGATATGGTGCAGCGATAACGAACGACGAATGCCCAAGGACGAGAGAACGAACGATTAAGCGATAGCCTGTGTACAATGAACGGAGGTGTGCTGATATGTAAAGAGATCCACAGAGTGATATGCAAAAGAAAGGGTCTAGATAGAGCTCACTGCGGGCTGACAGGCATGTTGGTCCCGTCGTACGAGAAGCCTGGAGGACCGTAGGAGAACAGGGGGAAGGGTTCGTGAGTGCACGACGACGGGGCATACACGAGATCACGTACCGGCAAACTGTGCTTGGACGGTTTGCGAGAGCTGCGAGCCCTCTACAACGCTGTCCAGGGGCGCCTCAGCAGTGAACACAGTGTCAAAGTTCGACACGTCCTGCAATGACTCGGTCAGCATACCGCAGAACACACCCACTGTGCATGCGGTAGGCACTCACCACGGGGCTAGAGACGCTCGGCTTGAACGGCGGCTGGATCTTCTTCTGGAGCAGCCTCTTGAAGTCGATGTTTTTCTCGAAGAAGGGGTGCCGTCGGATCTCGTCAGCGCCGTTGACTCCCAGACGCTGCGAGGGATCACGCGTGAGGAGGCCGGTGAGGATGCTCCGCGCCTCTGCACCAATCTCGTCGCCGAAGACGAGCGGATTGTGCAGGATTTTCTGGTACATTTTGTCCGTGATTTCTGGGATAATATGTCAGGAGCTGTAGGTCTGAAGGGGACCGGTATGCGTACCATCGTAGAACGGTGGAAGGCCCGCAAGCATTTCGTACAGAAGGACTCCCAGCGTCCACCAGTCGATCGTCTTGTCTAAAGTAACATACATCAAAAAGGAAAAAGGGAATCAAGTCGGTGCAGCTCACTGTATCCATGGCCATTCAGGATCTCCGGCGCGAGATATTCAGGAGTACCACAGAACGTATTCGTCGTGTCGGAGTCCTTCATGTTAAGCTTGCACAATCCGAAGTCGCACAGCGCAATGTGGCCTGTGTAATCCAGCAAGATGTTCTCGGGCTTCAGATCACGGTATACCACATCGAGCTCATGAAGATGTTCCAATGCAAGCAGCAGCTCCGCGCTGTAGAACCGACTCCGCTCCTCGTCGAATCGCTGTTCTCTTTGCAGATGGTGGAAGAGCTCTCCGCCGTTCACAAACGCAAGCACGAGATACAGCTTTTGCTCCGACTGGAAGCTGAACTTGAGCGGAACGATGAACGGGTTGTTCACGCGGGCGAGTACCATGCGCTCCGCGAGCGTGTGCGTGATCTCGCCGCGCTCAACAATGTGCTGCTTCCGAATCGTCTTCAGGGCATATATCCGCGACGTGTCGCGCTTGCGCACTTGCATCACCTTGCCGAAGCTCCCCTTGCCGATCACCGTGATCAGCTCAAAGTCGTCGATCGTTAGCGACTGCCCGCTGCTCGGCTTGAATGCGACCCCGATTTGGATTCGGCCAGCGCCGCTAACGAGCTCGTGCCACTGGTCCTGAGGCGACGAGTCCTCGAAGTCCGGCGTGAAGCGCACGCCACCCATGAAGAGATCATTGCCCATGTCGTCGGCGACCCCGTCCCCGCCGCGCTTAGGCTCCTCCGTGCGGAGATAGCACTGAATCGATATCTCAGAGTGTCGAGACACATCGCTACATGGCATGTTCAGAAAGGGCTAACACAGTACATAGCAATGGCACGCACAAGTTTGTCTCATACATGTACAGCGGCTTGGACAGCTCGCCTCCGAGCGGCGTGATCAGGACCTGGTTGACCTCGAACTCCATGACGAGGTACGGAAGCCACCAGCATTGCTTCCTCTGCACGCTGTCGCGGTTGCTCCTGCGGTTTGCGAGCCGTTGCTGGGTAACGCTGGACGGTGACACGGATGCAGCAACCTTGGCCTGCTGAGAGGACAGTGCCTGCTGCACTGCTGGCGGCACGGCAGCTGCTCCAGGAAGCTCAAGGCCCTCCGCCCATAAGACACGAATGGCTAGAAGACCCGACCGCGAGAGAGGGTGCCCACTGGGATTGCCGGGAGTGGGCGTGGTGGAACGCGCGCCGTCATCGGTAGTCGAGAGGGCATTGGCAGACTGCCTGGGCTGCTTCCGGCCGAAGCGCAAAGACATGGTAGATGAGAGAGTAGGTGAGGAACAAGAAACCGAGACGTGGACAGGAGATAGACAGAGCACAGCTCTGCTGGCGATCGTGTGTAGAGATGTGATTAGTAGATGCGAAAGGTCCCGCGCGGGTTATTAGCAACGGGACGGAGTGCGAACAGTTGCCGAGGCAATTTCTCAGTCACGATCTCAGTGTCACGTCCATTTTCTTTCACGAATGCAACTCATGGAATAAGTATGGTGAATGCTCTCGGCGGCGTCGAATTTGATGATATACATTTCTGGATTAAAAGGCAAAACAACTCTCCTTGCAGGTCAATACGACTTCGCTAGCAAGGTTGCCGATTACATGTCCGCTTCTGATTCTGCACGTGCATAGCTGGAGCAGACACCATGCATCATGTCGAGGCGAAGGTTGGCGTAGCCCGAAGGGCGAGACGAGCGCAGTCACCTTGGTAGTGAGTTCCCCCGGGCCCGCACAGACCTCTGACCCAGTGTCACTATTTGATCAAGTTGTCTGGTCCACGATATTGTCACCAGCGCGATGCTGTGAACGGCGATGTTTTCGTCGTGAACCCTCGTGTCAAGAACCTGCGACCAGTTGCTGGTAATTACTGTCACCATGACCTCTTGCCATCATGGACATGCTGTAATTCTCCATAGTGACTATAGTAACACGACACTGGGAACTAACCAGATTTGGCAGGTGTAGTGAAGTGTAGTGTTCGCGAGTCACGTAAGGTGTGCCTAGCGGCAGTTTCACACCCCCTCTCGACTGTCGCCTTGTCGATATCCTAACTTGACTCTTGACTTCACAACTATGGGCACTCAGAGATGTTATGCTATATGTTTTGAAGCTTGGCTTAATGCAATATGACTCAGGTTGGCACAACTGGGACTTCGCCAAAGCTGAATCTCTGTGCTGCAATGCCGGCGAAGGACATGTTCCACAAGATTGTGGTTGTCCGATAATTGCAGCGATACGCTCGCGACATTTCACAGTGAAGGCTGATTATGAAGCTCAGTCGAGAAAAATCAAGTATTCTCCTGGATAGTTCTTACTTCTGATATGTCGGTATGAACTTCCTCGTCCGCTAGACGTTTCCATGATAGCGGGATCTTGTAATGAGTCAGGCCTTTCAGTGTCGATGTGTATTGCGCTCCGCTGCTTCATATTCTCATGTCGTGCGACTCGTGTCAGCCTTGCACTTCCCGCACCAGCAGCCCGTCAGGCTCCCGCAGGTTGCCTACCTCACATGATATCGTATCCCTAAATATAAGCTATGCAAACTTGTGCACCTAAGCTGAAACCAAAACGTTATACATCCTTCATTCGGCGGAGGTGGACATGTCCTGTGGCGCACAGTCGGGAGCAGGGCTCACAGACGCTAGTCATACTACTTGCGTGAATTCGTCCGACAACTGACCTCCAGTCGTCTCATAACCTTATCAGGGGATTTATGTTTCTTTCGAAAGCCAAATATATGTAAGAGTTTCAGCATCCCGCGAACCTGACATTGGCCGATGATCACCGGTGCCCCACGCTGGAGCTGGTATTGAAATTGAGATTCTGCAACATACCTTCCAGACCGCGCGGACAAATGCGCGGAGGCAAAGACCCTGCTAAGACGGAGCACGCACCCGAACCGGTGCACGATCCAAGGCAGAGACTGCGGGTTTCCGTTACAGAACGACGGCATTTGTTTCTTCGATGCTATCCCGACACATCCACGCCGGTGCTGGTGTGGTGCACAGGTTGCGAATGCCACAAGAGCGCTTACGAGATCATTTGCAGTGTCGCGAGTGAAATTTCGCAACACTATTCGCAACAAGGTGGCGTCTCGATCAGGATTCATTCAGGAGTCGACAAGCTCCGTGAAGTAGCCATTGAACCAGCGCACGGGGCAAAGTGCAGGCCGACATGAACCCAAGACACAGTCGCTGTTCTGTGTGGCTGAAGATAGCTGCGGCTTGCTGGGCTGTCCATTTAGGTACTCGAAGGACCGCGGATCTCGCCACGGATTGGCCTCTAGAGCATAATAGACCCTCCTCAAGATGTCATATCTTTGTGTAGTATTCGTGGGTGACGTGGCCGACATGCCCGACAGCTGCCGTGGGTAGACGCGCATCGCGGCACCAGCAAGTCTGGTGCGAGCGAGTCAACGAGTGTGGGCTGCCGCAGAACGCGTATGCACATCGGCATGGCGCTGAATATGACGGATACGTGATGGTGAATGATAGCGCTATGATTAGGGGAGCGCTACGAATGCGCAGACATGTCAACAGGGACAGACTATGACTCAGAGGAGCTTGCCTTGCACAGGCGATCTGTGATGCGCATACGTGGACTTTGAGCAACCCTGACTCGATGAGTCTCGCTAGTAGATGTACCTGCGGAACCCTCTGGAGACACAGATCGCAGTGGCTTGGAGGAACATGTACCCGCTTCATACATGATGCGCCCCACACACCCCACATGGAGTCGCGCCCTGTCGCGTCCCTCGGATGGACTAACTTTTATGCATCTCGACAACCAATAAAATCTACAGTCGATCGATCTCGTACTATCGATATTTATACATAGTGGTATCATTTTGACAAAAATAGGAGGAATCGATTGGCTGCGCACAACGTCGAGAAACACTGTCACGTAGAGCGTCTAGGCAAAGCAGCCGAACTCGCTGGAGCCTAGGAGTCAGTGCGCCTTCCCCCAGGCCAACATGTGACGACGATACTCATAAGGTGAGATGCCGAGGCGAGGCGTGCAAGGGAATTTCCAGGAACATGGATCGAACGCCGCGGAGGTTTTGCACCAGATCGGGCCGCGCTCGTAAAATATCCACGTAAGCGGGATTTTGCCCCGCATTCATGAAACATGGATCTACTACCCAAAAGATACACAAGTAGTTGCGCAAGTTGTAGAGAATTAGCTGTGGTGCGGCTGCGATGAGCTGGAAAGGCAGGGTTGTCGCGATATGCCAAGACTGCGCTAAATCGCGAGGGACGGGATGTTTGCGCGGCCGCGCGGCTACTATCATGAGTCGAGCAACGCGCCGAACCGAGACGTGACATCGCATTATAAGGTACAAAATCCCCGCTCTCCGTAGGCGCTCGTTTCTACCTTGCCTCCTGTACGTCCTCCTCACCTCACCGCCGCCCTTTGGAGCGTGCTCCTCCTCCGTACCGCTGGTCTTCGTCGACCATGGCAGCGTCTATCGAGTCGATATCAGAGAAGGTCGTTGAAGATCGCCCTGTGTCGCTCAGCAAGCATGGCGACATATCTCGGCCTCAAAGCACGGTAATGTCAGATCATCCGGCACAAGAAAAGTCTGTGGATGTAGCAGCACCCTTGCCGGACAACAAACAGTCAGATGAGCCCACAACACAGGTCACCAAGCCCGTCTCATTCTTGTCGCTGTTCCGGTACGCTTGTCATACGTATCTGCCAGTCTCACGCTCACTAACGCCGCCTGGCAGTTATTCGACCACGTCGGAAAAGACCATAGATTGCCTTGGTCTTGTAGCAGCCGCGGCTGCTGGTGCAGCACAGGTGTGTTGGTCTTTATCCGCTCTGAATGTACAGGAATAGGGTAGCCATTCGCATTCGCTTGGCGATGTTTGCTATTGGCTCTACGGCCCCTCGCACTCATGACCAACCGTCGTAATCGTGACGAGGCGTGGTGGTCAGATCCACATGCAGGATGCCATTCATTTGGACGAAAGCAGGCTTTTTGCGGCCCGATCTCAGGCTACTGCCAGCTGAGCACGGGGAACATATCAGGAGCCTGAGGCTCGGGTTTGCGTCGTTGACGGCGGTTCTTCCGCCAGATCACCGTGTAGAGTGCAATATGCATCTGGCAGTTGTGGATATAACTTGCCATAGTATAGGCGAAGGAACTTTGCTTGTGGTCTTATACACCACGCTTTACGTTGATTGACGTGTTACTCGTTGATATTCACCTTCTGGTGCAACCGTCTTTTGCTCTCATCCAAAGCGAAGTCCACCCGCATTTCTATTCGCCTCCGTCATCCATGCGTAATGTTTGCTAACAAATTGGGTCCTGCAGCCGCTCATGAGTCTGCTGTTCGGTAACCTGACAGAAGCGTTCGTCTCGTTCGGTATCGCCGCAGAAGCTGCCGAAGGAGGCGACAAGACTGCTAAAGCAAATCTTGCTTCGGCCGCCAGCAATTTCCGACACACCGCAGCGAACGATGCGTCATATCTGGTCTACATCGGTGCGTTTGGTGATACCTGTATTTGTAGACTTGCTTACTCTCTTGGCAGGTGTGGGCATGTTCGTCTGTACTTATATCTACATGAGTGTATGGGTTTATACCGGCGAGGTCAACGCGAAGCGTATACGTGAGCGCTATCTGCAAGCCGTACTACGACAGGATATCGCATACTTCGACAACGTCGGCGCCGGAGAAGTCGCTACTCGTATTCAGACCGACACTCGTGAGTTTGCCAATACCACCGTTTTGCCTCACTCGAGCTGATCGTTCGTGGCTGTAGATTTGGTGCAGATGGGTATCTCCGAGAAGGTAGCCATCGTCGTCAACTTCTTCTCTGCGTTTGTCACCGGTTTCGTGCTTGCCTACATTCGTTCATGGCGTCTCGCGCTCGCGCTGTCATCTATGCTTCCATGTATCGCTGTCACGGGCGGTATCATGAACAGATTCATTTCGGGGTACATGCAGTACGTATATGCATTATTCGCGGATCTTTCAATTCGAACTAATCAATGAATCTTCTAGGCTGTCTCTTGCTCATGTGGCTGACGGTGGCACACTCGCTGAGGAAGTATTCTCAACGGTCCGGACGGCACAGGCATTTGGCAATCAGCAGATCCTCGCGGATCGATACGACGTGCACATCCAGAAGGCACGTAATGCAGACATGCGAGCAGCGATCTGGCACGGTTGTGGTCTTTCCGTTTTCTTCTTCGTTATATATGGAGGTTATGCTTTGGGTCAGTGACATTCTTGAGTTCTTATACAATGGCTAATCGTACTTGTGTCGTTAGCATTTTACTTCGGTACCACTCTCATTAACGAAGGACATGCGAATGCCGGAAAGGTAGTCAATGTTATCTTGGCTATCCTTATTGGTTCATTCTCTCTCGCACTTCTTGCACCCGAGATGCAAGGTATGTCATTGGGTCTTATAAGACTAGCCGAAGCTGACAATTGCCGCAGCTATCACGCATGGTATGGGTGCAGCCGCAAAGCTGTACGACACTATCGACCGTGTGCCCCTCATTGATTCGTACAGTGAGGAGGGTCTCAAACCGGAGACCTGCGCCGGCGAGATCACCCTCGAGAACGTCAAGTTCAACTATCCCTCACGTCCTGATGTCCCAATCGTCAAGGACCTCTCCATCACCTTCCCCGCGGGCAAGACAACAGCACTCGTCGGTGCCTCCGGTTCCGGAAAGTCTACTGTTATCTCGCTGACGGAGCGCTTCTATGACCCGCTTGAGGGAGTCGTGCGTCTGGATGGCAATGATCTCAAGACGCTCAACTTGAAGTGGCTACGCTGTCAGATTGGCCTTGTGTCTCAGGAGCCGACACTGTTTGCGACGACTATCATGGGCAATGTCGCCCACGGTCTCATCGGCACAAAGTGGGAGCATGCACCGGACGACGAGAGGATGGCGCTCATTAAGGAGGCCTGCGTTAAGGCGAATGCGGACGGATTCATCACCAAGCTTCCTCTCGGCTACGAAACCATGGTCGGCGAGCGTGGATTCCTACTCTCTGGTGGTCAGAAGCAGCGTATTGCCATCGCGCGTGCCATCGTCTCCGATCCCAAGATCCTTCTCCTGGATGAAGCTACATCTGCGCTCGACACGCAAAGCGAGGGCATCGTGCAGAATGCGCTAGACAAGGCCGCACACGGTCGCACGACGATTACTATTGCTCACCGTCTCTCGACGATCAAAGACGCGGACCGCATCTATGTGATGGGCGACGGGCTTGTGCTCGAGGCGGGCACGCACAATGAGCTGCTGCGCGACGAGAACGGAGCGTATTCGCGACTGGTTGCGGCGCAGAAGCTGCGGGACTCGCGCGAGAAGCACGCCACGGAGGAGTCTGACAGCGCGACGGTGGCAAGCGATGAAGACGAGGACTACGACAAGGTCGCACAGGCAGAGGTGCCGCTACAGCGCCAGAAGTCGGGACGCTCGCTCGCATCAGAAATCCTGGAGCAGCGTCAGCAGGGCGGGGTCGAGCAGCAGTATGGCATGATTTATCTGCTCCGCCGCTTCTTCGCGATCAACAAGGAGAATTGGAGAATGTACCTATTCGGCTCGATCGCTTCGATTTGTGAGTATGATCTGCGATATCTCCCCGGGGGTTTTGCTAATGTCACTTTCAGGCAATGGTGCTACATATCCCTCTTTCGGTATTGTGTTTGGTACGTGATGGTGTTGTGTGTTACCCTTTTAGTCCTGATTTACCTGTTTCCCACAGCCAAGGGTATCAACGGGTTCTCGGATGCCACTAGTGGCGAACGTAGACACTCTGGTGACCGTGTTGCCCTATGGTGAGCAGTTCCTTCTACTAACATTTCAGTCACTTACTTGGTCTTTGTCAGGTTCTTCATCATTGCCATTCTTTCTGCGATTGCTATTGGCTTCCAGAACTACTTTTTCGCGTCCACCGCTGCTCAGCTGACAAACAAGATCCGATCCCTAAGTTTCCGTGCCATCGTCAGACAGGATAGTGAGTGGATTGGTCCCTTGATATTGGCTATGGCTTACGTTCATCGATAGTTGAGTACTTCGACAAGGATGAGAATAACGTACGTATCCGTGGCATTTTGTGTGGTGTACGGTTGCTGATCCAGCTGCACGTCACAGACTGGTCAACTCACTTCCAACTTGAGCGACAATCCTCAGAAAGTGAACGGTCTGGCCGGTGTGACCATGGGAGCGTATGTACTTCATCACTGTCAGGGTTCATACGGGAGAATGACTTTGCGCACATATAGTATTGTTCAAGCAATCGCCACTCTCGTCACCGGAACCATCATTGGTCTCGTCTTTGCTTGGAAGCTCGGTCTTGTCGGCCTTGGTACGTATTAAGTTGCCAACTTCGCTGCATTATACTTATCTCCTCGCCGTTAGCGTGCACCCCTGTCCTCTGTTCTGCAGGTTACATTCGTCTGGTATGTTGATGTCGTCGTTTCAACGACGCACAGCACTCACAAAATTCGTGTCTAGCGTGTCGTCGTTCTGAAGGATCAGCAGAACAAAAGGGCCCACGAACATTCTGCTCAGCTTGCTTGCGAGGCGGCCGGTGCTATCAGGACCGTTGCTTCACTTACTCGTGAAGGAGACTGCCTTCGACTTTACAGCGAGAGTCTGGATGAGCCGCTCCGCAACTCAAACAAGAAGGCTCTGTACAGCAATGCCATCTATGCACTCTCACAGGCGATGTCTTTCTTCGTTATTGCTCTCATCTTCTGGTACGGATCGCGTCTCGTTGCGGCGTTGGAGTACACGACGTTCCAGTTTTTCGTCGGTCTCATGGTACGTCTCTTCTTTGCGATACGCCGTAGTCACTTATCAACATGCTTTATTTAACAGAGCACAACGTTCAGTGCTATCCAAGCCGGCAATGTTTTCTCCTTTGTGCCAGATATCTCGTCTGCGAAGGGTGCCGCCACCGACATCGTCACGCTGCTGGATTCTATGCCCGAGATCGATGCTGAGTCTACGGAGGGTGAGATTCCCCAGAACGTCCAAGGTCGCATCCGTTTCGAGAATGTCCACTTCCGCTATCCGACTCGTCCTGGTGTTCGTGTCCTGCGTGACCTGAACCTGTCAATCGAGCCTGGTACATATGTTGCTCTTGTTGGTGCTAGTGGTTGCGGAAAGAGTACTACGTGAGTACTGCACATGCTTCCTCTTTCAATCGCTAAACTGTGTCCATCACTGCAGAATCCAGCTCGTCGAACGCTTCTACGATGCTTTGTCTGGCACTGTCTATGTATGTGTCTCAAGCATTGCTACACCTCGACTACTGACCCACGCTACTGCTGTAGCTGGACGAACAACCTATCACGAAGTACAACGTGTCCGAGTACCGCAAGCATATTGCGCTGGTCTCCCAGGAACCAGTGAGTACGGGCCATTTGACCCGATCCATATATGATATTGACGCTCTGAGTGACAGACTTTGTACTCGGGGACTATTCGCTTCAACATTCTACTTGGTGCCACGAAGCCGGATTCCGAAATCACGCAAGAAGACATCGAGGCAGCGTGCCGCAACGCGAACATTCTGGACTTCATTCAGGGTTTACCTCAGTAAGTCGCTGTGATTCCATGTATGGGTGACACTCGCTGACTATTCATGCTGCAGGGGCTTTGACACCGAAGTCGGTGGAAAGGGCTCGCAGTTGTCAGGTGGACAGAAACGTAGGTCTCCCCGGCAGATCTGACTGAGCGGTTTCTCATGTCTACCCCTATGCAGAGCGTATCGCAATCGCACGTGCACTGCTCCGCAACCCGAAGGTTCTCCTTCTGGACGAGGTATGCATGTTCGCGTCACATACACTCGAGCTTGAAGTTTACGCCCATTTTGCAGGCGACATCGGCACTTGATTCCAATTCGGAGAAGGTCGTGCAAGATGCCCTAGATCGCGCAGCAAAGGGTCGTACGACGATTGCCATTGCGCATCGGCTATCGACCATTCAGAATGCTGATCGCATGTAAGTGTTGCACCGCCCACCTTTGTACGTGTGACACAACTAAAATCACTTCTAGTTACTTCATCAAGGATGGTGCGGTCAGCGAATCCGGCACTCACGATGAACTGCTTTCGCTCAAGGGTGGCTACTACGAATATGTCCAATTGCAAGCCCTCAGCAAGAAGTGAGCCACATTGTATTCAGCATTTTGGACCGGCGGATTTTTTGTTAAATTTATGACTACCACATGGCGATTCTATCGAGCTTTATAATAGTGCTTTGTTGCATGTTCGTCGCGGACAGTTGATATCCGCACCCCTCGTTACCCGCTGTGTACGAATTCCCTAGATTACGAGTCACTACATGCATACACCATGAGGCAATTGTACGCAGTTCATTTGATACCCAAATGTCTGGCACAGCCGGTTCGTCAGAAACGCGGAGAACGGAGTACAGCAGGCGTGAGTGAGGCTCGGTAGATTCCGCTCAAAACAGGCCGACGCGTTCTGGCTCCGTCATCACTATCATTGGCACCTTCCCACACCCTCAGCTAACACCTAACTCCCCCCCCCCCCTACAAAATGTCTGTCGTGCTCACCCCGAGCAATGCGCTGGGCTTCAACAGTGCGTAGAACATCCACGAGTGTCGCAGCTGGTCCTTATATCCACTGCAGGACCTCTAACACAGCACGTCAAGCGCACGCTGGGCATTTCCAACCACAATGCGCAACCAGTCGCGTTCAAGGTCAAGACGACCGCGCCCAAGGTGCCCACTCATTTTCCTTCCAGCAGCGTTCGATTCCTTTGACACGACGGGGAACGGCTATAGCTGTATTGCGTTCGACCAAATTCTGGCAGGGTGGAGCCTGGGGAGACTGTTGAAGTGCAGGGTGAGGCCTCTATAGCTCACGTCTCAATGATTTGTGGGCTGATGTCCTATTTTCAGTGATGCTGCAGGCGATGAAGGAGGAGCCTGCACTCAACGCCAAGTGCAAGGACAAGTTCCTCATCCAGAGCACCCTCATCACCGCTGAAAAGGAGACTATGTCCCTTGGGGATCTCGTATGTCCTATCCTGTAATCGCCTTGCCATCATGACTGACTATGTCCTAGTGGGCTGACAATAGCGACGAGGTGCATTCGCAGAAGATCAGAGTCGTGTATTTACCTCCAGAAGGGCAGACTGTGCCAGAAGAGGAGGAAAGCATGAGCATGATGGCGAATATCTCCGATCCGGTAAGACTCCAAGTAGTGTCATCTGAGCGTTGTTTATATTATGTATCCCCGTTATGCCAGAATATCTACGGTACTGTTCGTCAACATCCTTCAGGCAATGGCTACGCGCACCAAGCTCGGCAACCCAGTGGGGACAGTGGGGTACCTCACCAGGAGGAAGACACACATCATGATGCACCATCTACACCGCCGCCGACACGGTACACCACCTACGAGCCACCACCTCAGCAGGACCCCGAGGAGGACGTCGGAATTGTCAACGTTAATGTTCATCCACCTCAGCCGGCGCCGCAAATCTCATCTGCCTCCGCTCCGGAGCCAAACACAGAACTCATGGAGAAACTCGAGGAGGCGCAGGCCGAGATCGAACGCCTCAGGCACCTCATTTCCTCCATGCCGGAGCCCAGCACTGCTCCCACCGCGATCACTTCTACTACTGCGGACCTGAGAAGACGCCGACCAACGTCGCCTTCCGATGATACAAGTACCACTTGGGATGGAGAAACTGAGGTCGGCACGTACGTCGAGGACCCGATAGCGCCGGAAGGCGTGCCTTTGCAAGTCGTGATTATCATCGCGCTCGGGGTGTTCGTCACCACATACTTATTCTTCTGAAACACATCTCGTCCTTTCTTCTCTTCTTTAAGCGCATTTCGGCCCTTCGGTCGCTGTACTGCTCGTGTAATCTGGATCGGTTCTCTGCGCACAGCGTCGACGCGTGCCTCCCGCGTTTCGCCCTTCCGTGAGATGTCATAGGTGTTCCTTTTGAATATGGATGTTATTATTCTTGGTGACTGTCCCAACCCGTAGTCCCAATTAGTCCTGTACGTATATATATCAGTGGACGTTCGACTCAACAATGTGATCCAGCGGCCTACGTAATGCCATATGGGAAGCTCTTTAGTCGTTTTTACCGTACTTGAGACAATCCTAATCTCGTTTTTATTGAGAGCTGCCTCTCCTATATCCTCATCAAGGTTGTGTGTATTCTACTTAACAGGAAAGTGTATGCTGGAGGTTATCGAGGTTGTTTAGGGTCATTCTTATTGCCGTTATCACTCAACCTGTCAGTCGGGCCAAACACACATAAATTTCGCGCCTCGCGTCGCTCTGAGCACCTCGAACTGAGAACACGGATATCTCTTGAAATACTCATCGTATAGCCTTGATTCTTGCTGCGTTCGACTCTGCTCGTCGCCCCGGAGGGCCTGATACCAATAATATTGCGATCTGTCCATGCGTGACTGTTGTCAGCTCTGCCACTCCCTTCTGGACGCAGGATTGTTTTTGCCCGCGAATGCAAGCATCTGTTCGTGTCGGAATGACTGTGTTGGGTCAAAGCGGATACTAGGGAGGGCCCGGTATCATTTTCGGTGCGTCCCCTAACCCATATTTCTTTCCTTGGTCTGTTCTCTGCACTCGAGCATCACACAAGCTATGGTTGTCCATCTGTAGCCTTGTGTTCTTCGCCCATCTGACATCTCAGCCTAGTAGCCTACTACTGGTGTGTTTCTAGCTTTACAAGACATCTATCATCTGTTTAGCGGCTGTCTGCGCGTCACTGTCAATGCCCTGCGTGCGCACTATGGAATGGCATAAACAGCATGCAATTCACAGAATCCCAGCCTTCAAATCAATGTTGATGGACTCCCAAACTTCCAGCACATGTCCAGCTCTCCCGGAGAGACAGTTATCTGTGTTTGGCTCACTGTTGGTATGTCTGACACCAGAGCCAAGCTCTGTTTCGCAATCAAGTTGCTCTACGCATTGTATCTTACATAGGTAATGCTCTTAATAGACACATATCAATCATTTCACATATTGGATGATGTAATGCGTGTAGACGTCCTGGTAAGTCTCAATCTAAGGCCTACTAAGATGATATCAAGGCGGGGTAGAGCGCTGGTGTGACATACTGTGCACAGCATCTCATGTAGCCTCTCTTGCGCTGTATGCAGGTTGGTTGCGAGGATAAGAGGTGATGGAACTAGAGGGCAGCGCAACTATTAGTCCATCAAGTATGCAGTAGAAGCTGTCCTAGATGGCGCGAGAGCCTCTTTGTGATTGAATGCCAATGACAGATGAGGGGAACAGGTTCACACCATAAGATAGCTCTCATGGCTTTATATGATATGTTACATGGGTTGGGGATACTGGAAAATAGATCCCAAGCAATCTGTACTGATGGCATGGAGGAGTGCTAGCAGTATGGCGACAATAGCATATAGTGAAGATAGTCTTACTGGGGGACACACTAAACCCATACCGGGCCCTCCCTAGTATCCGCTTTGACCCAACACAGTCATTCCGACACGAACAGATGCTTGCATTCGCGGGCAAAAACAATCCTGCGTCCAGAAGGGAGTGGCAGAGCTGACAACAGTCACGCATGGACAGATCGCAATATTATTGGTATCAGGCCCTCCGGGGCGACGAGCAGAGTCGAACGCAGCAAGAATCAAGGCTATACGATGAGTATTTCAAGAGATATCCGTGTTCTCAGTTCGAGGTGCTCAGAGCGACGCGAGGCCTGACTGACAGGTTGAGTGATAATGGCAATAAGCTGTTCTACGACATTTACCTTTTTTAGCCAATGGTGCAGGAGGTCGATCGAGGATACTTTACTCCAAACGACCAATACATCTGAAAACTATGACGACCGTCCTGCCTGGAGAACACATCTCTGCACAACATGTGAACCTGAAGCTTGGTCCAGGGCTTTTACAACTGTCAAGTAACCAGGGAGAGTCTGCGGTGGTATCTACTCGTGCAGGCGAGCTTAAACACTCCGCTAACCGAAGTCGATGGTGGGTGGAGGGCAATTCGCGTCGGGTGAGTGCGCTGACACCTTACCATAGTCTTATAGCTAAACAAATGCAAGGAAGTATATTCCTGCGGCGCAGGAGTCTGTGGTAGGTGTGGTTATTGCCCGAAGCGGGGAAAACTGGCGAGTGGACATCGGGGCGGCACATATGGCCTCTTTGGATGGGCTTGCATTCGAAGGGGCGACGAAACGAAATAGGCCGAACCTCAAGGTGAGTTGTGTTTTCCAGTATCGTTGGAAGAAAATGCCGAATGCAGTCGCAGGTAGGTTCGTTGCTGTACGCCCGGGTATCCTTGGCACACAAGGACATGGAACCCGAGCTCGAATGCTTCGATGCACAGACGCGGAAAGCAGAGGGTTTCGGTGAGCTGAAGGGGGGTTTCCTCGTGCACTGCAGTCTGAAGATGTGCCGTCTGTGAGTACATCTATATGACGCCCTTCCTGAACCTGTTCCCTGATGCTTTCGGTGCAGATTGCTGGATCCCAATCATTTTTTGCTTCCGATCCTGGGCGCACGGTTTCCCTTGGAGACTGCCACAGGACTCAACGGCCGGATGTGGATCAACACAAAAGATCCACGACATATAATTGCTGCAACGCGATGTATCGAAGCAGTGGATCCAGATGAAGGAGGCATGGACGAACTTGGTGTGAAGAAATTCTTGGGCACACTGGATATCTGACCGCCACAAGAATCGTGGTCCTTTGTTGAACATCGAGCAGTGTTATAATACAATACAAATACACGACTAGTTGTACACCAGGCATCAGTGCAGGGAACCCGACACGACCCCTCACTCATCGTCAGCTAGTCTTGCCCTCTTGGTGGGCTTTCGTGAGGATGTCACACTTTCGTCCTCGCTTACGGGCGTAGTGGTATTGCGTGCGTTAGCTCGTTTCTTCCTTTGGTACTCTCTATCACGATTCTTTTTCTGTTGTGCGGCTGAGAGCTCCTGCGTGCGTGTGGCGGGAGGTACGATGACAGTGGTCACTCCGGGTGTGGTTAGGCGCGAATGGTCATCTCCAAATGAATCGTCCTCCCCAGAGAGGTCCAAGGACTGTGAATGATTGAGTCAATGCAAATGTATACATTTTTCTGGACGGCACCTTCGTGTACGTTGCACTGCTGCTGGAAAATATCCGGTCGGACTCGTTCACCTCATATTTCCTCCTGCCTCCAGGGGCATTCTTGAGGTAGCCCTCAAATCCATGAATGATATTGCCCCCGCTGTGCGCAGCGGTCTCAGTAAGATATTTGCCCTCAAGTTCGTAGATGTCGACCTCAATAGACGTCTGAGGGTTTGTTTAATGTAAGAGCGAGAACCATACCCATGACCATAGGACAGAAAACGCACCAGCTGCTTGTCCGCGGTCCGCCTCTTCGTCAAGGCTTGCATAAGCTCCTTGCGGGCGGCGTCATACCTCGTCTTTTCTTCCGGGGTCAGCGCATCCCCGGACATTACAATTCCTTGCCGAACTTGTAAGGAACAAAGTGTGTATAAACCGCACGGCGGTGGGGGACAGTGGGGGACGCAGCCAGAGATGTGGCGCGCGCGTCTATGGCACTTGTCCTTAGACGTCGAGGGACGTCTCCAGTCTCGACGCACTGCCTACGGGGACTAGTCACACTTCAAGTTGTCACTCGTCTCTTTAACAGACAATGATGAGGTCCGCCTTGAAAAGTCCTGAACTTGGGTACAACTAGCAGGTAAAACGCTTACGCCTCGAAGGTGTCGTTAGCATTCCTGCAAGTGAGAAGTGATTGGAATGGCGTAGACTACGGCTATGCATATATACACGCGCAAAGCGAGATCTACGTCGAACTCACTACATCCTTCCTGAAAGGGTCTCAATCATACACATACATGGGCGATAGGCGATCCAAATCCCGTTGGACAGCGTGTAGTGGCTCATTGAGTGTACGTACATGTACAGGCACTGCGAAACATCCACTAACAATCAAACCGAAGGCATCACAGCATGTTCGAAAGCAAACCACAACACAGACGGAAAGCGACGAGCCAAGACCATAACATACGGGGTATCCACACCCACATTGTGGGCGTATCGTAAAGGCGCATCGTCCATAACCATCATGAGGGGACTTCACCCCACACTCCCCGCGTGGTTTCGTACTTCACTTCAGCGACGTACATGCGCAGCCATTGCAGCATCTCCTTGCTGATCTGGTGACATCGAGAAAGATTAATCGACTCCAGCCGTTGAGGCGGCATTGCAACGCCGCTGGCGGAGGGAGCTGCTGGTATCCGTGATAGAATATGCGCTTGCGCAGCAAACGCGGAAGCGGAGGACGTAGCCCTGGTAGTAGAACTCGACGTGGACGACAACGATGGGGCAAGGACAGGAGAGGTAGAAGCTGTAGATTGTCGAGGGAATGCTCGCGCCTGAGCAGGAAGACGAGATTCAACACAGGAGCGGATTGACTCCCAATCCAGCGATGTACAACCTTCCAGGCCGAGTGTCGTAAGTCTAGGGCAAATCCATGTCTGAGACATGGGCGGAGTACTCAAGTTCTGTTGTAAGAAGCGGCGATGAGTTTTTCACAGCAAATCGAAGCGAGAAGACAGACCTTCAACAAATTGGACGACACGTCATCTACATCCACGAATTCCAAGGCTGTAAGCGCAGGTAATCGCCGTAGAAGTCTGAACAGCCTCATTTCGCCGAAGTAGCTCGATTCAATCCGAAGTCGGTGCAGGGGCAGCCGGGTCAACGATTGTCGTCGCAGCTGTTCTATGATGGAAGACACATTATCCAGGAAACACAGCTCGATCTCCTCCAGCGCCGGGAACGCCAACAAGCCAAGAACCGTGCGAGCGCGCATGTTGCCGCAGTAGTAGAATGAGGCCTTCCTGAGGTTTGGCAGCTGCACCGTTCTCGAGTCGGCGAGGCGCACAAATCTATCGCTGGAATCGTCGTGATCCGAGGGATCTGCCTCTGCCTGGGCACACGTCCGAGGATCGACGTCGGACATATTGCGCAGCGCCAACTCTTCCAGCTGGGGACATGCCCGAAGAATCCCCAGTATGACGTCGACAGATGGCGAGAGCCCGTTCCAGTACCCGCCCAGTTTGAGGATACGTAGCCGGCTGACTAGTGCCATGTCCCAGTTGAAGTTGAACGACGTAAACGAAGAGGAACGAAGTCGTGGAGTGCGCCCCTCGAAAAGGGGAAGTGGTGGGGTCGAGTAATGATCTTCCTGCATAGAATGGCAGACACGCACCGAGAGCACCTCCAGTAATGGCGCGCGCTCCTTACAGCGCGAAAGTACGGCGTGGGTTTGCGGTCGATTGGGCACGGTGAGATGGAATGACCGCCACCGCGAAATAGATGGTCGTAGGAGGTCCATCGCATGCATAAGTGTCTCGGTTCTGACACTACCATACTCCATGGGGGGACTGAAGTCGACCCAAACATCTAATGGCACATTCTTCGATCGGTCGAGCTTGAGACGGGCGCGCTCGATTGAATGGTGCGTGCCCGTCATGATCCGGGACCAGAGTCCCGGAGTATCGACTGCGACATCTCTCCAATAGCGGCATACGAGCATCATGTTCGCCAGCGTGAGCGAGTCCTCTTCGTCCTCGTAGAGAACGCCGATCTCGAAGATCGTGGATAACAGCTCTTCGGGGAGACGTTGGATCGGCGACTGCAGACGTACGGCTTGCTCTAGTCTGGACTCGAGCATTTCACGTTCGCTGAGCAGCGTCGCCATCTTCGATTCGAGACTGTGGAGCGCTTCTCGGAGATGAGGAATGGAGAGATTGGGACCGGTCCGGCGCGACTGAGTCAACTGCGGCCGAGGGTGCTCAGGACGGGTTGCGCCGAGAGAGTGCGTCCGCGCGAAAGGCACGGCCACGCAAGGGTCGACAACAAAAGGCACGGAAATGGTATGCGCGTCATAGAACTCGTATGGCGGCGGTGGTAAGTCCTTCACGTGGACGGGGCTACGACGTACGCGAGACGGGTCAACGGCAAGTTGAGCCATGGCTGACTGGCTTGCTCTGATTTGCTTCTGGGTGTTGGAGGGTGGACAAAAGGGCGTCCTCTGCATCGCAAGTGGATGGCAGCGGTCGACCACAGCGGCCGGGTTAAAAGGCAAATGCAGTCGGTGGCGGCGAGTGGCGGAACGTATTGTCTGGGCAAACAGTGACGCGACGCTGCCTCGCTATGTCAAATATAGGCAGCTCAGGGGTGTGGCGCACGCAGAATGGAGGGCGCGTGCTTGGTCTGCAGCTACAGTCTGAAACGGGTAGAGCGTCACAGCCTCTGAGTACGTCGTGGCCATGAGACAGGTTGCAAAGCACTCACCGCGGCATCTGCATTCCTCGGGTCTCGACTGCTGGTCAGGGGTGCGCCAAGAGGGGGTGAGCGGAGTAGGCGAGCCATGGAGGGAGGAATATAAGACGGGCGGGCGATCTGGCATTGATAATGAGTTTTGGTTGCGGTCTGGGTGATGAACCAGCACGAGGCTGGGAGCATGTCCAGTCAAACTGAGGCTGCCATACGAATGTTTAGAGCTGACCTGCAACGTGGGATGTCGAACAACAGCTGGCAACACGAGGGAGGGAACGAGGCACGCATTGCTGCAAAGTTCGTGGACCATCACGCTTCGGCTCTCCATTATTTATCGCTCGGTCCCACACCAACCGGCCGAGCTGATCAAGGGCCTCGGGTTCCCCTTATCGTACCCTTATTCGAACCGGTATCGGCTCCAGTAAGCTACATGTTACCCCGTCCATCAGAATGACTCCAGCGCTGCGGCCGCGCTACAATGGATCCGGACGGGCTTACGGGGTCTAGGTCATTACAGCAGAATACTGTACACAGCGGCAATTCTACTTTATAGCACTGGTCTACCTTACTCCTCGATCGATCCCGACGTGCGCACCCGATACCAGAAGAACTGACAGAGCACCTATATAACAAAAGCCCGTGAGCGACTTCGCCTGACAGTTGGTGTCAATGCACGACTTACGAAGGAATCAAGGAACACAGTGAGCGCGCTCCCTGATGTGGAATAGAAGCAAGGACATGAGTCCCGGAACTGATGATGACATTTATGCATGAGCGCTCACCAGCAATCCACGATGCGTTCGCTGTGAGATGCTTGAGGCTCATTGACGCCGCGAGTATGGACAGCACGTAGGTGATGTTTCCCGTAATAGAGTACACGAAGAGGAACGGCGACAGCCCCTCACACCTCGTCCTGAAGTTTTTAACTGGCTCCGGCCGCTCATTAAGTGTAGCAGTGTATGAGGAAATGCACGCACTGATCTGTGGTATCCTCGCACCCACTTCCATGCTCATGAGCGATCGAACATCCTAGACTACGTATTTACTTACGGTACATTACGGCACTAAACCAGCCAAGTGCCTGGCTTCTCCATTCCACGACTTCTTCCTGCGGCTTCGACCTAGCCTGGCCCTTATGGATGAATTCGTCGACAGCCCACGCTGTGATCCCGCTGGCAAAAACAAAGACTAGAGCGCCAGCATATTTTGCGAATTCGTTCGACGCGGATAGCCCGTGTTCCGCTTCGCTGTCGCGCTCGTTACCACCGAGCAGAGGTGCTTCTTCGGATGGATTAGGTGGTAGAGTGTTGTTGTCTTCCTCCACGAGGAAAGGTGTCGCAGATGACGTTGCCTTCTCCCAGCGGTAGTAGTATATCTGTATAAGCAGAATAGAGTCGCATGCGGTATACTGTGGATGAAAACGGATGATTAGCTCATCCTCATTATGTATGCGTACCGTGCACGAACATATAAAGCAAGAATAATGATAGTTGGCAGAAGATGAGCAAGGATTGCGCCAACGAGATTGCAGATGTCTCCAATCAGCCAGATGACTACAAAAAATACACTCAAGCCTTCCCCGGACTTGAGGCGATGGTTTTCGATGATCTGCGGGGTGTACACTACCAACCTGCAGGAAACCGCAGTCAGGTGTCAGACAGGTGTCAGGGAAACGCGAGAGGTTGTGAAGGGCTTACCAGCAAGCTATTGATGTCCAACCAAACTGTTGAAATTACGCAGTCAGTTGCGATCCCCGGATCAGTTTAGATAGCGCTGCATACGACTCTGCTGAGAACCTCGTTCCCGTCTCCGAGCATTGTTGTACGTATATCGGGGAACATTGTTGTGCGAGACTTTGATCTGAGCTACAACGAGGCCAAGATACCGCCTCGAGGTCTTGCGAGCTTGAGAAAGCCTGAGCGGAGGGAAGGGTGTCGGCAGTCGAGGAACAAATTGCCTTCGGAAGCTTGTCGGAAGCAGTGAGCTCTTAAGCGGTAATGATTCCGGCAATTCCCGTGCCGCTCTGCCTGGGAGTGTCGTCAGTCCAAAGTCGTTATTCTCCTGCTGAGTCTCTGCACATTCACGCGCACGCTATGAACGGACAAGAGGCTTTCAGACGGCTGGCGCAGCAAATACAGCGAGCCAGCTCTGGCGGCGGCGGCGGGGGCTTTCCGAGCGGGAAAGGTTTCACCGCAGGTGGTGGTCTGTTGCTCGCGCTCATTGGTGGCGGAGTTGCACTCAATGCTAGCTTGTTCAATGGTATGTCGTGCGGTTCATTCTAGCTAAAGTATTACTGGATGTAAGAGTCCTTTTTTTAGTTGACGGTGGTCACCGTGCCATCAAATACACACGGTACGTATATCGCGTCCATGTTCAAGGCCTTGCTCATAATGTCCAGTCTGGACGGCGTGAAATCGAATGTTTACGCGGAGGGAACGCACCTTATGGTGAGGATGCATTATACTATGCTCGAATACCTGCCCTGACCTGTGGACCAGGTCCCATGGTTTGAGACACCTATTGTGTTCGACATTCGTGCGAAGCCTCGCAATATTGCCAGTCTTACTGGCACAAAAGGTGGCCCATATCCATTTCCATGACTCTAACACAGCTGCTTACATCTAATCAGATCTTCAAATGGTCAACATCACTTGTCGTGTGCTCTCCCGGCCGGACATACCATCATTACCTACCATCTACCGTGAACTCGGGACCGACTACGACGAGCGTGTCTTGCCCTCAATCGTAAACGAGGTCCTAAAGAGTGTGGTTGCGCAGTTCAACGCCAGCCAGCTCATTACACAGCGTGAAATGGTCGGTACAGCTAACTTATCACTAGCCACGTCGGTGAAGTTCATCGCGCATGGTGCTACCAATTAGGTGTCAAGATTAGTTCGCGAGAACCTGACTCGAAGGGCGCTGAGATTCAACCTCGTTCTCGACGATGTATCCATTACACATGTCGCTTTCTCTCCGGAGTTCACACACGCAGTCGAAGCGAAGCAGGTCTGTCAAAGTGATATCATTCACGCACGTTTTTAGTCTTACTGTGCACAATACCTAGGTTGCTCAACAAACTGCTCTGCGGGCCGCTTTCCTCGTGGACCAAGCGATACAGGAGAAACAGGTTTGTCACATCCCGCCGCACGAATAGACGGTAACGCTTACACCCAACTAGTCTATCATCGTCCGTGCGCAGGGTGAAGCGAAGAGTGCAGAGCTTATTGGTGACGCGGTACGCTCGAACAAGGGCTTCCTGCAGCTTCGGAGACTCGAGGCGGCTCGCGACATTGCCAATTTACTGGCAGTGTCTGGCAACCGCGTCATGCTTGACTCACAAAGTCTTCTCTTGAACGGTAGGATGTTAACTATTTGAACGATGTTTTGAGGCTGATCGTATCGTGATGCGTAGTGGCGGACGACGCAAGTGAATTGCTTCAGTTCAAGAAGAAGTAGAGGCGCAACCTGTCAGCGGGATGCACGTCTTGTAGGATCCCAGTCTACCTGTATCCACATGCCTCTGACGATCGGATACTGTTCTCGATGTGGAACATCGTGTGTTGTGTTCCCATGATTGTGTGTACTCAGCTACCCGGCCTGAGTCATCCGTAAGTACCAGCCGTACAGTCACCTCTGATGCAACCGTCTACACACACGCACATTGCCCTCCCGAATCATGATGTGTCTATTGGATTGCCCGAAAGTCCATTGTCCAATCAAGGCGACCCTGTCACGTGCCTGCGACGCGATCGAGAGTCGCGATCGGCACTCAGCGCGCTCAGTGATTGCCCTGACATCTCGTCTCGTCTCGTCTCTTGGTCCCTCGGGTCCTCCATTCGCGCTCACGTTCAACTCCGAGGTTGAAATCATGCCAGGCCAAAAGAAAGACTCTAAGTCAAGTTATAGAAAGAATATCAAGCGGAAACGTATAGCGGAAGAACCTGCACCGGAGGCAAGTGATGAGCAAAGCTCTGCGGTTTCGAGCAAGGCAAACAAGAAAGTGAGGTGGGACGGCGAAGTCGAGCAACCTACGGAGAGCGTGTTAGAAGACGAAGATAGTGAGAACGTTGGCCAGGAAAAGGTATGAGCATCGATGCACTACCAGGATAGCACTCATACCACATTCGCAGTTATGTTTAGCAATCTCATGCCAGTTGTGCGTGAGATGGATATATGCGCTATAATATTTGCTTGAATATCCTTCTTGTGCCTTAGTGGACGTGTTGCATGCGCATACTACGATCCAGTGAAGTGCACACTTCACTATTTTGATGATACACATGAGAACTCGCATTACGACCTGACAAAGGCTTGTATGTGCTTGATTTTAACCCCATAAGTCTCACTGAACTTACGCTGCCCCAGTACTCGAACAGTGCTGCCCTGACATCGTAATCACCAGTTCCAAAGCAGATGACAATTTCATTGAAGTCCTCAGGGATCACAGTGCGTCTACTATCCGATATCCTTAGACTCTGGCCGAGCTCTTGGAATAGTGGATGCATCGGGTGGGACCTTTCAGGTCAGACCCCACAAGGACTTTTTCCCTACCAAGGGTCGCGATCGCCTGTTCTCACTGCGTCTTCTGGCCGAGCTGCCGGGAGGTCCCCGTCAAGACCAAGGTTCCTCGGACTCTGACGACAGGAGCGGACCAAGAAACGCGTATGACTTTATGATACGACGAAAGGAGGTAGTTGTGGATCCTACAATGCAGAGGTGGAACGCCTCCGTCAGGTTAGCCAATTATGCTAGTGTAGACAACGCCCCTCTATGCGTAAGTGGTCCATGAACAAGCTTCATATTACGGCCTGACGACCCATATTCATAGCTCGGCTCTATCGGGGCCCTTATTGACTACTTGGCACGCATTCGGGCTCTTGGTGAGCTGGACGATGAAGGCGTCGGGATCGAGATCTGTGCAATTCGAGCTCTTACTCTCTCTCAGTCGATGCAGATCAACCAAGATGCTCTATTCTCGCTGCAGATCTTTGAAGATGAGAACCACGCGTCCATACACTCTGACAAGACGAAGGAGGGACTATCGCTGTTCGGGATTCTCAACAACACCAAGACAACTCTGGGTCGCGCTCTGATGCGCGAGTGGCTTATCCGACCTTCCCTATCTCTCGACATGATCAATGCTCGGCACGATGCTGTCGCGTGCTTCCTGCGTCCAGACAATCTGGTAACGGCTGGTAGTATGCATTCTCACTTGGCAGGGATCAAGAACGTTCCACGGACACTTGGACTGATGCGAGCAGGAAGAGCCACGGTCTCAGATTGGCAAGCGTTGGTCAAGGTCGGTGACGACTCACACTAGCATATATATTCATCGAGTCGAACCGAGAATTACCTTAGTTCACATTCCACTCTCTCATGCTTCGTGACGCACTTTCGGAACTCAGCCATGCAAATGTCGACATTGTCAAGAGAGTAAGCGGACGTTACCACATCGATGTGCAACCTGACTACACAATCTGCAGCTGGTAGAGGCGCTCGAGGTCGCAAGCTTCAAGGAAGTGGGCAGTGCTGTCAACGAAACGGTAATGCGAACGCCGAAGGCATTGGACGCTATCTCAAATATGTTTTGTAGATCGACTGGGAGGAATCTACGATCGCGGGTCGAGTCTGTGTCAGACCACATATCGACGAAGAGCTCGACAACCTCAAGCATATCTATCACGGCATCGACAACGTCCTCGTGCGTAATGCGTGCCTCTGAACGCCATATATTCATGACTTGAACGGACTTTAGTCAAAGGTAGCGCAGCAGATATCCGCCACAGTACCCCCGGATTACGCTTCGTCGTTGAATGTTGTCTATTTTCCGCAATTAGGTATGCGATTTTATCTCATTCTGATAGTGCTGACAACACAGAAATGATGCAACTTAGGATTCCTGATCTGTGTGCCGATGCTTGAAGAATGGAAGGCGGACGAAGGCATAATTGTGCTTGAGGGCTGGACTTTCCAAGTCAGTTTCACCTATGATCCATGCCATGCACTTCCTAACCCTCTGATTACTCAAGTTCTCTTCTGAGTGAGTGGTGGACAGGCAGCGAAACCTGCTCTTGAAGCTACTCATTATACAACTGAAAGATCACACGTTTACTTCAAATCACAAGAAATGCACGGTGAGTATGTACTTATGCGGTACGAGCAGTGGATTTACCAGCATTGCTCCACAGATATGGACGTGCACATAGGAGACCTGCATCCATCTATTGTCGGTAAGCAGAGTGAGTTCGTTGGACTTGACCAGGATTGTTAATGCCATGCAGACCGAGAAATTGAGATCGTGCAATCTCTTTTGGAGAAGATCCTTGTGTATGATGAAGAGATGACTCATGCTTGTGACGTATGTGCGGAGCTCGACTGCCTTCTTTCTTTTGCAGAAGCCTCGAGAGCGTGCAACTACGTCCGTCCACAAATGACGGAGGAGAATGTATTGGATATCAAACAGGGCCGGTGTGGAAACATAATTACGCCGCAACCGTATGAGGAGCTCACGCGCAGAATGCACAGCCATCCACTACAAGAATTTGTGGTCGACACCTTTGTTCCCAATGATGCTTTTGTGGTAGGTGGCGCAGGTGTGGATGCAGATCCTCTAGAGTACATCGACCAGGATGGCTCGGAGGATGTCCACGAAGAACGACACAGCATCGTAGTCTGTACCGGAGCAAATGCATGTGGAAAGGCATGATTTCTGTGTTTAAACCGGGCAACTGCGCTGACTCTGCATCAGAGTGTCTATCTCAAACAGGTGTGTTCGATGGTGCTGACAATCGGCGGTCTCTGACAGACTTGCTGTGAAGGTTGCGCTGATTCAGTACATGGCTCAGGTACGTCTCGCATTCGCACCACGTTACTCAACGTCTGCCTGATGTCCGTAGATTGGGTGGTGAGTGGTCTCCTATCAGTAGTACGCTCTTGCTAACTACATTGCAGTTTCGTGCCTGCTGAGACAGCAACTCTCGGCATTGTTGACAAGAGTAATGTTGAGCCTCTGCAGCCTGCGCCGGTACTCACGATCCTTCTTTTCTTAGTCTTCACCCGCATACAGACACGTGAAACGGTTTCAAAGGTATACAGTCACGTCATGTCGATGCAGCAATTTGATGTGGACCACGGCGGCTCAAAACGCAGGTGCAATCGGCATTCATGATCGATCTCAATCAAGTATCTCTGGCCCTCAGAAATGCAACGGAGAGGTCTCTCATCTTGCTGGACGAATTCGGCAAGGGAACAATCTCTGCAGGCTCGTGTCACTCTGGCGCTTTTTCTGCTGCTACTGTATGTTGACCTGTCGCTGACCCTGGCGGGCTGTCTCTCTGGCCTCTTCGATCTCTATCTGGATTGTCACTCGTGCCAATAGATGGGGCCGGTCTCTTCTGCGGTGTCCTCAGACACCTCGTGCAGCGCGGAGCCGCATGCCCCAAGGTCTTCGCGGCAACGCACTTCCACGACGTGTTCACCGACGACCTGCTCGCGCCCCACCTGCTGCCGGTCACCTTCGCGCACATGCAAGTGATGCTGACAACGCGCCACGGCCAGCTGCTCGCCGCAAGCGGAGCCGACGACGGCGCAGACATCTCCGACGGGGACGGGGGCGGGGACGAGGGCGCGCAGGATGCGGGCGAAGGCAGACGGGTCGCGCCCGGAGAGCGCATCACGTACCTGTACCGGTAGGAAACATACCGATCCCGTTCTTCGGGCGCAGCGCTCACGGCGTCGTCGTCCAGCGTCGCGAGGGGCCTCTCGCTCGACTCGCACGCTGCGATGTGCGCAGAGATCTTCGGGATCCCGCGGCGCATCGCGAACAGGGCGCGATACGTTAGGTGTGTATGCCATGCATAGGGAATAGGCGCACCGCCTTGCTCGACGACTGACCGGGACCATTTATACAGCAAGCTGCTGTCCACGCACGAGCTCGGCCAGCTGTTGGACGAAGAAATGGCCGAGGGCGAGCGCAAGGATCTTGAAGGCGCCGAAGACGTGTGTCGCCGATTCTTGGCTTGGGACTTGACCGGCGACGCCGGGGCGCGGGGGGACGTGCGGCAGGTGCTTGCGGAGGTTCTTGACCGTTGAAGGATTCATGTCTGCTTTGATGTGTACGACTTCGTTAAAATAGATCCGTGCTATACCAGGACCGTCTCCGTTCTACAGCGTCAGGAAGAGGCTACAGTGCTCATTAGCGAAACAAGTCTACTCTACAGTGTTCTCTATTTGCATACTCAGAAACACACCGTTCATCGGATCGCGCGATCGCGCGTACACTATAACACAACACAACAGCGTCCGGCCGGCACCTCCTACAGCTTCACGCTCGTTTCCTTGTGGATCTCCAGCCCAGGCGGCGCCCCGAGCATGTCCTTGACGACACCATACAGCAGGAACTGGCCCGATACCAGACCCGCAGTCATGACCATCCTAGGTCCGAGCCCCGCGAACAAGCCGCGCACGCCCGCCTGGCGCCCGAGCGTCACCAGCCGGTATGCCATTGAGCCCGACGGCCCGTGGCCCTTGTTGATCTGCGAAAGCAGGGTGTCTGCCGGCTGTAACAGCGAGCACCGATGTCAGCGGGGTGCATACAGACGGCGTAGCAGTATGTGGATATGGTGCAGGAAAAGCGGGTACGAGGAAGTGAACTGGGACGCACCTGGCTGAGAATCGCCGCAGCGAAGCCGGCGATGACGCCGCTCCCGAGCGAGATCGTGAACTTGGTGCCGCCGCTGAGCGACGCGCGCTTCTCGTCGGACATGTTGCGGAACACGAGCTCGTGGCAGAACTCGTTCACGGTGAACTGGCCGATCGCGTAGGGGATCTGTCTGTGCCGGCGGTCAGCGGTCAGCGGTCAGCGGTCAGGAGGCGTGCGGAACGGCGGGAAGACGCACTTGCAGAGGATGGGCAGGAAGCCCGCGTACAGCCCGGCGACGCCTTCCTCGCGCGCGAGGCGCATGAACCCGGTCGTGAGCCCCGATGCGTAGCCGCGCTCCGAGACGAGGCGGATGCGCGTCGCCTCGAGCGGCGTCAGCAGGATGTCAGCAAAGAACCTGCGCGCACGCGTTCAGCTCAGCCCAGGCGCGGACGATCGCAAACGCAAATGCAAATGCACGCACTCGGCGACGCTGGACGCGCCGAGGTAGATGGCGGTGCGGTGGCCGACGGCGGCCTCCTGGCTGCCGGCGATCTGGACGAACTGCTTCTTCCAGTATTCGTAGCCGGCGAACTTGGCGCCGCCCTGGACGAGGTAGCCGACGGCGGTGGGCCCGAAGCCGGTGAGGAGCGCGGCGGGGCCCTCGTTCGCGACGATGAGGCGGCCGCCGGAGAGGAGGGAGTGGCCCTTGAGCGCGGGGTCGATCTGGATGCGGGTCTTGATGACGTCAATCGCTGTGGGCCGGGGACGGTGAGTCGTGTGCCCCGCGGACAGAATGCGTACGAGGACGACGTACGCGTCATGCCGCCATGCGTAACTCTGCGAAGAGGTCAGTGTCGTCGTTCTGGTGCGGCTGTGTGGATTCACGTACGTGCAACATAGTGCTCCTGGGTGTGTGTCAGTCCCACTGCTTATATAGATTGAACAACAAATGCCCGCGCACCTGCGGTGAAGAAGGAGCTGTAGTCCTTCGTGGAAAATTGCGGTACAACAAACGGCGTTGCCATTGCTGCCTGAACACTGGAGGTATACAGGGATTAGAAGGGGTATACGCGGGGGTTTCTAGTAGAGTGTCGGTCGGGGAGGTGTTATATGCGTCGGGGGAGAAATGCGAGGAGGGGAATCGGACATGTGAGTAAGAAAGGATGAGAGCGCACTCGCGTCCGGGCTGCTGCCATTGGCCTGCCCCTGCATTTGGCAGATGGCATGGACGGTCTGCGCGTCGGCCGCGGGCACGTCGGATACCGCGCGACACCACAAACGTCATCCCGCTCCACATCGCGGTCACGTGCCCACGTCTCACCGCCATGCCATGCCGTCACCGCCCGTATGACTCCCGAGTGTCTACGGCGCCCTCGGGTGTAGCAAGTCTCCTCTCTGTCGTTGTTTCCTCCGGCTCACCTACGGGACGCCAAAACATGTTATTGCTGCCGAATCACTGCGATACAAATACACCCATTGAACGCGTTCCACGACCGAACACATACTACTATGCTGCGATAAGATAAGACTAGTCCTGCAAAGTGCGTTGCGAATAGCATGATTTTGGCGATGCATCTGCATCTACGCGGTGGCGTACGCTCGAGCGGGCGGCGCCCTCGCACAGGGACGTCAGCCGTCCTGTAAAGACGCGTCCGCGGCAGGCTCCTCCCAGCCAGCCCACCACCACTGACCGTCTTCCTCCTCGTCCCCAGACGCACCCGCCTCGGGCTCCTCCTCCGCCCCGCCATAGTACGCCTCGATGAGCGCCTCCGACGGGTAGCGGAACACCTTCGCCCGCTCGACGCGCGCAAACTCGACGGCCTTGCGCCGCTCCCGCCCCGGCCGCACCTCGTACACCGCGCGCGACGGGCGCAGCGTCTGCTTGCGCGCGCCACGGTCGAACCCGAACAAGTCGTCCTCGTACCCGTTGTCGTCCGCGTCGTCGTCGCTCTCGTCGTCGGGGCTGCGGAAGATCAGCCGCGACGCGAACGGCACGCAGCGGTCGTGGCTGTGCGCGAGGGCCGGCTTGCTGCCGGACGCCCGCTGGCCCTCCGGGCCCCGGCGCTCTGCCGGACAGGTCGCCTACAATAGCAAAAGCAAAAGCACAGTCGGTCAGCACACGCGCGTCCGCTGGCACGACCGTCCCGGGAAACTGCACTTACCGCCTCGTTGAACTCCATGTTCAGCCGCGCAAGGCGCTCGAGCGCGCCCTCGAGGTTCCATGCGGGGAGCAGGCCCACCGCGCCGCCCCCGTCCAGCAGACGCACGCGCACGGTATGCTGGCCGACCTCGTCCAGCAGCCCGACGCGCGCGCCGCCCGCGACCTGCAGCGGCTCGTCGCGGAACGGCGGGGGCAGCACGGTGCTGCCCGGCGAGGGAAACGGCTCGAGCGTGTAGTGCACGCCGTCGGCGGCCTCGCGCGCGGCGGTGCGCCACGCTTCGGATTGGTGCTGGTGTTGCGAGGGGGGATGCGACGAGGGGAGGGCGAGGTCCGAGGAGAGCGGGGAGAGCGGGCAGTCGGAGGAGAAGGAGGACGAGGGAGAGAAGGCGTCGGGGAGGAGGGAGGAGGAGGAGGCGGGGGAGAACGAGGAGAGGGAGTCGGTGGAGGTGGTGGGCCAGTTGAAGAAACTGACGGACGGCTCCCGGGATATGGGCTGGGCGATGGCGAGGGGCTCGGAGGAGTGCGGCGGGACTGGGCCTTCTGTGTGGGTATGCGGCGTAGACATGATATCAACGGCAGATTGCATGTGCAGAAGAGCAGAAGAGCGAGACCCGGGGAGCGTTTGGCAGAAAATTTATAGCGGGGCGAGTGTGCGGTGGCGACAGAGATATACGGATATACGAGGCGTACTAAGAATGGTGGCGAGGGGGAGAGAGAGAGCACCAAAGCGGCGCAGACGCCTTATAGCTCACACCGACAAGCGGAGAGAGCACAGCAAAGCGAGTGTTGCGTGCACAAAGAGCGCAGGGAGACACCGGAGTCAAATAGCCCCGTGGCGAAGCAGCACTCTACATAGGCCGAATCAAGGAGCTGACGCGATGGCGGCGCTGTTTGGGTGAGGAAGGTACGCGTCGGCCGGAAGGATGACGAATGCGCATCACCCGCGCGAGCTGCTTGGTGACCAAAAGTGCCAGTGCCCCGAGTCAACTTCTGTCAGACCGAGTGGGCGTGCAGTGCGAACGCCAGTGCTGCGAGACTGGTACAAGTAAGTACTCGCAGACGGGGCAGCGCAGCTGAGATGCTCCCAGATAAGCAGGAGAACAGGCCGGAGCACGGAAGGAGGATCATGGGAGCTGCTCCTTCGCGGATTCGTAAGCGGTCGAAGCATCGCTGGCGCTTCTCCTTCCCCTTCCGATCATTGGCCGACCGGCATGTGATATGTGCCATGGTCCGCCCTGGCCGTGGTCCTTCCCAATGCACTCCTCCGTGCGCTATCACTGGCATCCCACCACGCAATACATCGAATCTGCGTGTAGGGCCGGCTCTACCTATCGTGCCATCACGCGATGTCCAGCCAACTGTTCTTTACGGGTCGGTTCGACGCCGCGACATAGGTTGGATGCTCTGCGTCCGTTACAGCACGATAGACCTTCCCTATCGTCTGCGGCGAAGCTCTGGAAAAAGCAACGCCAGAGCACGGCTCACTGGGACTGAGCTTCATCCCTCGTGCCTAGATGCTCTCCCACTTCACGGCTCGCCCAATGCAAGACTGCAAGTTCCTGCAGGAAGGCCTATCGTTATTACACTGGGGGCTGCAGCAAATCGCACTAGGCCAAGTCAGCGGGAATACCAAGTTCTTATCGCTCTCGATGACTCCAGATCTATGGCAGAGTCTCATTCCGTTCACCTGGCATACGAAACACTCGTCCTTGTATCGAAGGCTCTGAGCCGGCTGGAAGTGGGCGACGTCGCCATAGCCAAGTTCGGCGAGTCAGTCGATGTTCTTCATGGCTTCGACAGCGGACCTTTCACAGACCAGGCAGGCATGCGAATCATGAGCGCATTCCAGTTCGACCAGAAGGCTACGCAGGTGCTTTCGCTAGAGAAAGACGATCTATGAGCTCTGCCACTGCCGCAGGTCTGTGGCAACTTGACATCATCATCTCAGACGGCATGTGCCAAGATCACGAGAAGCTCCGTACTGTCCTGAGGAAGGCGGAAGAAGAACGGGTCATGGTCGTGTTCATCATCTTGGACTCTCTGCATGCGCGGAGTTCCTCTGACAGCGGCAATGCCAACCAGAATTCCATTCTCTCGATGAATCAAGTCGCATACAAGAACATAGATGGCCGCCTGGATCTCCACGTCGAACGGTATCTGGATAGCTTTCCTTTCGAGTACTATGTCGTCTTGCGAGATGTTGAGGCGCTACCTGAGGTGTTGTCGGGTACATTGAAACAGTTCTTCGAGAGAGTCACGGAGCAGTAATTATTTGAGATCGTAGACAGCCATATACATGTTATATTATCGCGATTGAGGTTCTACTATATCCTTATTCCCTATCATTACCGCTAGCGCGGGGTTCGCTTCATTTCAACCGCCATATCTCGCTTCACGTAAGGTCCACCGATCACCCGTCAATACACCGAGAAATGATTCAACAGTAGGAAACTACGACTTCCGCACCGGTTGCTCGTACCTTTGTGCGTTTGTACCTCTCAGACTTCCACGACGTTGCTACTAAAATCGCTTCCTCGTTGCCCGTTGCCCGTTCACTGCAACATGTCTACCACAGACGCGACTGCCATATGATTCCAACGTAATATTACCACGGCTCATCAACTAAACGACAGCTCCAGATGACCATAATCATAGAAAGCATTTGCATAGTGAGACGGAACCGGGTACAGCGCGAAAACAAGAAAGCTAAATCGAACCATAATAAATGTATCGAATGTGTCCATTCGTAGCAATGCATATACCGGGGCAACATCACCTTCACCTAGCTTGAGGCACCCGAATCCTCTGTCTCGTATTCGTCCTCGGTCACCTCGTCCCCATTGATGGATGACAGGGTTTCTTCCGGCAGGCCGCGAAGACGATTGGCCTTGGTACTCCTGAGTTTGAGTCTCTTCTCAGGAGGCTCTTCCTGCTCCTCGTCGCTGCTGCTGCTGCTGCTATTGCTGCTAACAAGTTCCGTTGATCGCCGTTTTGATCCCGCGCTTGACTGGTAAAGACTGGACGGACGACTATGCTCGGTGTGGATGTCCTTGAAGAATGCGAATTTATCTTCCTCTTTGGCAGGAAATTCAGAAGCAGGGGCCGAACATGCAATTAGGAAAGCAGCGATAAACAGTCTGTGGTTCACTAGAGGATCGTCCTTCTTGACCTTCGGTTCATCTTTTCTAGTTCGCGGATAATAGATGTCTGACCACTTGTAGGTATCGGGACTAGCTCCACCGATCGTGATGATGGGGTGATGGCGTGGACGGTCATCTCCTGGCTCGGAGGAGGGGCTTGAGTCAACCGCTTGATAATGGACGTGACACATGGTGGCCAACGATTCAACGAGAACCTTTAGCGGAGTGCCTTCTTTCTCCTCTAAGTTCGCCATCGGTCGGCCATCCTTTATAGCCTGGTATTTGTCGATACCGCCAGTGCGGCGTTTCCCAACCTTTGTGACCAGATCGTACGAACTGGAGACGTACGACCGCAAGTCGGCATGCAACGTCTTGAAAAATCGCAGGCACAACCAGTTGAGCACATGCATAAACGATTCAAGATCGTCCGCGACTTCATGTGTCTTGATTCCTGGTCCTTTGAGGAGCAAAGCGGACATGAACTGCCACGTCCCCTAGTCCGAATCATAAGTAAACGGTCTAGCGGACATGATAAACCAGTCTACTGACCGAGCGACTTCGTTGCGTAGCAGCTCCAAGCTCCCCCTTATACTTGCACAAGTCCCAGTCGTTCAAGATTCCACGTACACTCACGCCGACAGCTTCTGGATTTGCATCAGGAAGCATGAGGATATTCGCAACACTGATGTCACGATGCATGACTCCAGCGAACTGCCATGCGTCTTCATGGGCTTCAGACATGAGATGAATAACTGTATTTGGAAGGATCAACAAGGCACGACTCACCTACTAGTGCATTTGTCATTACGACCACCAAATCCCGCCCAGCGGGGAACTCCAGGAGGGAGATGCCAATTTCTTCCACTACCAGACGGTTATGAATGTACTTCGGCATTTTCTTGTCCTTGTCGAACTCTTGTGCACATGTCTGTTGGGGAGAGTTATCTTGCCCGATAACATCGCCCCCGCATATCGGTGTCGCGATGTGTCTGACTCGATTCCTGTGCAATTGCTCGTAGACCTTTATCTCCGACTTTGACGTTTCGTAGCGCCAGGAGTCCCTGAGGAAAACGAATTTCCCAGTCTTCATATCGTAGGCGATGTATCCCCGTGTCCCGCGTCCAATCGGAGAGTCGGTGTGATGCTCGGGTTTACCAACGAGGAAGTAGCGGCCCCCAGAGTCCGCGCTGCCTGTCTCGTTTCTGCTATCCGAAGACGCGGGAGCATGAGCGTTGGGAGGCGTAGAAGAAGGTGTAGAGCAAGGAGCAACGCCGGCTTGGACACTCGAAGACAGAGAGGATGAGTCTGTAGGTGCAGAGGTCGAATCTTGACCAGCGCGGCGCCACGCCTCTACGGACACCACGTCCTCTTCGCGCATCCTGATCTTCTGGATCTGCCACCCACGTGTCATGGCAGCAGCGATGCGCTTACGACGATAGTCGCTCTCCGGCAGAGCATCCCTGGCTACATTCATCGACGTGATTTCGTCATTGCTGGCAGGCACTACCGTTGGGTCATATCCACGCTGCTCGGCGGTCATCTTGCTCAGCCTGTAGAGAAACGCGGTACATCGG